>NC_087062.1:76476551-76814437 GCF_963678635.1 Symsagittifera roscoffensis | reverse complement strand
AGTTGGTTGTGGTAGTATTGGCCAAAAAGTAGTCAAGCTACTAACCACACCGTATTTCGTTTCACCGGGGGGCGTTCAAATTAACCCAAATTCAAGAGTGCCGAAAATTGATAATTTTTAGAATTATTTGAATAAGACCATAGTTTAATAGATGAATGCCTCCTCGGCTATTATTTTCTTTTGCCATTTTTGGTTTTTGCTTTTCAATTGATGTTCGGCGCTCCTTTTTTTCGACTTTCTTGCACGTCGGTACTGTTCTACATTTTTATTTACCTTCAGGAGCGTATACGGCAGAAATTCAAATACAAGGCACAAACGGGGGGTTGCCCCTTTTTGGTCGGAACTAGATCACACGCTGTTTGTTACACTTTTTCCTTGTGAGACCGTCGCATATATGAGTGACGTATACAGTTGAGGGCTTTTTGGGCTTCTTTTGGGCACAAATTGGTTAAAATTGTTCAAAAAAGCCGAAGGTATTAAAAGCAGAAAGTTCGAACTTCGACCCAAAATTCCATATTTTACAAACTTAGATATTTTACAAACTTAGATATTTTACAAACTCAAGTTTAACTTAAGATAACGTAAGTGAGTTGAGAGATAAATTAATTTTCAAGTTGTTTTTCTAAATTAAATTTCAATCAAAAAGTAAATTGATAACTTGTGATGTTTTTCCGTAAGATTTTGTTCACGTCTGGTTATATTGCTTGTTGGCTTTGACCCAATATAGTCTGTTCTCAAGCTTGTCAGCCTGTTGAACATAATCATTGGTTGGTATATCAGTTGGTGAAAGGGTAGAAAAAATAGTAGTAGTACTAGCAAGAGTATAATGATTTACTGCTGGAAAATACCTTTTGAGCTCAACTTATATTGCATGTATTCTGGATAAGCAATTTTAAACCCCATAAAGAGTCTATATTTTACCTGACAGGACTTAAACAAGACTGCTAGTAAAAACTCGACCTCATTTTATGTGAATGATAAGTCGGATCACACGTTTGTTCCTTCAGGGTTTTGTTTCCTTGCGATTCAGACGAAGAACGTTTTCTTAAACCTCCATGGTTTTCCTTATTAATTTTGACACTATGCTTTGATTGATTATATTGCACTTCCTTTAGATTGGATACTTAAACATTAATGGCCCAGTTTTCAATAGCTTGAAAAATTCAACCTCAGAGTCTGTTTGCAGAAAAAAAAAACATCCTCAAGATTAATCAAATCAACATTTTCATTGATCAAATTCATAGTTTTTCTTACTTATTTGTTCTATTTACGCAACTAATTTCTCCAAATTTCCTTGTGAAAGGTTAAATTTATTCAATGTGCATTATTTAATATTATCATTACAAAATGACGACTACCGAGAAGCAGAACACTCCTTTACCCACTGTCGGCGAATCGGTCGAAGCGGAGTTTTCGGAACCCGAGACGCCGAAAGATGAACAAACGACAACCGCCGAGGTAATTCAGCTCAAATCCAGCAAACGGAAAAGTGGAAAAAAGTTCGATTCATATGGAAAGCCAGGCTGCCTGGAAATTGAGAGTTTTCAGAAGAGGTTCCTGAAATGTCTGTCGATTACCATGGTGTTCGAAATGGTCATCTTTTCGGCTAGCCTCGCGTCTCTCTTATACATGACTCCTTGGTTCCACGACTGCAATCTCTACAATGATGAAATATACCATCTTGAGAATGCTGTAGACTTACAACCCAAATACAGTTTCTACGTCGACCACGACGGAAACTGCACCAATGAAGACAACACTGCATACTGCGTGGACAATTCGAGAAGCAAAGAGGCAAAGTACAAGAAAATCGAGCAAAACATAACTTGTCACTGCACCGATAATTTCGATTCCCTCACATTGTGGTCAAATTACCTGGTCGAGCATGATAGCATTTCGAAGAAAGTTGTGGCATGGCCCGTTAGAGGGCTACTGTCTACGGCGACTTTGTTGAAATTCATAATAACTATCGAATATTTCGTCTCACTGGTGGTGCCGAAACTGCGTGTGCATCCTACGAGCTTCGTGATCAAATTCTGCTCGAGTTGGCTTTGCGGCGCTTTTCTGCTCGGATCGGCCATGCATATTTACTTGAGCGACTATAACAAGATGTGCGGTGGTCTCGGGGTCGGTTTTTGGGCTCTCATTTTCGCTCTAGTGATGTCAGTTCCCGCAATGTTGGGTGTACTAACCTCCACTGGTTATTACATTCATATCAGAGTTCTCAAACTGGAGCTGAAACGACAATGACAATGAAAAACTAGGGAGAAAATTTTGGCTCCAAAACTCTAAGCGTTCAAATTTAGGTACAAAACATGCAATCTAATTTTGAGATCTCGCAGTTACTATTAAACTTTTATGTAATAGTGAGCTAACGCAACTTATTGCTGTGGACTGTTTTTTTAGTTTAAATTGATGAAAATATTTCGTTTAATTTAAGAAATCATCGAATGATATGCATTTTTGTAAATAAGACATTAAAAGCTGATAAAAAAGTTTGTTTGACTGAGCAGTTTTCACTTTTTTGAAGCTGATAATATAAACGCTTTTTTGCTTCTTTTGCTTGTAATTAAGTTCACTGTCTAGACCTGACCCGTCTCCTTGTCATTCACCTGATTCGGAAGTGAGGTGGTTGAATATGTCAATGAAAGTATCTCCCTATCTACCTCCTCGCCCCAAACCCGCCTCTGCCTATATGGCTTGCTTTTTCCTTTTCGCTTTACTATAGAAAAAAAATCGAAAAAAGAGAAATGCGGGAAAAACTTTCCTTTTTTTCGCTTTCATCATCATCAGTTTGCACCATCCTCTTTGGTGAGGGTTGGTTCCACGAAACAGTAATTGTCGATAAACTGCTTCCATAATCGACGTTTTTGCGCCCTTCTGATTAGTAACATCAGTTTGCTATTCTTATTTTCGTTGTTCTCGATCAAACTCCAGGCCTCGTCAAACAAGTTTTCCTTCGTCCTTTGCCTATATTTTTCTGTTGGACTTGTTCCTCTAGGATATCTCTCAATTCGCTGCCTGACGATCCTCGGAGTACGTGTCCTATATACATCATTCTTCTTTTCCGTATTGTTGTCAAAAGGATGCCATGTTCTAGACTAACGCGTTTCAATATCGCGGAATTTGTTACATGAGCGGTGTATGGTACTTTTAATATTCGCCGATAACACCACATCTCAAAAGCCTTTATGCGCTCTCTGATGGTTTTAGTGATGGCCCATTTCTCCGATCCGTATCTTATAATGCTCCAGATGAATACGCGGAGGATTTTTATTTTCGTCTTCAGTCGAAGGACGCCGCGGAACAGCTATTTCCGCTCGAAGAACTTCTCCCTGGCTATGGCAATACGGCATTTAACTTCCGTGAGATCTGACAGATCTGAACTAAGATTCACGCCAAGATATTTGAAGAGTTTAACTTCTTCGACTAGACGTCCTCCAAGATTCAGGTCGATCGGTTCCATGTCAGAACCTGGAAAATCTAACTTCATTTTTTCGCTTTACTAAATAAAAAATTGCAAAAAGCGAAATGCGGGAAAAATGCAAATTCGACAATGTTTTTCGTCCTATTTTAATAAAGTAGTTTTTTTTTTTCGTTTGTAGTCGTATTAAGATCTCAATTTGAGTGCACTTAAACCGCTGGCAACGAGTTTAGTTGCGAGCAATACTTTTTTTTGTACAATTTTCGAAAAACGGAAAATGGTTGATACAAAATTTTTATGCGAGGCAAAATCAATCTAAAAGAGTATAAGTAACCTAAATGTTGAATATTCAAAATAAGCTTTTTACACAAAATTTTTTAACTCATAATTGGACATTGTTGGACATCCATTTTTGGTTGATCAGTTTTTCTGGTTGCCTTAGGGAGTCTCCAGTGCTTACTAACTTTGAGGAGCAAGCGAGAGCCAAAAATTGCAAACCAAAAACGCCAAAAAAGATTGCCTGAGGTTCAAACTATTTCGCCCAAGTATGTTTTTGTAGTGTTTTGGAGGGACCTAAAGCTCAACTTAGTCGACCAAAAAAGATTTCATAAACTTTCGATCAATTTTTGAAAAAAGTTCCCCCTTTCTTGGAGTCAACTTCTAGATTCTCATTTGATCACAGATCAACTATTTGTAATATTCGAGTTCCAAAACCCTCCGGATGAAAAAAAAAACAAACGTAGCATACTTTAAAAAAAAGTCCTATAAAAATCTATCCCCACCAAATATATCACTTACTCTCTCTAGAAGACTGAAAAAACGTAGAAATTACATCTTGCTAAAGGCCAAACCATTTGGGTTTACGTTGGCAGTTAATGAAGTTAATGTATAATCATGATTCAATAAAAAAAGCAATCGAGCCATTAACCTTTATCGCTTAGAACTTCAATAATTTTGAAGTAAAAAACCACGTGGTAATGGTTCGATTGTTTTTTTTATTGAATCATGAAAAAAATTAACTTTATTAACTGTTAAAGTAAACTCAAATGGTTTGGCCGTTAGCAAGATATAATTTAACAAGACTGCTGGTATCAGGGCAAAGCCTTGATTGTTCTGACTGTCCTTTCTATGGTGTCATTTATGTTGGCAAAACTTAAATTAAAAACTTTAAATTTTGAAGTTTTGAACTATTGGTTTTTCCTCTCCGAATTGTCAATATCAAATTAAAGTGTTATAATCTGATTAATTTGGTATTAAAATGACAAACTAGCTTGCATCGATTCAGTTTGAAAAAATGTTGAGTGCTGGGTAATTCACCAGGCATAAATAAAGATCAAATTAAAAAACGTCCTCCCTTTGGTATCTACTTAAGAATTGCCACCCCTACTTAAGAGGGGCGGCAATTCTTAAGTAGATACCACAGCAGTAAATTAGCACTGAGCTTTCTATTGAGACTTATAATTTTGCTGCAATCTGATTTGTCGAAAATGCACTATTTTAATTTAATTAACAATTGCCCCCCCCCCCCCCCCGTTCTTGAAAGGGGGGGGGGGCTATTGTTAAGTAGATCCTAAATAAGTCTTGTCCACGCATACATAATCATTTCTAATTTTTATTCTTTTCACTATGGCTTTTATAATTCAGTCTAAGAATATTGCTAAATTGGAGTGTTAAGCCGTGCCAAAAAACACACGTAAAACAAATGTTTGAGTTTGAGCTTCAGAAATTATAATTTTCATTTCAGTTTATGTATATATTTTTTTGAAAACTTTTGTTTTGATTGCGAAAAATTTGGTTGGATAAAAAACTGCCCAAACATAAATACTATGTTACGTTTTCTTCAAAAACAGAAACAGGAAACAATTACAAGCGCCATAAATTTATACAGTTAGATCAGAAGGAGTGGGATTGTCGTCCAAGAGCAGAACTTTCGAAGAGCTGAAAGGAAAATTCAACCCAAAGCCATAACTAGCAAACTAATTTTTATTCCGCTTGTTAGAGTTTTCCCTAACCACTACTGAGTCTGTGAAAACTTTCGTTCTTTGTCCCAACTCCACAATGACATGACTGTTTGATTGATTAGGCTTGGCTAACAATAGTTTTTTGTGTAACTTCGATTAGATTTAATTTCAGCTTGCGCAAAGAATGTGCGCAATAAGTGACGGCTAATTTTGTGAATTGTTCGAGTTACAGATTAAGCTAAAAGTTCAATTTGGGTTCACCAAAACAAGCCGAATAGTAGAACAAGCCCAAAAGCAAAACAAAAATAAAACTGATACTGTTTGTTTTGTTCTAGGGTTTTTTCTGGTTTTTGGCTTGTTCTGCTCTTCGACAGTTCTTATCTTGAACAGCTTCTTCTACACCAGCTATTTGAAGTGGGGTATGTATTTAGACAGCCGCGTATTCATACTCGTCAGTAAGCATACAAATACTATATTAGCCAATCAGAATCGAGATGAGAAAGCAAACTTACAAAAGAAATAATTATTAATTATTCATTTCTTCCTTGTCTCAATTCTGATTAGTTAATATAGTATGTGTCTGCTTACTGACGAGTCTGAATACGCGGCTGACTAAAGACTCCTACGTAATCAGCTATTTCAAGTCAACTTTTAATTACAAAACGGCGGAGTATCGACTAGCATAAAGCTCGACTGGCATAAAAGTTTCAAAATTGAAAAACGTATCAACTAGCATAAAAATCGAAATACAAAATTCAATTATAGTCAAAACTAAAACCTTTAAATACGATATATGCCCCCAGATCTTGCTAACTATCCTCCCACCCTTGAAGACAGCTTCAGGAATCATAATAAGCCTATTCCCATCCTCTCGAAATTTGGCCAAAATTTAGATCGGATAAAGATAAATTTGTCCCAT
Source organism: Symsagittifera roscoffensis (assembly GCF_963678635.1). Classification (NCBI taxonomy): domain Eukaryota; kingdom Metazoa; phylum Xenacoelomorpha; order Acoela; family Convolutidae; genus Symsagittifera; species Symsagittifera roscoffensis. Next base: position 76,808,133 of record NC_087062.1, on the reverse strand, counting down.
GTTTATTAAACAAACGCATCTATGCGATCACTATTGTCTACTCTGCGTTTATATATTGACTATCAACAAAATTGATTGAAGATATTTGAGCAGAATAAGCAAAAAGACCCGATTTTGGCACCTCCAATAAATCAGGAACTTATTTTGAACTTTTAGAACCTTCACTGTTTGATATTGCAAACAAGTATCTTTAATTTTGGATCTACTTAACAATCTCCCCCCTTTCATGAAAGGGGGAGATTGTTAAGTATATCAAAACGGTCGATTTTTTGACCAATCATAATGCAGCAGTTTTCGAATTTTCAATATAAGTTCTTGTGCTAATTTACTGTATTTATTTTTAGGGCTGGAGATTCTTTAGTAGATACCATAATAGGGGGAGATTGTTAAGTGGATGATTATTTTTCTTGAAGTGAAGTTTTTAGATTATGTCTTAACTAAAGCTCACAATTTTTTACGATACAAAAATTATAATTCTATTCTGAAGCCGAGTTCAATTTTTACCATCGAGAAAAATTAGTCGCACAGATTCAATGTTTAGAAATTGTTTTTTCAATTTTTTGATAAAATTGGTTAATCTTTGATCTACTTACAGCTCAAGACCATACGTTTAATAGGCGTTCTTTTCACTTGGTGTTTATTTTTATTCAGAATTAGACGAAATTTTATTCATGTTTTTTTCCATGAACTCTTCTTAGGTTTATTTGAGAAAAAACTCTTATTGGCATAAAATTTTTCGTAAAGCATGTATTAGTCGCGGAAATGTTAATTCAGCGACCGAAAATCCATAGGCTGGACAGGAACGCAAGTCGCGGACAAACTCTGAGAAAGCCGTACCTCGGTCGCGATGGTAAAAAAATTAGTTGCGGCGGTCGAAAAATTAGTCGCGGTATGATCGAAAAATTAGTCGCGGTGGTCAAAAACTAGTCACGTCGGTCGAAGAATTAATTGAGACATGGTCAAAAAATTAGTCGCAGCAGTCGAAAAATTAGACGGCGGCGATTAATTTTTCGACCTTGCCGGGACTAATTTTTCGACCACAGTGACTACTTTTTTGTCCGTCGCGACTATTTTTGACTGCCGCGACTAAGTTTTCTACCGCCGCCACTAACTTTTCTTTGGTCGCTCCGGTTGCGGTTAACATTCTTTTGGTCGCGCCGGTCGCGGACAGATTGCCTCAGTCCGCAAAGTCTGGAAGTATCAAATTTTGGTCTCGGGGGTCTGAAAATATCCATTTTTGATCGCGGCAGTATAGAAATACTAAAATTTGGTCGCGACCGTCTGATCATAAAACCACAACCTCGACCCGGGAGTGAACATAAAAAGTCTTTTTGTGCATAATACATAATGTTTCTACGTTTTTCTGCGGTTCGAAGCCAGCCTGGTTTGTATTGACCTTTTAGTAGCGACCCTGCTTTGATGACAAGTTGTGTTTAGGAAAGACACAGACTCGGTAGGAGGAGATCAGTCGACGGATTTTTGGATGCCGTCGAAAGAGCGCAGAGTCGCAGACTTGTTTTCGTGGCAGCGAGATCACGTAGAGTCAGAAAACAGTTTTGCACCTCTACACACTGCAAAAAGAGATTACACAAGCAGTCGAAACTCGGAGCCTCTGATCATGTCCAAAAAAGGAAGACGGCGTTACGTCGGAATGTTCTAGAAAAATCTCGTTATGTAAATAACGAGATTGACATTTCATATCCTAATGGATAACATCATCTTTGATGAAAGATACATGCCAATTAAATTCAAGTAAATGGATTGAGGTTTACATATAATAATGTACCCAAACGAAAGTTAACATTCAAAAATAGTCTCCATATGTTCGTTGCAATTTAAGAAAAGTAAATATTCTTAAACTTTACAATTTAAGAAAAGTTTCGCAGCCAGTTAATTCAAGAATTGCCAACCCTGCATTTTGTGAATCAAAGCACATGCTTTCGTTGTTCCAATTTTTTTAATCTCGGAAAAAATGAATGAGACCAAGTTTCAGCGTAAGCTGTTGATAACTAAAGATTTTTTCGCAATGATAAAATTTGTGTTTTGATCAACAAACTGCTTAATTTTACGACAAATTTCAAAAAATGGAAATATGGACATCTTTTTTTGTCAAAAAACTCGTACGGAAGGATATTTTCAGTTATGAACCAGATTGCGAATAAGATATTCCATTTCTCTTTGTGTCGAGAAAAACTGGTCTGCATTTTTGTTTACATTTAAAAGCCAAATTGCCTAAAGCTCAAAATTTAACTTAATTTACTCTGCATTCAAAAAATCGATTGTTTACGGCTGCTCCTGCTGTGGGATTCGTACTTAATTTATTTTAGGAGCAAGCTTCTTAAGTTAAATTTACAAAAATATCTGAAAAAAAAACATTTTAAACCAATTCTCACAAAACAAAAACAATTTGAAATATTTACAAAACTAATACGAAGATAGCCGGCTGAAGATAGCCACACAGAATAAAAAATAAAAATATAAAAACAAGAAATTCATTAAAAACATCGAAAAATTTCAACTTCTTAATTTCATGATTTTTTTTAGTTAATGCACTAATTAAGTTATATCTTGTTTTTCTTCAGTTAAATCAAAAAAGCAAAAATTGCAAAAATGACAAACAATTATAGCTAAGTTAGAATAAAATTAGGTTTAATTGGGAGCTTGTTTTCTTATCGTGTTTTTCTTAAGTTTCGGTTCGTTTAGTTTGAAAAACGGAAAAGTCCAGACCAATTTTTCTCAAAACTGCGTGAGCTTCTAATTTTTTTTCGTGAAATCGAGTTCACGGCTGAAAGAGCTTTATTATGATATTGCATTTGGATCACTACGGGTTTTCTTTAAACTGTCAAATGCGTCGCAAAAATCACTATCGAAGTTCCTCCGCTTTTGGTGAAGTGGTCGGAAAATATCTTGAAGACAAGACAAGCAGGCGCGGATCTAGGTTTTTTTCGAGGGGGGGATTTTTGACGTTTTTTCATTTTTTCCGACCTTTTTTTTAGGTCGACCAAATGGATTTTCTGAGCTCTCCAAAACCACTATAAAGACCCTAATTTGCCAAATTTTCTGGCCGCAGACAAATTTTTGAAAGAAGTCAAAAAAGGCGTTTTTAGGAACTAGACATCTCAAAATAGTACAAAGGGGGGACCCTCGTTCGTTAACAAACCCTCGTTCGCTCTGCCACGTGAGAGCTGGGCTGTTATCATGGCAGAACGACCGAGTGTCAGAGTTTTTCTGAACGGACAATCAAAACTTTTTTCATCTTCACAAACGACGTTTTTGTGCGTATGATACCAAATTAAAAGTATGGTCCCACTAAAAACATTTTCTAAATTTACGCTACAAAAAACGATTATTTTACAAGTGATTTTAACATTTCTAAATTAACGTCAGACATGTAATCAAAAAGCAATAAAATAAATGGATAAATCAAAATATTTGGATAAAAAAACCAATCAAAAATTTTAAGAAACTTGTAAAGGCTGTGGTTTTTTCTTAAACGAGCTTAAATTTTGTGCAGCTATTTTACAAAAACTTAGAAATAAACAATACCTTTTAGAACAAACATTTTTAGCAGCCGTTTTTGTGCTGGTTTCCAGCAAACTCAAAGAATTGTCTATGCTTGGGGTCTTTTTATTATTCGATCCATTTTTGAACCACTTTTGGTTTTTTGAATCATTTGAAAATATTAATTAATGCGTTGAGCTCACAGTTAAACAGATATGACATGACGTTTTTCTATAGAGTTATGGATGTTTGGAAAACTGAAGTTAGGATGATTGTTTCACGCTATTTAAGTTTTTTATGTAATTTGTTGAATTTAATCAACCGGCTAATATGACAAGAGCTGTTAAGACGACAAACGTTTCATGGGAAATCGAGAAAACAATTCTTTATGCAAATTGGCTTAAATTACATAATCTTTAATTTGATGAAATTTCAAGGCGAGTTTAAATTGGGTATATAAACTAAAAACAATTTCTGGACAGCTGGAATTTTTTATTCACTCAAAAGAGGATTTTCTGAACGAATGAAATCAAATTAAGTCTTAATTTTAAACTAATGTCTGTGCAATTAAATTATGTTTATGAGGAAATTTGTTTAGAATTCAAACACTTAACACTTTCAAGGAAAAAATGTGACTTCTTAATATCTTGTTGCTTCAATGTTACGTCTTTGTTTTTCGCTGAAATGTTTTGTTGATGCATCACCAAATGAAATGCACCAATTAAAGCAGCGCACCGAGCAAATTGAACTGAGTGAAGCTGCTTAATTGTTCAAAAACTACTGCAAGTACTTTAAAAAGTGTAAAAAATCTCAAGATATTAATCTGTTTATCTGTGAACAGCAGTCTTCTTGTTTTGACTTTCAAAGTTGGTTGGTGTGTTTTTTCTTCAGACTAGTTTGTGCATTTTAACAAGCCATCTGTGGAAGTTTTTATATCAACTCAAAGTACTCCGGTGAATTGAATTTCTGAATTTTTTCATTGCCAATATGACCAATATAGAACAACAAATGTGCGATATATTTTGTGCTTTTAACGTTAAAGCCTTTAAATTTGGCTCATAATCCATTTAAAAATGAATCAACGCAACACTTTTTTTTGATACCTTTATAGGCCTTACGTTGCATTTTTCTTACTTGGTACGAACTTTTACAATAATTAACTAATAATAATTGTAGTTACTGCGAATCGCAGATGAGCTATCAGTATGCCTTAACAGTCCTGTCGAGGATAGTCCATTTGTATTATCTCCCCACATTCCAGACATTGTTATTTTGCTGAGCGAAGCTGTTTTTTGCAACTCAAGGCCGGTTTTTTGCGTCTAGAACTTTTACGTGGTACCACTATTGCAGCCGAATTTGGTCAGGTTGTGGTAGACCTGAAGCTGTCCTCACACACTATCATTGCCATGGCATGGGATCGATTACAAGATCTGACGATTTAAAGTGAACGCCTTTCCAATGTGCTATGTGCCTCTATATATTTACTACACACTTTTTCAATCACAAAAAGTTTTTTTTTGGTAAGATTTTTTCGTTGAAGTGAAATGATGTTTTTAAGGTCTCACGATTTTTTTTACAATTTATTAATCCTTTTCAAATACTTCAAGTAGACTTCAAGTGATCCGGAATCATGAGATTTGAATGGAATTCGTTAAAAATAGAACGACTACACTTATAAAACGTTATCTAAGGAATCGTTGTACTGTGCAGTTTTGGGCTGCATTTTTTTTTCACAACATCGTGTTTCGTATCAGAGTAAAACATATGATTTTTTTCATGTACACTTTTACAAGATATAACATTTGCGATATGAGTTTGAGCATTTTAGGGCGCTTAACTCTAAATTAACAACTTTCGAAACTCAAAAAACAATTGATGATTGACACTATAAAAAACTGGATCAATGGGTAGAGTTTTCGTTCCACTGAAAATTCAAAAAATAAAATCCGCTTTCGAAACTAGATGTTTATCATGTTTTTTGAGCCCTCTCCCCATTCGTCTTTGGAGAGCTGCTAATTTAAAGCAAATGATTTTGAATCTAACTCAAAAATGCATATACACCCTAATGCATTCATAAATGCCTTAACATGTATGAATTTACTTGTAGCTGTTAGAGCTTTTTAAAAACTTCTAGTAAATCAAAAACAAACAAAAAAGTCAGCAAGAACTATATAAGTGATAGTGACTGGGTAATTCAATGTGATAATCAATAATTGGAACATAAAAAATGATGGATTTAGTCAAATTAAAGCATTGCTTTATTTGAGAGTTGTTCTTAAATTCAATTCTAAAATCGATCACCTCTTTGCGGATTTGGAAAGGGTCTAACTGATCACGCAACAGGCCCTACCTTTGGAACTTTTTCACGGCATCTTTTTCTGTTTTGACAACACTAAAAATTTTCTAAGACAGCCTTCAGCGCCAATGGACACTAAATTTAAGGGAGCAGTGCGCGCCAAAAAAAAATCATCAAAAAACTTCAAAACATTGATTTTTTTCATCAGAATATGCCTGCTGTGTAGAAATTTGAGACAATATAGGGTCCCTAGAGAAAAATTTGGAAGAGCTCGGATAATCAATTTATTCCACCGAAAAAAAGTCGACGAAATCTTCGAAGCCTTTGAAATTCCAACCCCCACCTTCTGTCCCACTCTATCGAAAAAACACGAACAATGATTGCCTTACGTTACATCGTTTCTTCGATAATTAGAGATAATGATTATTAATTAACGTTCATTTTCTGGCAAAATATACAGTAATAAACAGTTTTGAAGGAATATGATTTGAAGAAAAAGTTTATTATTTACTTTTTTGAGAAATTTTCTCAACAATGAGCTAGCTCTTACAATCTGAGCATTCTATTGTAATGAACGAGGCAAGTTAATCTTGTTTGCAAGTTTGGTAATTCCGAAAAAACTTTCTCAAATCAGAGATCTGATATTCATTTTTGTACCCTTCTTCCTTCTCTTTTTTGAGTCTCTCACAAATCCTGCAGTGGAGAGACTTTGTGGGATCGGCTGCGAACTGAAAGTTTTGTCGCCAGTTGTGGTATTCCAAGTAGGCTTCAAAGTTTCCTTTCAGATATAACAAATAATCACTCAATTCTTTCATATCCGAGAAATCTTTGACGTGTATGAAGGAACCTGGAATATAGAACATGTAACAACTTCTGAGGGGGTAAAATTCTGGCAGGTTTTATTTAAAACACCCCAATTTAAATCAACTGAAACAAGGTCGTACAGCCTGTTGCTGTACAAGGGGCACAGCCTGATTCAGGCATGTTTAATTATTAACAAAACAAAAATAAAAACAAATCGTTAAAAATTTCTAACATTCTTTTTCTTGCTCTACTGCTTTTTTATTTTGTGAGATGGGACTGATTTGGCTGAGGAGTTTTCGGAATCAGATAGTAATAACTAAAAAACTACTAAGAAAGGTTTTTTAATTACATTGAAACTCAGTTTGAGTTATTCAGGTTGAATAAACAAAACATAGAACGAAGATTGGAAAAGAGTAATGAACGCAAGTAAACATAAAAAAACTCAACTTTCGAATTCCAAAGAAAAAAATAGATGCCTTTTCAGTTCGTTGAATTTCAAGAACGATTTAAGATTAGCGCTTTTTTGATAACATTAAACCAAGTTGAAAAACTGGATCAACAGGTAAAGTTTTTATTCCACAGGACTTCTAAAAATTAAATTCTATTTTCGAAACTAGAAATTGTTCGAAAACTTTTGCGCCATTTCCACGTTCGTATTTGGACAGTGCCAATTACATCAGTTTCAGCCATGAATTTCAATTGAAATCAAAAAGTGCATAGTTATATAAGTGCATCAACACTTTGAGAGTCTTCCTAAAAAAATCAGCAAGACCTATATAAGACACTTCACTACGTTCATTACTCTTAAAAACTCAGATAAGTTTTTCTCGCCACCAAGAAAATTGTTCTAAATTTCAAATTAGAATTCACATCACAACAGAAGCGTCCTAAAATGCGCTGATCGAAGTTTTTCTCAAATAGGCGGATATTCAAAACGTTTCTCAACCTTTCGGCAACCCTTTTCCACGCCAACTTAATTGTTTTTTGAGTTCTCTAAATAAAACAATACAGTAATTTGCCAAAACTATCTTTGAGGAGCGGGCAAAAATTGACGTTTTCCGAAAATTGTTGAACAAATCTTTTTTCTCTGGCAGCGCATCCGCCCGAAATTAAGAGATGAAAAATTTATGTATTTTGGCAAAAAGAAGACAAACCCCTGCCAAATATTTTGTCAATCAGAAAGAGCACGTCGCTGAATGCAATTGACGTTTTCCGAAAATTGTTGAACAAATCTTTTTTCTCTGGCAGCGCATCCGCCCGAAATTAAGAGATGAAAAATTTATGTATTTTGGCAAAAAGAAGACAAACCCGAGCCAAATATTTTGTCAATCAGAAAGAGCACGTCGCTGAATGCAATGCGCTAAACTGCAGATTTTTTTGTCGCTAAAATTATTCAGTAATTGAAAACAGATTAAAAATTATCCCAAATATGTAGCCTTTAAAGCCCTAAAATTTTGCAGAAAAAGCATCACATGTAAAAAAGCCAAGTGATAAATGTCTTTCAGACTATAAGAAAAGCAGTCAAAACTTGCTAGCTAAAACGTCGAAGCTTGTCGGGGGAAACACCACTCCGAATTCAAATATTTTGTCGAAGGTCGGAAAAATATTATATCATGTACAATACGCATGCTATAGTAAGTTATCACTAAAAATTGGTCAGTTGTTGTTTTGAAATTTAAGCGTGGTTAATTGTAAAACATTCTATGCTTTTCATAAAACCCGTCAAATTAGTTCAAAAGTTTCTCATTTGAGTTTTCAAAGAATTCGTCCTTTTCATGGATGGTCAGAAAAATTTAAATTTTGAAAATTAAGCGCAATGAATCGTACCATATTGTGCACTTTTTTATAGAGCTCATCAAATTGGCTTTGAAGGTTTCGGTTTCTAAATATTTTCAATTTCATCGGGGATCTGAAAAATTAAAAATCATTTAAAAAACGCCTGCTAAAATTCAAGCAGATTGCTCATTTTAGGGAGAAATCCTGATTGCTCCAACTGCCTTTTTAAGCTCTATGGAACAGTATTAACATAAAAGAAGTAAATGTAGGAAAATAAAATGTTTTTTTTTCTAAATTTGAAATTTTTTAATGAAAATTATCACCCACACGCAATAAAAATTACAAAATGATAGTTTTCGCTCCAAGCAGCAAACAATTTATGGCAAATAGGCTTCCATCAACCAATTGGAATGATTTATGAGAAGCAATAAATCACCTCTAATAGATTGGATTACTTAAAACAATTAAAGTTTGATATCTTTGCTAAAAATTGCAGAACCCGGTTAATGGCTGAAGAGTAGAGAGAAGAGAAACGGTACAAAAATGGACAAAAATCCCGACGGTTCAATTAAAAACGCGTAGTACAACAACGGTTATGAAAGAGTTTTGGAAAATTAGTTTACACTGCACGCTATACAGCGGATAACCCGAACGGATCAGTCATCGGGATTTGTGGCTAAGTCAATTCGCGAATTTTGCACGGAGGGTCTCATGTCGACTAAAATCCCGGAGAAAAATTCAAAAGGCAGATACTACTAAAGCCATTGGTGTCAGAGCGGGCAGCAGAGAGTAGTCATTCTGAAGGAATGAAAAGTGAACCTCTGACATTGGACTTGACAAAACGATTGCCGAAAGAGGGTTGTACCGTATTCAAGTTCGGAAGAGGGAAGTGCGCTCCGAATGAAGACAACAATAATCCCAGCTAGCCCGATAGAGTTGTCGTCCGCCGAACAGGGTGGTGATAAAACGGAAGAAAATGACAATGCATTTTCTAGGAAATTAATACACAAAAGCCGCAGGCTACCGAGAAGGAATTGTCGCCGCCTCAACCAATGCCAATGAACATAAAAATAGAAGAGGAGAAAACTCCACCACAGACTAGTGTGGGACCAACTCAGGGGAGTGCAACCAGCCAGAATACAGCCATAACTCGACACAATACACGGCCACTAAGAGATCGAAGACAACCTAAGTTCTTGGGGGAAAAACTATTCACAAGGGTGGTTACCAGCGGTTCGACCAGCGTAAATGTTGTCAGCCAAACGCAGAACACTTCGGATGAAGAAAAAAGTCAAGAACCGAAGGCTTCATAGAATTATACTCCGAGGAAGGTGAATAGAAGTAGAAGAGGGGTAACGCTAGGATTGCGACCAGTACAGGGGACAAAGTGAAAAAGTCCGTTTATCAAACGTCTCCGAGAAAAATCCCAAGCACGAAACGACGCAGCGCAGAGGTATATATTTTGACCGAGAGTTGTTTCCTTTTTTTGGGGGGCAGGATTATGTCCAAGACGATGTGACTACTGGTTGGATCAGAATGTGTCTGGACATTTTGGAGATATGTTAAACAAATTGCGTCGAGTCATCAAATATAGGTCAGGAATTCGAGCGGTCATAGATTCAGCAGGAAACGTCATTGACAGATTTCGTTTGCAGTCGTTATATCAAGTATACGTAATAGTCAACGGAATACGAATGTGGCCAAATTAGTCGACATTGCTCAAGCGGAAAATCATCGGACGCGTATCCCAATCGATCAGGCAGGAGGGGATTTTTTTGCTGCGAATTGGAACAGACGAACAAAGCCCAACGTTACCGTCGGCTAGGCGAGTTAGAATCAGTACCCCGATGAAGTCGGATGAACCAGGGAATGTGATTCAGTCGCACACGCCAAAGGCAGTGATAGTTTCCCTATCGTGTCAATCGGAGGATCTGGGTGCTCGTCAGGAAGAGCACACACGATGCGCGGCACCGGTGGAGGAGGGCGAAGAAGAAACAGCTGGTGGCAATAGTGAACGGTACGGCCGACGTCATCCATGCGAGCGGTGATTCCAGCGGTCCATTTGCCACGGAGGATTTAAGTTTTGCCGATGAATTATCGGCGATTAGTATGACCAATGACGGTCATCAACAAATTTTCGAGGAGCCCAAAGTTTTTTAAAGTGGGGAGGAAAAAGGTAAGGATAGATAGTTATAACTAACGGTTATAAAACTACCAAATACTGTCAAAATGATCTAGTTTAGACACATGATGAGTTGTTATAGGCGATATATTAGATATTATTGCTATTGATGAAATGTTTTGAAGTGGCAAAGTGGCGTAGAGGTTAAAGTATGTACGTATTATAATCAGATCTGATAATATATAATGTTTTATGACCGTCAAGGTAAAGTGATAGTAAACGTGTTGAGTTCATACAGCCAGTGGCTGGTATAACGGTATTGAATTTAAGTTGATTCTTTTACGTTCTTTTATTACATTGACTGCATAGGCATACTTTCACAATATGGTCTTTATAGTGATCATTTTGGTCGACATAAAAATGAGGTTTTTTCAAATCCGCCCTTTCGCGAGAAAATCTTAGACGCCCCTGTATGAAATCAGTAGAGGGTTTAGGTTATGGGGGACTCAGAGATTCGACGCTCTGCCGACCGAAAGGGTCCCCTCTTTGTACTGTTTTGAGATAACCATTTTTGGCTGACTGACATTAAAATTTTTCTGAAGCCGCCTTTCCAAAAAGTGCCTAAAAACGCTATTTTTGGCCTGTTATTTAAAATTTAGCCTGCGGCGCAGAAATGTTGGCCAAAATAGGGTCTTCATAGTGGTTGGGAGAGCTCAGAAAATCAATTTGGTCGACCTCAAAAAAAAGATCGACAAAACTTTCAAAATTTTGTTGAAAATCCGCCCCCCTCGAGAAATTCCTAGATTCGCGCCTGTATGAAATTATTATATTTGTATGCAACAAGTTTTCTGTATAGTTTTTGTAAGGTTAATTTGCTGCTGCCCATAGGATATATTTTACTAAAGTAATTCCAATTAAGTCAAAACTATAATTACCCGCCAACCTCTGCACATAACTCTCCCTCCACCCATTCACAATTGGAATTGCGTAGCCATTGAGCGCATTGCTGAACTTCTCAGTAATATAATGAGAACAGTTCGAGTTTTCAAACGCCAAATAAAACACACAGTCTTTTATCACGCCATTCAAGTCGAATTGAGTGCCTGGAAGTTTTCCATGAAAGGTGATGTTGTCCTTAACATTCCGCAAGCAATTTTCTCCGCGCCCCCAGAAGTTCAATTTTTCAGGTAAACTTTGAACCAAATCGCTGACTAACTTCAATCGATTAGTCCATGAAAAAGCACAATTACTCATTATCCAGCACACTAATTTAGTTTTCTTCGCAAACTCAGAACGAACAATTTTTTCAATTTCACGTTTCGCAATTGGCTTACGAAGTTTTTCAACATCACTCATGCCGCTGAAAAAAGTTACGTTGTTGCCATAAGTAGCAGACCAGTTGAAGGCTCTATTGAGATATGGGGTCAAATGGTTCCCGTTGCCGGGGTTTATTGCACTCTCGCGGTCACTTGTAATCCAGAATTGGGTCCTCGAACGTTCAGCCAGATTTATGCCAATTTTCTTCATTAAGGGTTCAATTTTTCGTCTGGCTGGACCTAAAACCAGATACCATTTGAAAATACAATAAAAGTTATTAATAACTCACTCTGTAATATTCAATTTCGAAATTTTGATCGATAGATTTTCTGCGTGGTTTTGAATGTACTAAAATATCTAATGGTTTTTCGAAACACGACAACTGATCTACTTAACAATCTTCCCCCTGTGAAATGGTAACCTAAACTAACTTGGCATACTAACCAAAAAGATGGATTTAAGTTCAGTTGATATGAATTGGCTACAAGTTCAAAAATATGATATGACTGCAATCTTTCAGCAAGCATCAGAGAAGGTTAAGTTTAGTTTAGCACATTGTCATGGTTGGGAGACGTGTCCCAACCTTGACACCTTAATTGCAAATCACTCAAAAAACTCTACGTTCAAATAGACTAGCAAAGTCGAACACAAGGCATGAAAGCTACTCTCACACTCCCCCCCCCCCCCCCCCCCAGGGAAAATTTTGCAAATTGCAAATTGAAAAATTTAAAATTAAGTTTAAAAAATTTAGTTCCTCTTTTTTTTATGTTCCCAAATGACGTTTCTTATGAAGATGCCGAAAACTTTTCCGCTGACACAGGAACGGCACCACTAATATCTGCCTTAGGAGGATCGGTTGAAACTGTTATCTCCTTCACTTTTTCTCTGATCGGACTACCGAAGAACTTGGTTTGGCGTCTATTCCGGCCTGTGGGTCTGAAAGAGGAATCGACGTCTTTTATCGGGCTAGATTTTGGAGTCGGAACTCTGGCTGAGGCGCTGGAAAAACTAACTGGGCAACGTTGCGGTGGTATCTTCCTAGGACTGATTATGATATCGTCGCCTGACGAAATCGGTGTCATTACTGATGGATTAGGTGTTACAAATCGAGCTGGATTGACCTTTTCTTCTGCCGAGATTGTTACTTTCTTTGGAGTCCTTCGGTGCTCGCTCTTTTGTGTCGGTCGCTTTCTTGATGCTGATTGGTTATTCTTGTTGGGTGGCTTCGACCGGAACTAACTTCCTGGCTGGTGACGATTCGGCCATTGGGGGTGGAAGTACCCCCCTGAACTTGACAAGGACTGTGTAAAGTCCACCACTGGTGCCAGAGTGGGGGCTATGACTGGACCCTGACTCTTGGTCACTTGGGATAGATTTGGTATAATCGGCCCGAATTTCGATGTAGACTGCAAGAGAGGTCTCGGTTTCGATGTATTTGATTCGGCTAGTAGTGTCTGTCTTGGTGCAAACTTTGTGGGGATAGTCTTTCCGTCAGATGACGATGATGTAGAGTCTCGAAGTCTTTTAGTTATCTTGGACTGCTTTGGTTTCTGTAATTGGTCTAAAACTCTATAATCGCTACTTTTCATTCTGATGGATAAGTGAGTTTTCCTTATAATTTTTTTCTTTTCGCTTAAATTTGTTTTGTTTGTAATTTTTGTGACTTTATTCCTAAATAATTTGAATCTTTATTTTTTCAGATCTCCTGTACAATACTTTCCTGAATAATTCTGCTTGACTAGGATTAGATAACAAAAGTTCAAATTACTTTTCGACTTTGAAGGAGACGGCAAGAGGGAGTCTGAGCGAAATCTCATCGTTCCTGTTGCCAAATTCTTTTTGAGAAAACCAACCAGAATCTGATTTCAATCTGTTAAAGTTCGCAAAATTTTGTTTTCGTCCCTTTATCGTGTAAAGAAGTCTTTCTGATGCACTTTCGTCTCCCGGCAGATTTTGCAAGATCTTCCAAAACCTGATAATAAGGAGTGTCCGCTACCGAATCTGAAGCGACTTTGAATCTGGGAGATACGCTTCTGCTGGATTGGCCATGATGGATGAATTTCACTCTTGGTCTACTGTCTCAAGCCTCCCGTAGTTTTTCCGGGGCTAAGGCGTCCCTAGCTAAGTTTTGCTGAACTAAATTAAGTTTTTCCTTCAAGTTGTCGGACATAATAGACCATTCGGATTTAGTTTTTCTACCAAATTGAAACTCGAAAAGTAAAAAACGTATAACATGGTTTTTAGTAGTGCAGATAGTTCTTAGTTTTAGTAGTTCATAAATTATAGATTTCAGTGAGTCTTGTATGTTTGGACAGTTTTCTTCTAATTGAATAGCACTTAATATTCTCTTGATGGTTTGCATTGTCATTTCCACTACACCACGGCCGCAGGACAAAAAATGTGTTTGATATCTTTGGTTTTACAAAATTAACAAACTAACTGATTTTTAAAACTGAGTATTGATCCGTTTTAATGGCTTTAGGAATGCTATGCGTGCATATAAATTCTGTCAAAGAATAAATTATCTTTTTGGCACCTGTTGAACCAGTTAACATGACCAACGGAAATTTTGCTACTAAAATATAAATTTGTGTCCTTCTTCATCCGACAAGGGTACCGGGTAGTCTGTTTGGAGTTCTAAATCGGTGCAGTGAGGATAGGAAGAGGCTTGGCGGAATTGAATTTGCTCATTGGCTTAGGGCTCTTACCAAATTTTGTACACTGGATACAGTTTTGCAGATCGTCACAATATCCCGATGAGTTTTGAGCCACCACACATATAGGGCCGCGTCTATCATTGCCTCTTGTCCTGGGTTCGAACGATGAATTCAAGAGAGAACTGCTTTCTGGAGGCACTCGGGAATGGTGATTCTGTCGTCGATTATGACGCATCCATCAATTAGTGCGATCGAGTACCAGAATGTACGAATGTAAGGCTGGATTCGGCAAAATCCATCGTAGTCATTACTCGTAACGGTATTCCTCATCAGTCTGAGGGTTGGGTCGTCCGCTACCAGTTCTGTAGCATAGCCGCATCCAAGATTCCATTAAGTCCCAGTAGGGACTTCTTAACCTTCGCAACCACCGACTTTTGCTGTTTTCTAATCGTGTTGATTTTGAGCGGTGTTGACACTCCTTTTCAATCTAAAATTTGCGAGGGCTGTACTTGTTTTACTTGTACTTGATTTACGAGGGCTGTACTTGATTTACTTGTTTTTTACAGCCAGCAATATCTTTTTTGAAGTCATTCTGCGAGGTCTGCTTGTATTTGAGGTTCTCACTTTTGGCCGAAAACGACAAAAGATGAATCTAGAGTTTAGGGCAACTTCATTCAATAACCGATCGAAGCTTTCATCTGTGACTGAATTATTTGTTAGAATTCTTTCAGAAAAATGATGATATTGATTAGACCAGATATGAGACTTTTTATTAACTAAGATGTTTCAGCCGTAATAAATACTCGAAAGTGACTGGTTTAGATTTTTGGTTAACTTTCCGTCGCCCCTTGTGCTGGATGTCCAGAGTTGAATTTATTTGGTGTTGGTAACAAGATTCGTTTGCCCTCTTGCGAATACGTGGCATGATATGAGTAAAATTTTAGTGGTTGAAGTTTGTGATAAAATTTTCTTGATTGGGTGGATTCTCCCCATAAGAACTAAATATGGCTAAAACTGTTAAATACGGGTCTGTTTCCGGGTTGGCTGAAGATTCTTCCTTCACCGGGTTTTCGAGGGCTTCAAAGAATTTTTGAATAGATTTGACAACTAATTGCTCGTCGAAAGATGGGGGTTTGGGAGCTGCTGAAGAGGAATTACGTTAAAGAGAATAACTATTCCTAATTTAGAGCCTGCTAAATGATTCACTTCAAAATCAAATGTTTATAATCTATCCGCATATCTGGTTAATCTAGATTGGTGAGATTTATTACCTCTGTTGGTTCCTAATGCTGAAATAATAGTTTTATGATCAGTTAGGACTTCAAATCTGTTTCCGAGTAAATAGTTTCTAAATTATTTAACATGACCATACGTTGGCTAAAAGTTCTAATTGATTAGTACTACACTTTTTCTCTTGGACGTTTAGGAGGGGTGAGGCAATAGCTATTGATGCCCAAGTACCATCGGATAATTTTTTTTCAAGTGCCAAACCTAGTCCGCTGTGACTGGCGTGGCATTTTATCCTCGATTTTTTTTTCTGGTTGTAGTGATACATTTTAGTTTTTTCTGAGATAAGTTTCAGACTCTTAGTAAACGCTTATTGTTGATTTTTCTCAGAAAAATATTCGCTTTTTTACTGGGTTTTAAAGATGGTCTGGATTTTTCTGTGTAGAATCGGAGGTTCGGACGGAAACTTTGTTATTCGTTTAAAACACCCATTTATTATCTTAGCTGTTTGAGTGTTCTAGGGTTTTAGATCCAGAACTGCTTCTACTGTCGAATTTCTCGGAATGTATCCAAACTTATCTATATCGAAGCCTAGGCAAGTAATTTTTTCGACAGAGAAATTGCAGTTCGAGAGTTTCAAGGCAAAGTCTCCCTTATTCAGTTTTTGGAATAATTTTTCAACAGTTCTGATAAGGTCCTCAACGGACCCTCTGGAAACAATTAAAACGTCGTCATGGAAACAAATAACCCCCAGGATGTCTTGTAGAGTATTGTCCATGGCTTTCTGAAATTCTTTTGGCATATCAGTAAGACCATAAAATCCTGTCTTAAAACAATATGTGCCAGTGAACTCTCCACATACTTTTTTAAAATTACAACGGCTACTAACTAAATCGCTCATCTGTAGTTGACTAAAAGCATATTTATGATCTAAGGAAGTGAACCATACTGAGCCTGAACTTTGTGAGTTGATGATTTGAGCCGCCACGACAAGTTGTTCTAAAAGATTGGGCAACCTGTATTGATTTTTATAAACTTGAGCATTCATTGGTTTAGCATCTATAGGAAATTTTATTGAACCCTCCTTTTTGCGGTGATCAGCGCAGGCGCTATAAAATGGTCACTGCTACATTTGTTTAAGTTTACTATGTGGCCTTCTTTGATTAGCTTATTAGCTTGGATACTTCTAGGGGCACTTTTTTTCTGGATATTGATGGGAACTGTGCGTCCTTTTTATTGGATTGGTACAATTAGGTCTGACCGAGTGAACGCGGTGATTTTTTGATCTTCATAGCCTTGAGAAAACATTACTGTTTTTGGATATAAATTACCTTTTCCAGATTTGTGATTCTTCGGAAATTGATAATTCTGATATTTCCAGAATAGGTTGATAGAGTTCCTGGACTGTATCGATTCCGAAAAGGCCCTAGAGGTCTATGCCCATGAGACACGTAGTTCTTTTTTCGGTGACTAAAAACTTTGCATTATCGACTTTCCAACCTAAGGAAAACTGTTCGCTACTAGCGTATCGTTAAGTGTTATAGGTCTTCTATTGTAAACGATAAACAAATGTCGACTGGGTGATCTTCTAATGATAATACTTGTACGTTGACTTTAATATAATATCCGCGGTACGTTTATTTACGAAACAGGCAGAGCTGCCTGTGTCATTTCTTGCTTTGAAGAATGACATATTGACTCTGATGGTGAATTGTGAAGATTTAATTTTTCCCTGAGTTTGTGGTGGCTTGTAAAAATGGTGGCTTGTAAAGATTTAATTTTCCCTGAGTTTCTGTTAATTACTTCCAATGTTTTGACCGACTAGGTCGGTTGCGACCTAGAGTTACGTTGTATTCAGCTGATTTCTACGGGTAATTTTTCTGATACAGATATATTTGAAATAGAGAACTCCGATTCGCTATTTGAAGTTATGAAATTACATTCCTCTTCTGCGATATTTTCTGAATATTCGTCAAAGTTATCTACGTTTTTCCGAGAAATACATACTTTGGGGAAATTACCCTTCTTGCCGCAGGATTTTCAAGTAACATTTTTCGCTGAGCAAGATTGGCGATGATTTGATAAGTAGTTGTTGCCGCAGAAATAGCATGGTTTGGATTCTCTGTTTTTTTTATCGGATTGTCGGATTTTTTGTTATTTTGAGCTCTGGATATTCTGTTTCGCAGATTTTTTTCTTTTGAATCGACATCGTTGGTTCTTGTTTAGTCTTGAAGGAGTTTTGAGTGGACAAAGAATTGTTAGTTGAGGATTTTCAGTCCATTTGTTTTTGGTAGTGCTGAAGCGGTGACGTAGCCCTTTGCTTGTAAAAGGATTGGTCTTAAAGAGTCTTTCGGCAAATCACCTGGTCGAATGCATAGTTCTCGCTGAGTATCTTTAAATCACATTTTTGCTATGAATAGGTCTCAAACGACCTTCTTTTTGATTTGTATCGACCAACCACATTGGGTTGCTTGTCCCGATAGACGGAAGAAGACTCCTTCTAAGCCTTCGCGATCGTTTTGTGACGAAATTTAAAGATGCATACGTTCGACAATAAAGTTTTTTTCTTCTTAAACAAGTTTGTGCATTGTTCAAGAAATCCTTAATTTGTGTCGTGGCCAGATTAACATGAGCGAACTTTGAAGGAAACGTTCTTCTCTTCGGTCACTAGAGAAAAGAACAGCCTTGATTTTACCCTTTGAGTAGCCTCGTGATAAAAGATGTTAGGTCCAATTTTTGGACCTTTCTTACGCCGCTCGGCGTTTTGCTCGTTAGTTTTCCTATTTTCCGCTTGATCCCGTTTGATACAATTTTCGGTATCTGTGGTCGATTCGGATTCTCCTACTCTTTCTGCTTTGGAAGCAAGTTCATCGAATACTTCGGCTGGTTCAGATACAAGTACGTTTGGGTCGCAATGTTCCCTCAGTCTAATCGCTAAAAAAAAGTTGACCGGTCCAAGTATCCCAATTAAAAGGTGGTTCTGGAGTTTGTCTAGGCCAAACAACTGGAACTCCTAAAAAGTCTGAACGTTCATCGTGATTCAAGGCTGCAGGCTGAGCCATGTGAAATGGTAACCTACACTAGCTTGGTAAACTAACTAAAATGATGAATTTAAGTTCAGTTGATATGAATTGGCTGCAAGTTCAATAAATATGATATGACTACAATCTTTCAGCAAGCATCAGAGAGTGTTAAATTTAGTTTAGCACTTTGTCATGGTTGGGAGACCTGTCCCGACCTTGACACCCTAGTTGCAATTCACTCAAATAACTCAACGTTCAAATAGACTAGCAAAGTCTAACACAAGGCATGACAGCCGCCGTCACACCCCCTTCTAGAAAGGGGTGATTGTTAAGTAGATCAAAATGGTCGTTTTTTGGACCAATCAGAATGCAGCAAAGTTAGCATTCTCAATAGAACGCCCTAGTGCTTATTTACTGTATTTATTTAAAGGGCTGTTTAAAGGGCTGGGCTTAAGTAGGTACCATAGGGGGCGGGGGGTGTTAGAGATTGTAAAGTAAGTAGGTCCACGACAACTACCGTTATTTGACAACTTAACTTGCCTGCAGCAATCAATGCTGAAAAATTGTTCAGCTGATCCAAAGGCAAATTCCTGTCTAAGTCAGAATATACAACACAATCAAAACTCAAGTGGCAGAACTCTCGCATGTGAATTGGTCCATTGTGTGGCTGACTCATTGAGGGCAGTTTCGAGTAGGGGAAATCTATGATAGAGAAGAAATCTGTTCCGTTCGATTTCGGACCAAAAGATCCTGAATTCGCCTCTGGTGTTGTAAAGTTGTACTGAATTGAGCTAAAATAAAAAAAGGATGAAAATGAAACTCACGTTATCAGAGCGGGATCCTTCCTTCTCAATTACAATACTGTAGAAATAAAAATTCTATCAAACTTTATCAAATAGTTTATCAATTTTCTATCAATTTAGGGTTGATTATTCAGAAAAGAATGTGGTAAAATCAAGCAAATTAACTTAACGTTTTTGGCTTGATATTAAATACCAAAAATTTAACAAATTTTAAAAACAAGCTGTCAATAACTTGTGATCAGTTTCATTTGCTTAAAATTATAAGAAGCCAAAATAACCACAAAGTTAGGCTAACCTGTTTGTTTTGAAGTTGAGGTTGTAAATTAAAAATTTTTCTGCTGTAAAAACAGTAAATCATCAAATAGCAGTGAATATAGGCTTTCTTAAGGTGTTTAATTGCTTTTGTATCTTAGAGAAAAAAAGCGGCGTTATTTCTAACTATCTTTTAACCCCCCATTACCTATCTCAGCCTGTGGAAAGTATTTAATATGGCTTAGGGCGTTTTTATACAAAAGCTCGACATTGAAATCTTAGTTTTTCATTGTTACAGCGCATAAATATTTCAAAACATGTTATAATCTGTGTCTCTGAAAAACATCAACTTCTTGAAAAATTGTGAAAAAAACATATCTAAATGATTAAAACTGAAACTTATTTCTAAATAATGCACTGCTATTTAGCTATTTACAGGAAAATTGAAGATAAAACAAAAAAATCAGCGATAAGAAAAGCAAAATCAAAAAAAATTTTGAAATCGAGCTAGGCATTTCCGATAATAATCAAAATTAATTATTAATTATGCTTTACAATATGATAAAAGCAACTCAAAATAAAACACCGGTTGATGCAGCTGTGAACATCAACTGTGCATCAACTGTGCTACAGTTGATGCAGATTTTTAGCTGTTGATGCAATTGTGAAATAAAAAAGCACGTCGCTTGTTCTAATCCATTAGTAGAATAATTGTAAATATAGACGAAAAAAGGTACATCATTTTTTCCGCTTTGCTTGCCAATTTTTATTGCCACAGATCGTATTGAGTTAAAGACAGGTGAATGAAAAACTGCGACTATAAGATATTTTGAATCTAACTTCAATTATTTTCAGCTCATCAGATTCTTATTTTTCGACTTTGCGAACTTTTCAACCAACATAAATAATTTTTTGGCGTTTTTCGCCAGACTGAAGACTCAGTCTGCCCTCTTCTTCAAATATTCTCCTGTTGGAAATGTTATGTTAACTGTTTTATCGAATCTGATGTAAGCTCCATTAGTTAACATAACTAAGCTTAAACTCACGTTTTTGATCGCACTACGAAATGAATCCAAGTTTAATTGAGGCAAGCTAACTAGTCTAATAACCTGATGATATTTCATACACGATTCAAATTTCACCTTCTAAAGTTTGATAATATCAGCCTATTCGGTACCCGTTAAAGGGCAGTCGGAAAGAGTAGTTTTGTAAATCATCAAAGTTGCCATTTTTAAATTTCCATTTTTTGAAAACTTTTATTTCGAAATTCAGCGCATTTTTGTATAGACTAAAAGCAATGATCAGAGCTACCCTTCCAAAACTATCAAAATTTGGTATCAAAAACTGCGTAAAATAAGAAACAGCTGTTTTCATTGATTATTAGCATGAATTTTTTGTACTTTTAATAAGAGTTCAATCCCATGCAAAATTTAATGCAGATAAGACCCTAAAATTTAGAGCAGGGTTAAACTGGCAAGTTTATCTTACCAAATTTTGATAGTTTCATAGAGGACAACTCTGATTATTTGAAATTTCTAAATAAATGATTGCCGCAAACTGTCCTTACTTTTAAATTTATCTCCAAGTGTACTTACTCACTCGACGAAACTTCAACAAAGACAAAAAAGTTCGAGGCATTTCAAAAATGTTAAAGACAACGTTTTATTTGATACTCCCACTTAAGTACAAACAGTTTGCAGTTTGCACCGGCGATCATTTTTTGAAGATTTATGGTGTTTAATATGTGCAACATTGCCTGATCGAAGACTGATTCTCCGCGTTACGTTCACTTCACTTTTTTCTCAAGTTTATGCAAGAACCAAAATAAGTTGCTGAAAAACTATTTGGCTTTTTAACTATCCCATTTTGATCAAGAATAACAATCCGAAGAATTTTGAATTGCCATCTGAGAATTGAAATTTGAAGGATGTTTAACCTGCAATCTTTTTTTAGAGCGGTTGATACTTAAAAATTGCCAATTTGGCCTTATCAGGTCGGTTAAAACAAAATAGGGCCGTACTATCGTACTATATTTTTCAATGTCATTAACATAATGTATGCTGGCGCTGATTTTTTTTTGCTTCAGATTACTTTCAGTTTTATTCTTTGAAATATTCCTTAGCACCTCGCTGTGAACATCAACTGTGCATCAACTGTGCTACAGTTGATGCAGATTTTTAGCTGTTGATGCAATTGTGAAATAATGCAATATGTGAGATTTTATGATAGTAAGTATTGGGTTAATGACATTTTTTTATTTTGACTTTCGAAGAATTGCGCTCAGGGTGGTTTTCTTCTCTAGACAAAATTTGATGACCAACTGCTTTTTTTCGGCGCGCGCTTCCCCCTCGAAATAAGCCCATATTGGCGCCAAAGTCGCCTTTTTTTGAAAACTTTTACGGTCCGTCAGCTAGAAATGAATACCTCAAAAAAATAGGAAGGGTGACCCTTTGGGTCGGAAGGGGCCGAATCCCTGAGGAAGGGTGAGCGATCCGCAACCCCATTCCCCTTAAATCCGCTGGTGGGTCGGCGCATTCAGGGCTTCGCTCTGATACGAGCAGTCTTGTTTCCATTTGTGAAGACAGCGCGTCTATACGAGTAAACATCCGCTCAACATCTTTTCGATTAAAATTGAATACGCAAATTATTTTCAACTGTTTACTAAGACGCAAGAAAAAACTTGAAAAAAAACAAGGTTTTAGGCTAGCTGTTTTATTGTTATTCGAGGAAAAATTCTATGTTATTCGAAGAATTTCCTTCATGAAATTCTATGAAATTATTGTTATTCGAAGAATTTCCTTCATTTGACATAGAATGATTTTCTTTCAATTAATTTGTTCGCTCAGTAAAAATGGTGTTCAAAACAGAAACTAGTAGTTCTAAATCCACAGAAGTGGAGGGCGCAAAATAATAAATGAAGAACATCCATGGTACTAGCAACATAAATCAAAGGCTTCTTGCAGGCCCTGGTTTTGGTTGCGTACGTAGTTAACCTTTCAAAGCATGCACAAATATATCTTAAATTTGAACAACTTTGGGAATATGGAACTCCTTTGCCCTCTGCTTCCATTAGAATGAATATTATAAACTGGGACTATTAATATAGATAAACTTTTGCTACTATATCGGACTCCTCCCGAATTGCACAAAAGTCTCTGGAATATGCGCCCGATTGCTCATATAAGTATCAAAACATTTTTTTTCTGTCAAAGTTTTAACCGCATTCGTGTATCAGCTGGCGCTCGCAACGCTGCATTAGTACCAGCTTCAGATATTTCGCCTTGTTTCTTCGAATACCGCATATGAAAACTTTAACTAAGTTTTTTATCAAAGAGCAGACGTCTTTGATTTGTTTTCCAAAATATTTCAGCTATCTGCCCCAATATGTCAACAACAACAAACACATGGTAAATGTAGTATCTTTGAGTACATTGTTTTGAAAAAAGGTGCAGCCATAATTTTATACGGTACTTGATTACTCAGAACCAGACCGAGGGGGAAGTTTTTGTAGTGACTGAGTGTATAAAATACAGAGAAAGGGCACTTAAGCTACAAGACCCATGCTCTTTCTATAAAGGACCTTGAGGCCAGTTGCATGCCTAAACGTTTTTCGAGAAAATGTTCTTTAGAAATAAATCTTTGATCGGTTTATGAAATAGAAGGCTTAAAAGGCTTTAGAAGGCTTAACATAAAAGGCTTTGCCCCATTGTGAGCTAGCTTGTTCGTTTCATTGATTTTTTTGACGTTTCGCAAGCACACACTTCTCAAAACAATTGAAAAAGTCCAATGAGTCACAAGGTTATCTTAGTAAGAGAGGTTTTTTCATTGTTTTGAAGTTAAAAAAGTCACCTTCGGACCCGGCGCGAATGAATGTCAAGATTTTCAGATCATGTTGGTTGCATGTGAGCAAAATAGGTGGTAATATCAAAATAGTTGATGATTTGAATACTGTACGTTTCTCGCAAAGCTTGAATTGATTCAATTAAAATTTTACAAGCATGCGAAAAAACTAAATTGCACGTTCGAGTTTCGAAAAATATTTATCAATGATTTTTTTTATTAAAGCTTGATTAAAAGTTAAGCCACATGAATGAATATACCATCACGAACTGATCATAGTCAAGTGAAAGCTGTTATACTTGATATCATAGGTATAGCTTCGGTCGAGTTAATTTAAACGAAGCGAGATATTTACAAAACCATTTGATTTGAAAACCATTTTTACAGTTTTTCGTTGTCATACGAAACAAATTGTAATTGAAAATGGCATCGAATAGCTTATCACACTCCTCTATTCAGTACCACGAATTCCACCGGAAGTTTGATTTGAATCCTTACCAGAGTTTCATGGAAAAACATCTTCAACATTACGGATATTTCTCGTCGAAAAACGAAGCCGAACGAAGCTTCTCGCGAGAAACAGAATCAAAACGAAACGAAATGGGAAACGTAGATGAAAACGAAGACGATGCGAAGTCGAACCAGGTTCAGATGTTGTTGAAAGATGGAAAACAAGTAAGCAAGCTGAGAGAACCGAGAAACCTCTTCGCATTGATGGTGGGTCCAAACATCGGGGCAAAGTACCCGTTTGACATGCAGGTGCTTCCACAACCAATCGAGCATATACACTGGGTTCCTGAAAAACCAGAGCCTCTTTATAAGTTTACCGGAACTGAACCAGCGCCCATGGTTAAGGGTGTAGATCGAGGGGGAACGTTAGTCTATCAATACATTGCCACACATACCGACTACTTTGTACGGTCCGCCGTCCGTGGAAACTGCCAATTGCGACCGGTTAATTTTTCGGATTCCAATTTAGATAACTTAAAGTTCGAATCCCGATTCGAATCTGCCAACTTAGAAGAAGCTTTAAAACTAGGACCCCACGAATACGAGTTAAGTCTTCGCTACGATTTGTATACTGAAAAACACACGCAGTGGTTCTATTTTCAAGTCTCAAACGCAAAGCCTGGAGTTAAGTATCAGTTCACAATTGTAAACCTAATGAAAAGCAACAGCTTATACAACTCTGGAATGAAACCGTGCTTCTATTCGGAAATAGACTCAAAAACCAAAAAAATAGGCTGGCGCAGGGAGGGATTCGATATCAAGTACTTTAAAAACAACACACAGCGACCGGACAGTCATCGCCCCTTTTACTCTCTGACCTTCTCGTTTGAGTTCTTAAATGGCCCTGAAGATAAATGCTACTTTGCTCACTGTTATCCTTATACTTACACCATGCTGCAGAATTATCTGCAAGACATAGCAGACCATCCAGCTAAATCCAAGATTTGCAAACAGAGAATTCTCTGCAAAAGTCTAGGTGGTAACATTGCATACGTTCTTACAATCACAAACCCTGCAAGAGGTCAGCCAGGTCAAGTATCGAGGTCAAATCAGGGTTCATTTGGGGGCAAAAAGAGTGTGGTCATAACAGCCCGAGTGCACCCGGGTGAATCGAATGCGAGTTGGATGATGAAGGGTGTTTTAGACTACCTTTTAGGCGACTCCCCAGATGCAAACTTACTTCGTGAGAGTTTCATCTTCAAAGTGATTCCCATGTTGAATCCAGACGGGGTAATAGTAGGAAACTATCGATGTTCCTTAGCCGGCCGGGACTTGAACCGCAACTACAAATCTGCTCTACGCGACGCATACCCCACAATTTGGTCCACGAGACAGCTAATCAAGAAAATGCGAGACGAGATTGGCGTCGTTTTGTACGTTGATTTACACGGCCATAGTCGCAAGCAAAATGTGTTCATGTACGGATGTGAAAAACTGTCCGTGTCAAGTCAAAGACTCAAATCGAGAATCTTTCCATTCATGTTGTCCAAAAACAGCCCGAGCGCATTTAGTTACAAAAGTTCAAAGTTCAAAGTGCAGAAAAGCAAGGAAGGATGCGGTCGAATTTGCATGTGGAACATGGGAATAAGTAATAGTTACACCATGGAGTCGACCTTCTGTGGGTCAACATTAGGTCAAAAAAGAGGGTTCCATTTCAGCACGAAAGACCTCGAACTCCTAGGATACCATCTGTTGGACACTTTGCTCGATTATTCAGACCCGAATCCGATAAAATACGCAAAAGTTCTGAGCGAATTAGAACTAGATTTGAGGCGAGAAATAATGAAAAAATGGGCGGCGAAGGGAATCAAACGGGATATTTCTTCAATTTCAGAGAAAGATCTGGCCCAGATGCTTGAAGCGGCCTCGGATTCCGAAGTCGAGAGTAGCACAAGTGGCTCAGATAGTTCCGATGACAATGGTTTGCCAATCCACATGATGGAAATGACACAGCAGCCTCTGAAAACTTCAGTGAAACGACTTAAAACCAAAAAAGAGTTGGACAAATTTAGACACGTTACACTAACAAACACAGAAACAAAGTTGAAATTGAATAAAAACATGAGCAAGTTTCCTGAAACGAAGATGACCAAGCTTGACGAAGCAAATTCTGACTCGAAACATCGAATTGCTAAGTTCAACGATGCAAGTGAACAGAAGGCAAGAAAAGACAGTCGTGAAGAATCGGCTAGCAGTAAGAAGTCGCTAATGCGCTACGCAAGTACAAAAAGGCGGGAACAATCATTGATCAATTTGCGAGAGGTAGATTCAGGTCCGTCTCGGCTCGCAGGCATGGTAGATTTTAGCGAACTGTACTCGGAGCCTCAGACTTCGATTGCTGATGTCGAAGTGTTTGAAGTCGGCGGGCTTACCAAAAAAGGGACCACGAGACGGGATGTTTCAACGCAATTCACGCCGCTTCCTCAAACCCACAAACATGTGCTGGAAACATCAGCTGCACAACAACGACAACAAGATCGTCTCCGAGACGCAAAAAAGAAGGCACAGTCGATGTTGTCTCCATTCGGCGAATGGAACAACAAGCCGGGTAAAAATTCAATGCAAGTTGCGAGCTCTTCGAATCCAGTGAAACCTTCAGGAAACGATCAAACCATGCGCAACTTGGAAAAAGCGTACAAAGATCAGAGCTCACTTCACTGGTTACCGAAACAAATTCGGAAAAACAATCAAAGTAACATTAAACATATGAGTTCTACGGCTACAAGCCAAGATCGCATAATCCCGGCAACATCTTTGAACCCGAAACCTCGAACCGGTTCAGTTCCTGAAGCAGCGCAGATGCCGAACAATTCATTGAGCTACCCGAGAGGAGCCGAGATGCAGCAGTTGTCCTTAACCGAGCGTCTTATTTCAAAGAACGGAATTGGAGGACTTAATTCGGAATCAATGCAGTTGATTAACAATTCTGAACAAGAAACGAAAAGTTTTTTTGCTTCTCATTTAAGACTGAATGGAATAATGTCCCAAAGTTTCGAAACTTCAACAGATATGAAAAATAACGCTTGTTTTTCTGACTCTCCGAACTCATTTGTAAAAACAAAGCCGGATGAATCAATTGAACGCCCTAAGCCAACTACCATTTTCGGCGAAGGTTCCAAAATCAAAAACAAGAACGAGGGATTGATTTATCTCCGAGCAAGTCAAGAGCGAACTGCAAATGAAGAAAAGCTTCAGAAAGAAAGAGAAAAATTCCACGAAAGTCTCAACAAATCAAACGAAAACCAAAATCCTCAAAAATCAAGAAGCGAATTCAGATTCAAAATTGATAATTTTGGCCAGAAAAAGAGAGCGACCGAAGATATGAACAACCAGGAGAGAGTTGAAAGTCGGTTGGAGAGCGAGTTGGAAGAACTTGGAATTTACAACGACTCGGAAAGCGAATCGGACAACAGATTAAAGAGTTTGAAATGGAAATCTAACATCAGGTTGGAAAGTGGCCGTAATTCAGTAGACGTCTCTCTTAAAAACTCAGAAGTCAAAAATGATATCCAAATTTTGACACCCAATGGAAAGAAAGTGAAAATTGGGGACCCTATTATATCTGCTGACGACGCTGGGTTGAATTCGGACATTGCGATTGCTCCCGAACTCCTGGAGATCCAAGAGCAAAAAGTGCGACTAGCGAGCGCCAAATCCGAAGTGCGGCATCGAAAATTGAGATTCATTGATGAAGTCCACTCAGGGAACGATGACAACAGTTATAAAGATTCCGAAGATAGAAACCAAGAAAGCGCCGTGACAGTCGATTCAAGTCGTGAAAAAGACAGACAAGTAGCCGAATTAGGCAACAAAAATGATAAACACAGAAAAACTTTGGATCAAGCGGACTATCAGGGACTGACTGTTAGGGAGTTCAGTTTTGGACGGGTACAGTCGCAAAAAAATTCGGACTCAAAAATCAGCGAACATTACCCACGGCAGAACTTCTCAACTGATGGCAATAGTCACAATAGTTTGGTTAATATTTCGCTCAGTAAGTACAGTAAGTTCGAACACAATTTGAAGCTCAGTCCAAGGCCTGTGTCCGATCACTCCCTTATGTCCAATCGGAACCTGAAGCCTCCCGTGAAAAGATACGAGACAACCCAGAAAAAGAAAATAGACATCGAAGGGTTTCTGAAAGAGTAAATTGAACTTTCATTAACTTCAATCAATGATTTCTCATCAATAATTTCCATTCATCTAATTAACCTTAACTGAAATTTCTCCGATGTGATGATTTTATCACTTCTCAATGCCTGAGCGACCCTTGAGTTTTCTGATGCGGCATCAGTTCTAAGAGATAGTCAACTTTAGATCGCGCAAGAAACATTCAGTTATCTACAAAAAATTGAGGGGCGCCAATATATAAATGAAGCAGCCCGAAATTCAGCTTAAATCAAATTGTGTAGGCTTGATAACCGCTTAAAGACTCACCAGGCTATCGACGAATTGAACTAACATTTAACAACACTGCTATAATCAGGCCGAAGCCCTGAATTCTCTAACTGCTATGGGGCAGTGTTCGCTTTAAAATTGGATAAAATTTGCAAAAAAAATGGAGTAAAAAAATTGACTAAGAGATTTTTCTTTATCATCCCCCACACGCTGTGTAAAGTACAAAAAAATAGATTTCGCAAAAAGCAGAGTATTAAATACGCCAAATAGAACGACTCAATTTAATTGCCTCAATGAAAGGATTGCTAATACTGAATAAATCTTAAAAGTCAATGCTCGCAAATTGGTCAAAATAACAACCTTCAAACCCTCAGAACTTTTCATAAACTAATCACAGGTAAAATCTACTTTTTTAATGTTCAGTTCAGGACAACAATTCACTTCGATTAATGTAGAAAAAACTAGCCATTAAAAATTGTAACTTCTCTGGAGGAAACCCCCCCCCCCCCCCCGAGAATATATGCTCCTTCGGAAGTCGGAACGAAAAAATATTTCAATTGTGATCTTTTTTGCTAAAATAAGCAAGTAACAATGTTTTTCTTCTATTAACATAGAAATTGTCGACTTAGCACGGTTCGAAACTTGTTCCAAGATGAACTGAGACATGGTTCTCTCAAAGTCTTTAAATCCTGTCAATTAAGTTCAAACTAGCTTTTCTGTCTATAATTGTCTTGTCTTGTCTTGTTTCCCATTTACGCCCTGGGGCCTTGGGTTCGGAGATCTTGGCATCCGTGTCGCGTCATATGCTTGGTCAGGTTGTTCGATGTGATAGGCGTACCGCAACCTGGGCACTTCACTCTAGGTCTGAGACCTGTGTATTTGTTGGTAGTGATTTCGTCGTTTTGTTGGTCACGATTTTTGCAGGTTTTGTAGTGGTTGGTGAGCTGGGCTTTTTCCGGAAAGGCTCGCTTGCATCCGGGGCACTCGAATATTTTTCCCGCCTGGCGGTGACCGCGTCTCTCGTGTGTTGCTCTGCCCGATTTGCTTTTGCAGATTCTACCGCACCCCTCCACCCTGCATGTCAGTCCATCATCCTGTATCTGCTGCTTTCTATTTACCACCTCCTGTTTCCTACAATGTTCCGCTACTGCTTCCTCCCATTTCAGTAGGTATTGGTGCCTCATTCGTATGAATTTCTTCCATTTCATACGGTCGCTTGCTAGGTTTCCTGCATTGGTCCAGTCTTCCCCTGCCTCCTGAACCATTCTTTTCCAGTAGCTAATGAGGCCATTCCTCAGGTAGCCTGAGCTTGTCTGGGGTTCGGCCCAGTTCCCGAGTACAATTTTCTTGACGGCACGGCAATCCGGCATTCGCAGAACATGCCCGAGTCTCTGGAGAGCTCTTATCTCTACTTTTGTTCTGATGCTTTCAATTCCCAGATCCTTCCGTATTTGGAAGCTATTGACTCCTTCATTTTGCATCCGTAGTAGCGCGCCCGCCTTGCCATTATTCCACACAAAACGGTAGCATCGATCTGCTATACTCTGTAGTTTGTCCGTGTCGGTTGCTGACCATGATCTCACATTGGAATCAAAAAACTAGCCATTAAAAAGTTGAAACTTCTCTGGAGGAAACCCCCCCCCCCGAGAATATATGCTCCTTCGGAAGTCGGAACGAAAAAATATTTCAATTGTGATCTTTTTTGCTAAAATAAGCAAGTAACAATGTTTTTCTTCTATTAACATAGAAAGTGTCGACTTAGCACGGTTCGAAACTTGTTCCAAGATGAACTGAGGCATGGTTCTCTCAAAGTCTTTAAATCCTGTCAATTAAGTTCAAACTAGCTTTTCTGTCTATAATTTATGTCAATCGTTCTGTTCTCCTCCGATGTTAGCCATCGTTGACAAGTACCAGCCCTCAGAATGTCTGAGACCGTCTTTAGACCGTCCATTATTGTTTTGATCACTGATACAATTAAGTTTGGGCTCAAATTCAACAAATCAAATCAGCCTTTTTAACAAGGCACAGCCGGCAGGCCAAAGAATTTTTAGATAGGCCGTTTCAATTGAGGAATAGTTGCAAAAAAAACCCTTAACCCCACGAAGTTATACTTTGCAAAAATCCTTAGGAACCCTAGTGGCGGACGTGGAAGGTAAGAATAGAATAGATCCGAACAAACACTAATCTCGAATCAGTACTTGTGCCTAGGGGAAAAAGGACTAGTCGAATTGCACAAAAGGAGACCGTACTTTGATTTGGCAGCCACACATTATCCAAGGTTACTTGGTGCTACAGAAAGAGAAATTAAAAAGGAGCGAACCGAGATCTACGAGGTGTTTAAATTTCTGCCGCGAAAAGATGGGCAAATCACTGGAGCAATTTCACTCAGTGTTGAGCAGTCTTGCGGCAAGGGGCAATTTCGGACTGCTGGAGACACGGTTATTGAGATATATATTCATCGTGAACATGACAAAATGTGAAGCCCAAAACGAGCTGTGTAGATCTAGTAAAACACCGAAGGAAGTATACCGAATAACGCTGTCGTATGAACGGGGGGGAGCAGACGTATGTTTCAACATCTGGGGACCAACTGCAAGTGGGCAGACAGCCGGAGGACTAAAAATCAAGACGGAACCGGTGGGGACAATAGGAGGTGGATATAGGAAGACCCGAGGGAGAGCACACGGCTCAGTCCAAGGGAGAGGACAATTCCGAGGCATAACTATTATTGGGGATCGCAGATGCTATAACTACGACAAACCAGAAGTTACGAGAGAATTTATGAATCAATGTGAAACCAAGGGAGTTACATGCATTTTTTGTAGGTATAATTCGACGACAGGAGGACGGTGAACCGTTCGATCCGGATGACATGTAAAATTATCCGAACTAACACCGGAGGATCAAAAGTGCCTTAACTATAAAAATAAAACTCCACTTATTTGAAACGAGGCCGGTCAAATTAGGTCGAAAGGGTCGGCGGCTTCAGCATCCATCAAAGTAATTGGTCGAAATTGACCGTCGATAATAGGACGGAACTTTATGGGCATACTGGGAATGCAGCTGATCTAGAAGGAGAGAAGAAGAGAAGGTCATCACAATACAGTACGAGGTGGACATCGATATTCCAAACTGTAGCAGCGGTAGAGCTACTTCAATTTTTAAAGATGTCTGAAAAATTCAAATATATTAGGTTCTGGCAAAAGTGTTTGCGAATCTAACGCTCATCCAACAATAAGAGAGAAGATTTCCGATGCCATTACAAGATAAAATCGATGCCAAATAATATTTATACTCATATGTCAGGGGCACAGGGAGAAAATAGAGGATTGTACGGACAAATCTTTCATCTCACCATTAATAGGAACTGCTAAAAAGGACGAATGGGTAAAACTTGCTCTCGAGGTACGTGAACTAAATAAACAGGTGCATTATAACAAAAATCAAATGCCGAATTTTGAAGAATGGATGGGTACGGTCGGGTAAACATCAGCGAGAAAAAAAGTGTTGGAAAATAATTTTCGACAATGGATTTTAATACCCGTATTATCAACTGCCACTCAGTCCGAATATAATTTTTTGGAAGTCCGGGGAAATGGACGGGACATGCCATTTGGAGACCGTTTTTTTGGATTCACAACTATGCCGACGCAATTCCAAAAGGTAATTGATTCGATTTTATCAGATTATCCGTAGTCACATGCAAGCATTGTTGGTATACTGGTGGTAACAATAGGACCAGAAATTTAACACGTCAACAGTTGAAAAGATCTCAATGAAGCTAGATAAAACAACTTTGCGCTTAAACTAACTAAATGTAGATTCGCGCAAAAAGAATGCGAATGGTTTGGCCATAAAATAACGCCAACCAAACTAACGCCGCTAATCCGAAACGCGGACTCAATCACAAAGCGGAGACGATCCTGCACACTATCGCAACCGAAATTTTTTATGCGGTCAATATATAATTTGGAGGAACACCTCTCAGCAAGAACTAAAAGATCAGCACCGTTATGGTCGCTGCTAAGCAAGAAAAACCGTTTCCGGTGGCCAGAAGAATGTCAAATTAGAGAAATTGAAATGCCAAGTTGCAAATATAGTGGAACTCACATATTTCCACATGTCCATAAGGATATAAGGATACTTTGCAAAGCAGGCCACAATGGCCTAGGTGCCCTTCTAGAACAGCTCGGTTCCGAGGGTTCGCGGTCAATATTGTTCTTATCGCATTATCTGAACGATGCCAAGAAGAAAGACTCGACAAACAAGTCAGGAAACTAGCGGTAGTGTGTCGCGGCAGAGTTTTTAAAACTATGTTCTGGGCAGCCATAAACAATCACAAAGCCGTCATATTGTTTTTAACTGGTAACAATTAGAAAAAAAACAATGTTTAGCCGACTAAAAAGATACCTTGACCGCCTGATTGCATTCGACGTCAAAGTGAAGCACAAGCCAGGGGCTAAAATCGGACTAGCAGATTACATTTTCCGAATCCCAAATAGCGAAGCAAAACCCCTTATGATTTAGGAAAGAGTGTTCACGGTAGCAAAAATTAAGTCAATTTGTAGCGCCCTCAAATTTGATAATAATAGTTTATCCGAACAATCGGACATAAGTTAAACAATATCACAGGCGAGCAATTCTTCGTCAATCAATCCCAAGTATGCAAATATCGATAGTCAAAACGGTCGGTAGAGGGAGAATTATCACGCAGTACGAAACCAGTCAATCACAATGCAGGAATTTGCATAAATCGAGAGCCACGCTACGAATTCTCTAATGTAGTTGGTAAATTTAAAAATTCCAAAGAAAGTTACACAGGAACTAACAATGTCTATTCTTACGCCAAAAAAACGTGTAATCATTTAGAAAACTCGAAAAAAATTCTTAAAAGACACCCTATCCTTGAAAGTAGCGACTTTTAGGAAAAGTTCCAGAAGTAAAGGAGCCTAACGAGGCACACCAACTAGATTTTTTGGGTCGAAAAAAAGTATTTGATGAATCAATTAAATCAAAGAAGTTATGATATATAGCAATAGAAATGTACTACGATGGCCATCAGCAACATTCTATAAAACATATTGAGCAAGCAAGATTCGTAAATTTCTCAAAAGATGTGCAATCATGAGAACTCAGAAACCAGATCAACCATGGGGTTTATAGGAAAAATCAAGTCGGCCCATGCACTTATTTTATTTAGAAGGAGTTAAAAGCTTTCTGCATTGGAGAGGGTATAGAAATAGCACAGTGGTCAGTGAAGGAACATGGCGCCACGGGATGCGTTGAGCGAACAATATGAAGTTTGAAAGCTCAATTCTAACATATGCACACAAAAAACCGGAATCTCGTGGAGAAGATGCTCGAAAGGGCCCTCGGCCTTGGCGCCTTCCGTTTCTTGAGAAACGCAACGCTCAAATTCCGAAACTAACGTCAAACAGGGCGCTTATAAATTTAAACGGTTAAAACATGTTAAAACTTGAACCTGCCTGCTTGGACGAAAGTGCCCGGCAGCGCAATCAATGCCACATCCCCGCAATTAACTGATGACCAGGCAAACGTGTGCGGAAATGAACCAACGACCCGATTTACAGACTTACCCATTGAAGAGGCAGGACCATCAGGAGCAAAATTTCATTGCACAACAGAGCGAAGACTGAGTATAGATTTCTGAATACAAAAATGGTTGCGGAAAAAGCAAGCACGTTACAAATGAGTAACAGTAGCTTGCTTAGGAAATTCGGAGTCCGCTGCGCCGAAGCAAAGACCGCTGCGCCGAAGCAAAAAACGCCAGTGGTACTCACGAGCCCACCAGCACCACGGGAGCTACGGAAGCTGGTATCCACAGACATTGCGTTACCAAAGATGACCACAGCAAAATGAGACGGGCGAAAAGGAAGATGCTTGGAGTCGAAGACGAACACGATAGGCCACTAGCAAGAATGGGTCGTAATGGGGAAGGTACTAATGGTATTGGTACTACTCGAGGGACAATCACGAGCTAAAACTCCAGAATCGTGCACTAACAGAGCCCACGGAGAGGATGGAGCCACCGAAAAGAACAAACTAACTTTTTTCACACGATCGGAAGAAGCAGAAGCGACCAATAAATCGCGACAAAGACGAAACGGGCGAGCAAGTACAAGCAAAAGTACTGAGCGAGCAAAAACCTGCGAAACTGTGGAAACAAGCAAAATCCGAAAGAAGTCGGGCATGTAGCGTAAAATAACTAATAAGAACGTGTTTGACGAACCCAACGAATGACAGGCGCAACCTGAATCAGCATTGGCAATGGCCGATTCGAACAGAAGGTCGGAAGCAATGGCTTGTATTCTACACTAGCCAGGACTCTGCCAGCAGCTATGACGAAACGGCATCACGAAGGAGCGGGCAAAATGGACCGCGTTGAACAAGTTGGGCGCGAACATGATTGACCAAATATCGAAAGGTGGCGATGAAATTAAATGTACTGAGAAGAAGGGTAGAAAAATAAAATTGAGTACACTAAAAAAATTTTAAAACTATCAGCAGCCAGGTAATGGTCCCACTGTTTACGGTCGAAAACTCAAAAAGATTATCTAAAATACATTACCGTTGATGTATATTGTAGTTGCCAAAATCGTTTCATTTGAGTTTTTATTTTTTCATTCTAATATTTTCATTTAACTTTATTCATTCAAATTTCAAATTACAAGAGGGAATGTCAAAGTCTGTCAAAAAAGTTTTTAATGTTCAAACTAGTTCATATGTTTATCATTTCTGTCAATCAGTATGTTTTCCTTCGGTGCTAGCCATAGTTAACTGGTATCAGTTTTCGGACGCAGTCGGCTGACCTCTAAATCTTTATCGTTTTGATCACTGATACGAGGGGCTTGCTAAATTTGGGACTTTTTACAAAGTATCGAATCAACTTTTTCAACCGTATTTTTTCTAATTAGAATTTTATATTTTATTTTTCTAACTACTATAACATTTTGCGCTTTGTATTTTCATTTTTAAAAAAAAACAATAAAACTGCTTAAATTGAACACTTTAGTCAATAAAGAGTAGTTAAAAAAACAACGGCATCGCCCTAATACAAGCAGTTTTGTTGTTGTTCAGGCTCAACGTTCGGGATTTTAATGCTCCGACTTTCGAACGCACGTGGAGTAGTTGTACATGCATTGATTTTTTTGTACCATCAGTGAAACATTGAGGCTTTATGTTCAATTTAAAATTATAAATATATTTTATCTGTGATTTTTTTAAAAAAGTTTTTGACCGTTTTAAATTAGCCAATTTGCCGAAGCTGGGACAACTAACGCACGATAAACTTGTATAAATTTCTAAGAGTGATAAGTTAATCTAGCTTAGAAAACGTTCAAATTTGATTTAGGTCATGCTAATTTGAACTGTTAATGCATTGCTGGACTCTAATTTCAACACCATATGCTTTTGAAACAATTCTTTTTGTTTTAAAAAACAAAAGATTAAGTTTTCGTTTAACCTTAAGAGGTTTTGCCCTTATAACAGCTGTCTTTTTAGTATCTGATTCGTAATCGCATACTTTTATTGTCTGTAGCTCTAAGCTCATTGTTATCTCGCTCATTTCCTGTTGCTATATTTCAACCAATTCCAAACTAAACAAAATTTTGAAAAGCGTTCCAAATTGAGTTGAAGGGTAGAGTCCCAACTGTACCAAGTTTCATTTGTACCATAATAAAAAAACAGTGCCGATTGTACCAAAAAATATTCAACTCGATATGGTGAACTGTGAGTCAACGATTTATTTTTCTTCTACTGTTCAAATAGCAGAAAACTAAACAGCAAAAAATTTTCCGAGCTTGCCAACAGAGGTAGGATTTTAAATGTGAAGTTGTAGAAGAACAAAAAGGTCGTCCAAGCGTCTAAGTCAGCGTCCAAGAGATCAAGAGCAACACTCGGAGAAAGGAACAATCCTCGTTGGCTAACCAAAGAAAGAATGTGACGATGTCAAGCATAAGTTCTAGGAAAGCAGGTTCTAGTTCAATTCTGAAAAGGAATAACAAGAAGTTGTAAGTTAAAAGCCTGGCTGAGATCCAGACTAGCGGATTCCCATCTGGTTTCGCTCCCTTGAGACCAACGAAAAGAGCCACAGGGGAATCGGAAGAAAAAGAATCTAGAATGATACTGGAAGTTGAGCAACTCTTGAACTAGCAAGATGGAACTAGTTCTCAGACAATGACGAACCTGGAAAATAGACTGGCTGCTAAGGCCGACCTCATGATGCGAAATCTCGATGAGGTATTATTTAGCATCAAGCGAGCAAATCAGTCAGACACTAGCGAGAATCTACGCAAGCCAACTATTGGCTTCCGAAACTCCAGACACACAGAAGCGCCCCGAGACCGAGAACTAAATTCGAATCTAGGGAAAAGGACCGGACCCAAGGCAGCGGCAAGACGCCAGACCGGACGAATTTAGTCCAGCCAGAAGTTGAAGCCTCCTCTGTGACACATTTAGCAGCGATGTCCGAGGTCCGATCAGTTCCCTATCTGACCACGGTGTCACATGATACTACAATGTGAGCGTCCATCTTTAAACCGCTCAAAAAGTCCCATGAATTTTTCATCACGAAACCCTCGAAGTCTACTGAAAGAAGAGACCGATCCCGAAGTACACTAGAGAAACCAAAATCTTACGAGGTCGAGTCGGATGGCTGCCTCGACAATTGGGTAGAAGTGATGAAGCTCGACTTCGAAGAGGAAAATCTATCGAAAAAACAAGAATGAATTGCGCTGACAGGTAACCTTGAGGGCACGGCCCTGAATTAAGTCTTGGTCATGAGTACTGCAATCTAGCTTCAGACTAAAAACCGGATTTGCCCAGTGATGAGACAAACTTGCAGCAGTTCAAGTGTTTTGTAGTTCAAGTATCTATGAAACACAATAACCAAGGCAAAAACTATTAACACGACAAACAATAACACAACCTACAATAATGCGCAGATGCTTTTTATTGTTTGAAAAAATTTTGGACAACCAAAAAAATTGGGATTAACAGTTTGGCCGAAAAATGGTAATTTTCGACAGAATTAGGGTAGTTCGCATCTAAAACAGGAGATAATTAGTATATAACCCGGTTTGTAACCTAAAAGTAATCGTTAATTGATATAACAAAACCTTCCATAAAAGCAAAATATCCAAATTGAGACGCTTAACTCGGAAATTTGCTACGAGGGAGGGTACAATTGGACCGATCCAGTTGTGTGAATCAGCAACTTAAATTTATTGAAATAGTACCCGAACGATACTATAAAATTGACGAAACCCAACAGTCCTTGCGGATGCTGTTCCTGATACCCCCCGCTGTGTCTGGTAGATGTCTGTCAGCTTGTCGCTCTAATCTCTGGTCAAAGAAAAAATTTCAATAATGTGTATAAAAACTCAAACACCACTCAAAGGAGGGTACTTAACTATCAATCAAAACGCCTGATATTTAGATCAAAACTTATAAAAATCAATCGGAAAACAATTGGAAAGTCGCATTTTGTCTTGAAACATTATATAAACTGTCATTTAATGTTTTGTTTTAAAATTTATTACTGTTTTTTTTTTCGGTTTACAATAAATAGGTTTTGGCTCTTTCTCAGTTATAAGCTAATTGTGATTAAGTTTACGTTTTCTGCTTAGTTTTTTTATTTTGTCCCAAAGCTTTGGGAGAAACGGGATCATGAAATCGAATCTAACGCTCCGGCCCCTGGAACTTCCGATCTCAACTAGCTCAAAAAGCTAAAATGAAATAGCCAGAGGGTCCGAACCTTTCGGCTAGTACAAAACAAGATAGTGAGGACTCTATGTCGGGCTTAAGCGCGGAGCGGAGGATTATGTTGTATGGATCTTTTGCTGATTAATTTGTTCTCCTGTCATAAACAGTTCCACCCAGGCGCTCTTTAAAAACCTCTATATTACATTGGCCCAGAAATTACACAGCCACGGAGGATTAAAAAAACCCTGCTGTGGGCTAGCTGATGTCACTCACCTTAGTTCGAATCGTTTTTCACCTTGTCTACCTAGCCAGTCGACTTTCTCAGTTATAAGCTATTTTTGATTAGGTTTGCGTTTTCTGCTTAGTTTTTTTTGTCCCAGAGCTTTGGGAGAAACGGGATCATGAAAATGAATCTAATGCTCCGGCCCCTGGAACTTCCGATCTTAACTAGCTCAAAAAGCTAAAATGAAATAGCCAGAGGGTCCAAACCTTTCGGCTAGTACAAAACAAGACAGTGAGGACTCTACCTCGGGCTTAAGCGCGGAGCGGAGGATTATGTTGTATGGATCTTTTGCTGATTATTTTGTTCTCCTGTCATAAACAGTTCCACCCAGACGCTCTTTAAAAACCTCTATATTACATTGGCCCAGAAATTACACAGCGACGGAGGATTAGAAAAACCCTGCTGAGGGCTAGCTGATGTCAGTCACCTTAATTCGAATCGTTTTTCACCTTGTCTACCTAGCCAGTCGACTTTTGAACTTTTGGTCTGGTTAAAACAGGGGGGCTATCGTGTTAGAGTTTTTAGAAAAAAAGCCAAACGAAAATTTACTTAGCTTTCATCTGTATTCGGAAATAACCACATCAGTAGTAGATGTTGTAGCTGAAGTGGGGGAGCGGGTCCTGCAGACCCCCCTGTTTTAGGACAGGGAAAGGTCTGCAGGCTATGTATTAACATTGGTTATAGAGTTAGAAATGTATTAAGATAGGAACAGAATTGGTAAGGTTTCATGGTTTGCGTACTGTTAAAAGAATGATAGGAAAAGGGTGTTTGTGGTGTTTGTTTTTGTTTTTGTGTGTATATCTCGGTTTTTGGAAGAAAATTGGGTGCGCATTATCTAATTGGTAAATGTCAATGGTTAATTACGCGTGAACTGTACAATGAAGGTATTAGATTATGTTTTTGTTTCATGGTAGGTCAATGCTAAGTCAATGAAGGTATTAGGTTATGTTTTTGGTTCATGAAAACTGTCAATGGTTAATTACGCCTGAACTGTACAATGTAGTAAATAGACT
Organism: Symsagittifera roscoffensis; assembly: GCF_963678635.1. NCBI lineage: Eukaryota > Metazoa > Xenacoelomorpha > Acoela > Convolutidae > Symsagittifera > Symsagittifera roscoffensis. The sequence continues at coordinate 76,768,588 of NC_087062.1, read as the reverse complement.
AGGTTTTTGGTTCCTTGTAACTCAATACTAAGATGTTTTCAGCAAAAGCTTAGATTTTGTATAAAAAAAATCAAAATGTTTAAAACAAAAACTCCAAAACCCGATAAAATTTGATATAGTTCGACCTACTAGCTTTTTTGTTAAATGATTTTACTTATCAAAGCACCGCTTTATTTACCTGAATTTATGCTAACACCTTTTGAAACTTCGCAAAAAAATTAAGTTTTTTGAGAAAAAAACTATATTACGAAAAAAAAGTATATAAATGACTGCGCCGTGTTTGAACTTTATAAAAAGAACCAACAAAGTGCTACATCGTACAAAAATCTAATACATGACATACCTTAAAAACACATCACATTGCATTAGTTCTTATAAACTCAATTGTTTTATATGAAATCCATCATCGTGAACTTGTCTCTTTGGTTAAAAATAAATAAGTCCTTTCTTTGTTTGCTCTTATGTAATGTAGCCAACATATGATTTGAATTTCTGAATCCTCTTTTAGTAGATGGTAGGTTGAATGCTTCATCGAGTGTTCTCTTGTACTTTGACATGAGTCAGTCTCCAGAATCTTCTAGAAGTCGTTTGTTGAAACATTTACTAGTGAAATTGAGTTTATCTGACTTGTTGTCATAGCAGCATTTATCATGCTACACCAACTTAGCATTTCTGTACGTCCTATCTTCTCTTTGACAAGTCCCGGCTCCCGCTTATTCTGTTTCTTTCGGCTAGTGCGGATACACGTTCGCGGAAAGAAATTAGTTTTTGCATCTGCCTTAAAAGACTCTCTGCAATCACTTTGCCTCATTTTGGCAGAAGCAGCTCCCTATCTGGTTGGATACACTCAATTGAATGTTCTTCAGCAAGAGCTAAGTGAGTGAGTCTGTGTTCATCTTCAACTCCTCAAAATGATTTTCATCAAAGAACTTGTCAAAGAAGTTGTAGTACAGCTCCAACATTCTCAGCTTCGCATACTGAAGTATGAAAAACCAACAGTTATGGGTTCTCTGTGGTGAATGGCTGATTTCAGCAATTCAACCACATGAAACTCTTTATGAAATATGTTCAGTCTTTAAGAAAATTGTTCATTTAATGCCTTATGCGATTTTTCATCGTCCAGATATTTCTTGATTGCATGCCTGGATCTATCCATGATCTGATATCTATCGGACGAATTACCCAAAAGTTTTTTGTTTTCCGCTATTTTTTTTGAAAGAGAGTTTTCAACTTCTTCTCTTCTAGCATCAACCACTGATTGAACAATTTTACGAAAAATATTCTAGTACTCTGTACGAAAAATATTCTAGAGCAAAACTGTACATTTTGGTGAACTGCAAGACAAGTTCCAAATAAATATTGAACAGAAGAGTTAACACTGTTCCATTTTCTGGCTTAACGCTAGATAGCAGCATTCACTAAGGATGTTGTAACATTTAGTTTTCGGTTGCATAGTGTTTCATATTATTGGTTCTTCCAACTTTGCTGTTTTTAAAAATTGAGAGAAAGTTGGCAAATTAGATTTTAGTTCATCTGGAACAATTAAAACGCTTTGAACCTAGCGAAAAAGAGTTCCGTCCAATATTTTTTGCTAAAAGAGAGCCTGTAGAAAGTGGTTTGTTGCTGGGAAACTGGGTTCTGACATATTTTTTAATCTTGTCATTGATTTTAAGTTTTTCCCACCACTCACACTCCTACTTTTCTTCAATTTTGCCATTCTCTCTCTTCTCATTACCTCGCTCAATATCCTGATCTGTTAAGGATGTTTGAGCTTCTTAACAGGATCAGAAGTGATAATAACATCCCATTGCTTCGAATACTGTTTTACAGTGATCACAATCACATCCACGTCTAAAACTTCAACTTTTTTCTGTTTTCCAGATGTAAAAAAGCTCTCAATTTTGCATTCTGCTCTTTCTTCATTGTAGAATGATATGACCATATTCTCAAAGTTGCGAGATTGGTTATGTCTAGCTTTAAACTTCAGCATGTCGGTGTCCAACTCCAATTTGGTGCACAGCCTGTAGGCATAACTGGACATATTGAGTATGAGTAAAGCGGGCTGGCATCAATTCGAGCGATCGTATTACAAGTATTTGATAAGTTTCTGATAAATATCTAATCAACTACACCTTTTCGGTCATATATTCTTGTGTTTTTTTACACAAAACTTTATTAATTTCGCAAATTGGACTTATTTTGAAATTTGTATAATTGTGCAGTTATTTGTTTGCCAGAGTGCATGCAAGTTTCAACATACCTATCTCCTTGTTATGACAAAACTGAATCATTTTTCTTATTGCTTCCAGAGTTGGAACAAAATCTTTTTTGTTGTACAACGGCAAAAATCTTTGAACACAGTCAGTCCGTTATTCTTCCAAGTCTCTTGTAAATTATTGTTATGATCTAAATCAGATGGGGGTACCGTGATTTGATGCTTTTCCAGTGCTTGGTGTTCATCAACTTTTGATAGTGCCTTAAGTTTTTGTCTTGAGGGTTGTTGTTCTAAGTTTACTGAAAAAGCCTTCATACCGTAGCAATTCGGGAAAATCGAATTTGTCTGGGTTATCAAACCAGTCATACGGGAAGAATCTTTTCGTTTCGCTAGCCTTATAGGCTTTGAGAAAGGAGTCGAGAGTTGTTGCTCCAACCAGAATTTTCATTATGTCGAGATATTGTACACTCCAAACTTGAAAGATAAAAACTAGTTCGTTTTTTTGATGACTGATGTTTCTTGTTCTTTATCGCGAATCATAAAAGGGATAAGGTAAGATTTTATGAAATTCAAGCATATCTACCACTATTAAAACCAAGAACTGGTCAAGTATATACATGTCTCTCCGGATATTGTTTCAAATCAATCAGCTGATTTTTCTGAATTCTTCAAAACTGGGTTGACTTATATACTTCTTCCGAGTCTTCAACACAAAATTTTTTTTTATTACTCAATTTTGTTACTCAAATAATTCTTACCGCTTTCGTTCAGTTGTTTGAATATCTTTTTCATCCGTTCATTGACTGCTACTTCAATATCTTGGAATTTATCTCTAGCTTACTTTGCCCAGCCAAAAAATTGAGGTTGCTAACAAACTCAAAAATCAAGTTATGTGGCTCCTTGTTGTATAAAAAGATGGGTTCATCAATCAAATTTGGTGATATAGAGACTAAAACTTGTTTCCACATCCAAGTTGTAGTTTGTGTCTCTTTTGTTTTTTTTTCTCTAGGCACACAAAATTGGAAAACGCTGCGCTGATAAAGTTTTGTTATCTTCAGAAACTGGAAGATTGAATCCTTCTAGCTTTTGAAACAAAGTTTTTGAAGTTCATACACGTTCTTTGGGTAGACACATGCAACATGATCCTTGAGTCTCAAATAATGTTTGTTAAAATTGTGGGGTTTACTGAAAAAATTGTCACAACTATGACACCGGAAGCACTTGAAGAAGCTATTAAGTCATGTGTAAGAATGATATGATTGATGAATTTTAGTACTTCGTTGAGTTATTTTTTCAATACTTCGTTGAGCTAGTTCTCGTACATATTCTCTTTCTTGAATATAAAAGTCGTAAAAATATAAATACAGATGTTTCTTTGAACAATTTTCCTGACAACAGGTAAGTTTCAACTCGACAAAATTTTTTAAGATCATGACCAGTTTTTGATACAAACTTAGGTGCAAATTATCTAGAAAATTGAGAGTCGAGATCATTGCGTCCGTTCATGCTCATGGCTAATGCGCGGCAAAAACATAAATGATATTTGTATGATTCGCTGTCTTTGTTAGATAAGAGACAGTAGACTTGCGTATGTCTTAGTAGAGGCTCAGATAAGACAGAGCCCGCACATCCCATTGGGATGTTTTTGGGCTAAGCAACAAAAATTGTAACGTTCGTAATCAGCTTGAATCTGAATCTTGTGTTTTGACGGTCTTGGGTATATTGCTCTACAATATCAAATTTCTCTACTTTCATTTGAGTTGTTATAGGGTTTGCTTTAGTACACAGTAATTGAGGTTTTTCAAACAAAGAGTTGCTTTCATGAGCGTAGAAACATCGATATTCACCACTCTCAATAATTAGAAAAATAAATCCCAGAGCAATGTTGATTTTAGTGGCAGAATCGGCCTTATTGAACACTTTTTCAAGTTTGCCTTTGATCATTTTAGTATCTATCTTGACATTTGGAAAATAAGTACCTTATGTTTCCCCTTTTTCCATCTCCGTATCCACTAGAAAATATTGGCAAGCACTAAATTGTTTCTTCAATTTTTCACTTTTCCCTCCATCTTTCTCCACAAATTTGGGCAAGTGTGCCACAGTCTCGCTTGCTTCGCGTTGTTTTGCTCCATGTTTTTTTCTCCGATGTTGTTGGAGATAGTAGTAACTTGGGAACTCTTGATCACCAGGAAGACAAGCCGTCCATTGCTTGGAATGATGGGTTATGCTTCAAGGCCAATTGATAATTCAATTCTTGCTGAATGTAAGTGAAATACTTACAATCAGGACAAGAAAGATTTCCCTTGACAATTTTTTCCATTTTGAGCTGCGTTTTAGCGAAAGTACATATTTTCAAAGCCTCCACATTAACTTTTTCGTTGCGGTAATGGGCAGTCTTTATCAAAAAGTTAGGAAACAAAAAACTAGGATTTTGGGAAACTTCCAAATATATTCATTTAAAGTACCAATCGAAAACATGAAAAACTTAATAATTTCTTTTCGCAAAATAATGGAATATAAGTTTTAAAGCAAGTTTCATTTGACTGTTATTGCTTGGCAAACAAAGTTAATGATTTAACCCAAGGAAATAAGCGTATTTCTATTAAAAATGACGTCATCGCCTACAATACACAATCATCTTTTTGTGGTAATGATGTCATTCTTCCTTTAGAAGTGATGTCACCGCCCACGCAAACTTAGTTTTAGTGTAATGATGTCATCGCCAACAAAAATTTCACACAAAAAAACCTAGAATGTACCATAAAACATTTCAACCAATCAGAACTCTAGCTATTTTTAGACATAAGTTTGGATGAAATATTATCGCTTTCTGAAAACTGTCAATTAAAAATCTTTTGAATTTCCTCGAGCTAATCTACAATAAATTGCTTGTGATTTCCTTATTGATGAAATACATGTAGATTCTTACGTTTTTAAAAAAAATTTTGGAGAATAATGTTTTCCAAAACAGACTTCTCCGACTAAGTAAAGGCCTTTAGGGAAACTTATTCAATCAAAAAGTTTCCTTTTGAATCGGGTATTGAGTATCAGAGCTTTAAATTTACTGTTGAGTTACACCTGACAAGAAGAGAAACTTCATTTATTTTAGAAAAACAGAAGTTTATCAAAAATTGTTTGTTCTTGTTCCTTCAATTCTTTAAAAACTGTCAAAATTCAAAATCTTGCCCAATTATGTTTGAAATAGGATTTCCATAGCAAAGCTAGGTTTTGCTTTCAAAAAAAGGTTCAATTCCAAACTACTTTCTCAAATTTACTGCAAATTCAAAGAATTTTTTACTACTTTTCAAAATCAATATTTTCTCATTGCCTACGTATAAAAAATTCAATTCGCTTGATCAGAAAACATGGAAAAATGCTACTTTCAGTAAGGTTTTTTTGTGATATATATCGGCAATTTTGTTTATTTTTTTACAGCAAACAACATCTTGGCAATTATTTTTGCACTTTTCCTTTTGTATAGTTTTACACATTTGGAAGAATTGATTCCTTGAATGTTGATTTTTCTAAAGTGGATACAACAACCTAAGATATATAACCTTTTCATGAGATATTGTGAAAATTGTGAGAAATGCCTCAAATGGAACTTTGTTTCTGATTGCTTACGACTTTTTATCAAAAATTCTCTACGAGGTAGCTGAATGCTGATTGGACACGACTACCATCCATATACGGCAAGTCTATTCTGACGATGAAGCCCACGTTTGAGTTGAAGGTATCTTTGAACTGAAGGTACCTCTCAGTAATAGAACAGTAAGAAGAAGTAAGGATGGTGGGCGGTGAACCCATGTATTAAGATAGGGGATAGAGCTTCCGGTTCTTCAACCTATGTATTAAGATAAGGAATAGATTTCCTATGTATTAAGATAGGGAATAGGTTTCCTAATGTATTAAGATGGTAAGGTTTCAGTGTGATGGCAAGTTTCACAAAAGTTTTTCCGCGCCCAAATTTTTTGGAACTCGACTTTGCCAATATTTGCGTTTCTTAGCCAACTCGTACAATTTGTGGTGTACAAGGGCTACTTTTTCTTACAAATTTTTGGTATGGTAAGTTTCAGATAGTTAGTTTCAGTGATTTTTTTTTCAAAACTTTTGAAGTTTTTCTTGCAAATACATTTTTATCCTGAAAAAAAAAACTTTTTTATCTTGAAATACCGAAAAAAAAAATTATTTTTTGATGGTAAGTTTCAGAAAGTAGGTTTCAGACAATTTTTGAAACTTTTTTAAATTTCAATCTTGAAATTTTTTTTTTGTATGGTACGTTTCAGATGGTAAGTTCCAACAAAAATAAGTTTCAATTTAGGGTATGGGATCCTAAATTATTATATCACAGAAAATTTTTTTACGTCTCGACCAATCAGATGTTTTTATCCAGTTCTCATTTTTACTTCAAAATATTTATTTATTTATTCTGCCATATTTCTTGCTATGATTAATTTCAATTCTCTTTATCACTTTGTCTTTAGTCTTTCAAAAAAAAAAATTTAATTTCTGAAATTTTCGAAAAACTATCATCCAACTTTGTCAATTGCTCTGGCCCGGTAAAAGTTTACACTGAGAAATATATAGTTTCACATAATTTTTTTGTGTTCGATACTTTTCTTTGATAATTTTTCTATCTTTCTCGTCGTAAACTTTTAGGAAGATTATACAATTTACTAGAAGTTGGTTACAACTTTCATAAATTTATCTATTCTCTCGTTAATTCTTCCAATTGGGGCACTTCAACATCCATGTTCCATCATCATTCTCTGCGTATTTCACCAAAAATTTAGTTGCTAAGATGCTTTTTGTAAATTAAATTAAGGAATTTAAATAGCTGAATTACATAAGTAAACTAAACAATTCACTACATTGTATAGTTAACTCACACTTATAAATAAAAAATGCATATTTACTAAAAATTTTAATGAAAGTCAAAAAATTCACATCATGAATATTCTTCAAACTCTTCTGGCAGAAAATAAAAAGAAGAATTGCTAAATAAATTGCGTGAAGTTAACACAAATTATCTTTTTTTTAGCTTTCAAGGAACCATTCATCAATTCTTTTTTTAGAAATGACTAAGTTGATCTCTTTCTACCCAAAGAATCAGCAAAGTGGTAACTTTTATCCAGTCGAGCAATCATGATCCCGTGTTTGCCTCTATCCTTGCTTCAGGCTAAGTTAATCATTGCAAAAGAATGTTTTGCTAATTGAGGTGCTGTATCAGAAGGGTATGATCCCATGTACTTGAAACTGAGCTCAAGAATTCTTTCAATAATTTGCAGAAAAGAAAAATTATCCATCTTTACAATTGTAGGCTGATTTACATCTAAAACAAAGAAATTGATAGTTTGATAATGTATTTTAGGATAGTAAAATAAAGATTATTGACTTACACGCATTTAGGAATTGAATCAACAAAGTCCCATACACAAGTCTTATGAACTGGACAAAGATTATTGAACCTTGTTTTACAGTCTAGGTTGAAGAAATGTCTCGGATTTTCAATTGAACAGAATTCCTTCTCTATTTTTTCTGGACTTTTAGCTCTGAAAAAAAAGATAGTACAGAGACAATAACGATGAAAAGTCTCAAAAAGTACAATATTTTTATATGAACCTTGAAATTCAAAAAAAAAAAAAAAAATCTTTCCATAAATATTCCGAATTTACCAACTTGATTGTTTGATAGTCTTTCTCCCAAGACTATGACTTCTGTTACTTGCTCCAATGGAAATTGGAAAAACATTTCTTATCTCAAGATTTCTCCACTAAGTTATGGATGATGCAACTGTTCAGCTGCATCCTGAAATAAAGTCAAGTCGAAAACTAGAATATAGTGATTTTGAAAATCTTCCATAGGAAGAGCTGGAAATTTTCTTTGAACTGCATTGCTTTCTTTGTTGTAATAAAGTAACGACAAGGAGAAGTTGTATCTGAAACAATTGCTCTTCCGCCCCGAATAATTCTAAGCTCTCTCAATTGAAATTGTTGACAATTGAAAGTTTTTTTTTGAAAAAATCCCGTAACAGCTGAATTTGCATTCATTGCAACAGCTGTTTTTCTGATTGGGGCATTATTGAAATCATTTTCCTGAATAAACTAGTTTTGACGAGATGGAATGATAAAAATTCTTTGGATGGTTTCCATGTAACTGTAATGAGCAGGTTCCCTTTCCAGATTCCATTGCAAGTATTGACAATTAGGTTCAGCTACAAAAATTTTTCTAGTAAACAGCTATTATTAAACATTTTTCAGACTAACATTTGATTTATCAGACAGCATCTAAAAATAGTCTAGCTCGAAATGATTAGCTCGAACTTTGGTTTTTGAGCTTCATGGGGATTCATGAGGATATAATCCAATGGCGCTGTAGGCCATTGTATTGTTATAATAAACTTCACCATTGGAAAATAGAGAATGTAGTAGATTGTTTACATAAGTTAAGTAGGTTGTAGTTCCTCATCTGAATCATCCTCTGATTTAGCTTTATGTTCTGCTTTCTCTTTTTTTAAAAACATCAATCATTCTTCCTTTCAATAATTGAAGCTTCAAACTGATGTTGATATCTAGCATATTCAAATAACGATTACAGTCAGTCTCAAGCTCAAACTCAATACTGTTTTCATCTAGAGAAGTACTGGGATACACTTCTTGTGTGTAAGATGAATAATTGTTTTCAAATCTGGGACTTTATCAAAAATCTCGAAAGAAGAATTTGTAAAAGCTCCGTACCGAAAATGAAAGCTCCGTACTTTGATTTACACTCACTTTATTTTGTCCAAAATGTCTTTGCGAGAATGACTGGTTTTTAAACTAAACTTTCTAGAAATGGTTCTTCTAGTTCTACGCTTGGATTTGATTTTTCCACCTCCCAACTGTTTTCGAATTGTTTTTTTTCCAATATCTTTTGCAAATGTTTTGAGTTTTTTTTCGTCCACTGACAACTTCTCCAATCTCTGTAGCAGCAATTTGAGAAAAATCTGCTCCAATTCTTTTTGCTTGCAGCTGCGACTATATAGTTTTTAATCAAGGGAATTGCTTAAAAGGAATTCTTTCACCTGTAGTGTCCCTTAGTTCTATTTTTATGCTGTGGAAAGAGTTTTTAATAGATTTTTTAAATTCACGAATTTAAAAGGATTGATCCTTCATGTACTGTTATGTACTTGATATTATGTCTTCATTTTTTTCTCCTGAAATGAAAAGAATACAACAAAGTGAAGGAAATTTTGGATCACCTAGTATAATATATTCTATAATATCAATATAATTCATTAGGGAATCTATTCTTATAATGTCGTAAGAACACTGAAGATATTGTGGACCTTTTCTTTTCATTATATCTCCTGTTGATTTTGTTTTTAATCACAATTAAAAATCTGACACAAATCAGCACTTTGAATTATAAACAAAGATTGATCCTCAGGTAAATTAATGGCAATTTACGGTAAAATCTTATCTACCGATACACAATTTTCGTTTAATTCATATTTTTGTGGGCCTATAAAGTGCAAAAAGTGTTTGATTTTTTTGACAAGAAGCGAAAACATTCATTTTTTTTTTACTTGTGTACAAATTTTCTAGTGTTTTTCCTAATATGTGTGCAAAATTAATCAAGTTTTTTAACATGTGTGCGAGTTTGGAGCACTGAATTAAGTTCTAATAGTTTTTCAACGATTAACCTGAACGTCTCATCTATTCTCATAATTAAAATGAAATTGAAGAAATCATTTAATTACAAAGAACGAAGTTAATACCAAACAACAATTACTTACAACAGTATTTAATCAAAGAGCTAATGAGCAGCAGAAGAGTTCTGGAGATTCTCTACAGAACGCAGAGCTGAACGAGGTTTCATCGCTGGTGGTTGGTGTGGAGGGGTGTTTTGAGGCGTCATTGTTTCTGAGAAACCCTCATCTTCATCTGTTGTGATGGGGTTTTCGGCTGATCGTGCTTCCTCCCAAAGAAAGAGGAAGTCTTCGACTGGTTGAGCCACAAATCTTATGTCAGAAATCTCGGGGTAGTTCATTTTCACATGCTCAGAAACTTCCTCCATCATTTGCATTGTTCGAATTTGTTTCTCTGTGATGGGTACTTAGATCATATGATGTTCGTTGAAATCTGATGGCACCACTTCCACCATGTTCCAGACTTGGATTGGGATATTCATTCATGCCAGAAAAACTCTCGAGACTGTTTCTCGCACTTAAAACTGTGCTAGAGCAGGCGAAAACTCCACAGAGTACATGAGGTCGCTGTTTGCACTGAGATAATCAATTTGAGCGATAAGTTGAGTAAAAAATACAAAGTAAAAACAAAAATGATTTATAGCTGAGAGGGAGTAGCTAACAGAAGGTAAGTTGAAATTAGGGTATTTAAAGCCGAGAGAGGAGGTAGTTGAGGGTGGTTTAGTTGAAAATAAAAAGTTTTTTACTTAGGAGTGAGGGGTACCTACAACTCGAATGTTTGGGCTTAACCAATCAGAAGTGATTTTCCTCATTTGTATTGTAGTCGCGACCAATCAGATTTCAGTTTTTTTTTGGAATTCTTGTATAAAAGTCATGTCCAATCGAAAACAAAAGTCCATTTAAGGTAATTTTAGGTAATCGAAAACAAAGTTCCATTTTAGGAAAACAAAGTTCCATTTTACACATTATCGTTTCCAATCACAAAAAAGTTCAATTTTGTTCTAGTTCTCGTATCCAATCAGAGAACCCTTTTAAGGACTTAAATATTCCAATTATGTAAACATATACACAAAAACGATGGCATTAAAAAGTGACCAAGGGTTGTTTGCTGTGAAAATAAGAAATATTGCCCATTTAAGACAAAAGAAAGAAAGTTATATCAATTAGCAATTCCAAAAAAAAAATTCCAAGTTCGTTGAACTTTTCTTACGTAGTCAAGGAAAAATTGCTGATTTTTGAATAGATGGTCAATGTTTTTTATGTAAGTTTGAGAGAATAACTAAAAGTTGATGAAGATTTCAAAGCAAATCTATGGAAATTTGATTCCAAACCTTATCAATCTTGTGAGCGAACAGTGATACTGAAACATAACTCAATTTTGATTGGTTGATTTTCCCTAAGCAACAGTAATTAAAATTTCTTTTAATCTGATTTTTTTTACGTTACAACCACTCGCTCTTTACTTTGTATTACTATTTGAAAGTCTTTTCAAAAATTTTCAACCCTTCAAAGTCAGTATAAATAATCTATCAATTATTTAGGACATTTTAATTCTCCCATTTTGATATGTACCCAGTACTAATTCCTTGACCTTAAGAGTTAATAATTCTTCCGTGTTTAGATGCCGTCGCTGAATAGAAACGAGAAAGTACAGTGTGGGACTGTAGAAACACTGCAAAAGTTGTCATGCAGGGATTATTTCTTGTCCTGATTGTAAGTTATCCAAACTTGTCAATTGCTCTGCCCCGGTAAAAGTTTACACTGAGAAAGATATAGTGTCACAAATTTTTTGTGTCTGATAATTTTGTTTGATAATTTTTTCTATCATTCTCGGCGTAAATTTTTTTGGAAGATTATACAATTTACAAGAAGTTGGTTACAATTTTCGCAAATATATCTATTCTATCGTTAATTTTTTCAATTGTGGGACTTCAACATCCATGTTCTATCATCATTCTCTGCGTATTTCACCATAAGTTTAGTTGCAAAGATGCTTTTTGCAAATTAAATTAAGGGGTAACTAAACAATTCACTAAAAATTATATAAGTAACTAAACAAATCACTGCATTGTATAGTAAATTCATACTTACAAATCAAAAATGCATATTTACATAAAACTTTTTAATGAAATTCAAAACAATCACATCATGAATTTTCTTCAAACTCTTCTGGAAGAAAATAAAAAGAAGGAATGCTAAAAAAATTGCGTGAAATTCACACAAATTATCAGTGTTTTTGACTTTCGAGGAACCATTCGCCAATATTTTTTTGTTAGAAAGGAGTAGGTTGATCTCTTTTTACCCAAAGAATCAGCAAAAGAGTTACTTTTATCCAGTTGAACAATCATGATCCAGTGTTTGCCTCTATCCTTGCATGAGGCTGAGTTATTAATTGCAAAAGAATATTTTGCTAATTGAGGTACTGTATCAGAAGGGTATGATCCCATGTACTTGAACCTGAGCTGAAGAATTCTTTTGATAATTTTCAGAAAAGAAAAATTATCCATCTTTGCAATTGTAGGCTAATTTACATCTAAAAACAAAGAAATTGATAGTTTGACAATGTATTTTAGGATAAAGAAAGAAAGGTTATTGACTTACACTCATATAGGAATTGAATCAACAAAGTCCCATACACAAGTTTTATGAACTGGACAAAGGTTACTGAACACTGTTTTACAGTCTAGGTTGAAGAAATGTCTGGGGTTTTCAATTGAACAGAATTCATTCTCTATTTTTTCTGGACTTTTAGCTCTGAAAAAAAAGATAGTACAGAGACAATAACGATGAAAAGTCTCAAAAAAGTACAATATTTTTATATGAACCTTGAAATTCAAAAAAAAAATCTTTCCATAAATTTTCCAAATTTACCAAATTGATTGTTTGATAGTCTTTCTCCCAAGACTATCACTTCTGTTACCTGCTCCTAGGGAAATTGGAAACGCATTTCCGATCTCAAGCTTTCTCCACTAAGTTATGGATGATGCAACTGTTCAGCTGCATCCTAAAGTGAAGTCAAGCGGAAAACTAGAATATAGTGATTTTGAAAATCTTCCATAGGAAGAGGTGGAAAATCTTCTTTGAACTGCATCGCTTTCATTGTTGTAATATAGGGCTGAAAAGGTGAAGTTGTATCTTATGAAATAATTGCTCTTCAGTCCCGAATAATTCTAAGCTCTCGAAAATGAAATTGTTGATAGTTGAAAAGATTTTCTTAAAAAGATCCCGAAACAGCCAAATTTGCATTCATTGCGACCGCTGTTTTTCTGATTGGGCATTATTGAAAACATTTTCCTGAATAAACTGGTTTTGACAAGATGAACTGATAAAAGTTCTTGCTATAATTTCCATGTTATTGTTATGAGCAGGTTCCTTTTCCATATTCCATTGCAAGTATTGATGATTAGGTTCAGCTACATAAATGTTTCTAGTAAACAGCTAACAATAAACATTTTTCAGTTTAAGTTTTGATTCATCAGACAGCATCTAGAAATAGGTCTATCTCGAAATAATTAGTTCGAACTTTGGTTTTTGATAGTAATAATTTTTTCACAAGTAAGCAAATCAATGGCAAGCCTGCCATAAATTGAAAATGTTATCCCTGATTCTGAAAAAGTTGCTCCATCAGTGAACGAATACATATCAAATGATTCCGTTTAAGCTTCAAAACTAAATCCGTGATAAGCAAGTTTTTCTTTATTATTCACTGCCGACGAATTGAATTCGTTCAATGTTTGAGCTTTATGAGGATATAATCCAATGGCGTTGTAAGCCATTGTATTGTTAAAATAAACTTCACCATTGGAAAACAGAGAATTTAGTAGATTGTTTACATAAGTTAAGTAGGTTGTGGTTCCTCATCTGAATCATCCTCTATTTAGCTTTATGTTCTGCTTTCCCTTTTTTAAAAACATCAATCAATCTTCCTTTCAATAATTGAAGCTTCAAACTGTTGTTGATATCTAGCATGTTCAAATAATGATTACAGTCAGTCTCAAGCTCAAACTCAATACTGCTTTCATCTAGAGAAGTACTGGGATACACTTCTTGTTTGTAAGATGAATAAACGTTTCCAAAAATGGGACTTTATCAAAAAATCTCCAAAGAAGAATTTGTAAAAGCTCTGTACCGAAAATGAATACTTTGATTTATACTTATTTTTTTTGTCCAAAATGTCGTTGCGAGAACGACTGATTTTCGAACTATTTTTTCGAGAAATGGTTCTTCTAGTTCTACGCTTGGTTTTATTTTTCCACCTCCCAACTGTTTTCGAATTGTTTTTTTTTCCAATATTCTTTGTAAATGTTTTGATTTTTTTTCGTCCACTGACAACTTCTCCAATCTCTGGAGAAAAATTTTAGAAAAATCTGCTCCGATTCTTTTTGCAGCTGCGACTATAAAGTTCTTAATAAAGGGAACTGCAGTTTTCGCAAGAGTTTGTGCAAGAGCACCAAAACCTCTTCCACGTCGTCTTGCATGTCCACAAAATTAAAAAAATTAGCTGAACTGAGCAACCATTTAGTATGAAGCATAAATCAAAAATGATTATCCAAAATCTTGCGAAACAAGTGAACAACTCGTGTAATTCCTATGGACACAAAAGGAATTCTTTCACCTGTAGTATCCCTTGGTTCTATTTTTATGCTGTGGAAAGAGTTTTTATTATTTTTTTTTTAAATTCTAGAATTGCGAAGGATTGATCCTACATGTACTGTCATTTACTTGATATTATGTCTTCATTTTTTTCTCCTGAAATGAAAGGAATACAACAAAGTAAAATAGTTTTTGTATCACCTACTAGATTATATTCTATAATATCAGTATAAATCATTAGGGAATCTATTCTAATAATGTCGTAAGAACACTGAGGATAATGTGGATCTTTTCTTTTCATTATAACTCCTGTCTGATTTTGTTCTAAATTCGACTCTAGGAGATTTCAAAATTAAACCAATAAGGTGCTTATTGTTTTTGTTTTCAACCTCGCAATTACAGCAGTGTAATTAGAATCAAAATTTTTTGGTACAATCTCCTCTTTTCTTGTTTTTGTTCAAATTTTTCTTGGAAGTGTACTTTGTGATCAATAAACTGAGTACGAAATTAAAACAAAGTAGTCCATACTATGTAAATTGTTTAAGGACAGAAGGGATGATGATAGATATCAGTTGTAACCCTTTAGTTCAACTTAAAATAATTCTTCTTTTGTGTAGAGGAGTTCTTTTTTGTGTTAACTCTGATTTTTCTAATCAATATTTTACTACGTCTTCTTTCCGAAGATTTCAAAGCTCTCCTCTTATTAGGTTTAGTAAACACTCGCTCAGAAACTGAATGCAATTTTTTGGACAATTGAGAATGAATTGTTTTTGAAGTCTTAGGGAAAACTTTTGAAATATTGGGAGAAAAGAGAGGTGTGCTCATCGTCCAGAAACTTTGTCTCCTTTCCAAGTGGTAAACCAAGTTTTGTTGGAGTTCAGCCTTTATTAGAGCAATACATAAGTGAATCAACTGTTAATAAGTTAAATCAAAAAGTATATAAGCATAAGGAACAGATGGTGACTTAATGTAATGATTTGTAAAACATCTCTCGGTAACTTGCACAAGACTATGTTTGTATTGTGTAATTTTACATATCTTCCCAACTTGTTCTGATGAAACAAATTGTGTTTGACGTAAATTGTGTTTAGACCACTGTGTCTTTCAGCAGTGGCAATTTTTATGAACTGTTTAGAGTTTGATATTTCTTCTCAAGAATCATTGATTATAAGGAGATACAGAAATCAGTTATTGGGATGGCTTTCGATCAATTCAACATCTACAACTTGGATATATTTCAGGTTTTTTCTTTGCATTTGACTAAAAAGAGGTTAATAATGTTGATTAAAATAAAAAATTTTTGTCAAATGCTGGTTGAAAAGTACCAATTTTCAACCAATCAAAAATGAGATGAGATTTTCCAGATCCACTTGGACCAACTATGGAAATTAAAACAATCTTTTTTTGATAGTTATTTAATTATTCATAGCTTTGGGGAAGGTAGAATACAAGCGACTGTACTTGATAAGATAGCTACCCAAAGTATCATTGTGAACATGTTGTGGATAACAAAATTTGAACAACTGCACATATTAGCATCATAACTATAACAAAAATTTGGCACAGAAAAACTAAAACAGATATATTAAATGTACGTCCAAACAATTTCCAGGATTTTTTTTATCAAAAAAAAATTCTAAAACATACGGGCTTGTAACATTGAGCTACCATCTTAACTCTAGAAAGATAAAGTTGACAATGACATTCATTTAAAGTTTAAAAAAGGTAGTACCTTAAGCTTATTATGATATACAGTTTGTTAAAAAAGATTGAGTCCATGTACTGTATGGAAATGATTTTCTTTCTGTACAGTGAAAAGTTTCTGCATGTCAAAATGGGTACAAAATATTCTTCATCTTTGAAAATCAAAAACTGAAATTTTGAGCCAGCGTAGTCATCCAAATTAATAAACTTTTTTGTTCCAAAAATTCTGAAAAAAGCTGTCATTTCTCGTAACCTTTTGCAAAAAATTCCGTTTCTGCTG
The DNA here is from genome assembly GCF_963678635.1 of Symsagittifera roscoffensis. Lineage (NCBI taxonomy): Eukaryota > Metazoa > Xenacoelomorpha > Acoela > Convolutidae > Symsagittifera > Symsagittifera roscoffensis. Next base: position 76,752,106 of record NC_087062.1, on the reverse strand, counting down.
CTTCTAGGTTTTTCAATATTGTGCATGTTCAGCATATTTTTTGTAACCGCTGTTCCAACTGATTCCATGAAGATGCTTTGTACACCAAGAAGATTGGGATGTTAGTTTAAAGTTTTTGGGAGGCAGAAAAGAATATCCTACAGTTTGTCCATCTCTGCAAACTCCTAACACTTTCACTATTTTGTTTTCAATATTTTCAATATCCAAAAGCAAACAAACTCGATCCGTTAACCGTTTTCTCTGGGTTTTTTTGATTAAAATGATCAGCAATCGAACAATGCATATAATGATGAAGCAGTTATTTTAACATATAAACAGAAAATTATTCCAGTCACATGACCAAGAAAGCATGAACTAGGGAGACTAGGTGCAACATAACAATACCCAAGTCTTTTTTGTAGTAGATTTCACAGATCCTGCAGAGTTATGCAGAATTGCATGTAGTCTAAAAATTTTGGGTTTGCAAAAAAAAAATTCATACAGAAATTTCCGTATCCAATTAGACCTCCTAAAGGAAATTTTTGGTCCATTCGTTCAAATTAATATCCGGGACCAAAATAAAACGGGTACAAAAAATTGAATATTTTCTTTTCGTATTTGGCTGAAATCTAGCTTTATAGTCTCAAAACTTTTTAGATTTTCTTTCAATTTCTGTAAGTTAATTTCTCCATTGCATTCGTCAATAATGATACAAGATTTTTGGAAAGTCTATTGAGTAATTCATCATATTTTTCTCTTTATGTTGTGAAGATTGATTTTTTTCAATTGATTTTCTTTTCTACGATTTTCTATAAATTCTGTTTTTTTTTGGTATCGGATCGGAAAAATGATTTTGAGATTAATTGTAATGGAAGTCAGCTATATGAGTCATTCAATTAACCAGAAAAAGAAATAGAATTATAATTGGAAATTTGAGTGAAGTTTCCAAATATGGAATTGTGTAGATGTTAGTGTTCCTATTTATATCCACAATTCTCTGCAAAAACATTGTTCGGGATGGCTGCTGCTATGCGTCAAGCTCTTCCTTTTTTTCAGCTTTTAATCAGATTCATGTCAAAAATCTTTATTTATTTCCGTTTCCATTGATTTTTACGATGACTATAGAGCAACCAATAATTTTTGTGTCTCTACCCACAATTCTTACTGTTCTTTGGAAAACTTAAAGGTCCACATACTTCTGATTGGTTTATCTTTTGATCAATTCTTTTGATCAAGTCAAAACGATTGGGTAATTTTCATTTCACATACCAAATTATCAATTGTATTTACACTCTGTACAAATACAGATTTTATTCGAATGTTATTTTATCTACTGGCGAAGTTTTCAATCAACTTGACTGTACTGTTCATCTCAATTTGAAACAAAAAGGATCAGAAAAAAGCCAAATGTTGCGAAGAAAAGACTGTTACGCAAAAAATTAAACATCACCTTTTATGTTCTTACCAGAAACTAGCTTCCACACAAATTATTGGTTCAGTTTTTCTTGAAAGAGTTCGTAAAAACAAAACTCAAAAAATGAACATGATTTGTTAAAATTATTTGACTGTTTTATTGATAGTAATGGATTTTTAAATAGTGATCATGTCATTTTTTCAATACAAAGATACAAAATTTTTTATAATCCATCTATTTTCTCTCATATGCTTAGGAAAACATTCACCGTTGCTAAGGAATTCGCAAACAAGATAAAATGTTTCTTCTGATTTTCAAGGTGCTGCAAAAAACGTTTCAAATTTTTTAAACAAGTTGCAAAAAGTGTTTCAATTTTTTTGACAAGATGTGAGAAGTGATTCACTTCTTTCAATAAATTGCGGAAAAAATTTCAGTTTTGTCTACAAGGTGCATAAAGTGTTTGATTTTTCTTGACAAGATGCAAAAATCATCATTTTTTTTACTTGTGTACGAATTTTCTAGTGTTTTTCCTAATATGTGTGCAAAATTAATCAAGTTTCTTAACATGTGTGCAAGTTTGGAGCACTGAATTAAGTTTTAATAGTTTTTCAACAATTTACCCTGAACGTCTCATCTATTGTCATAGCTAAAATGAAATTGAAGAAATCAGTTAGTTAGAAAGAACGAAGTTATTACCAAACAACAATTTTTTACAACAGTATTTAATCAAAGAGCTAATGAGCAGCAGAAAAGTTCTGGAGATTCTCTACAGAACGCAGAGCTGAACGATGTTCCATCACTGGTGGTTGTTGTGGAGGGGTATTTTGAGGCATCATTGTTTCTGAGAAACCCTCATCTTCATCTATTGTCATGGGATTTTTGGCTGATCCTGCTTCCTCCTAAAGAAAGGGGAAGTCGTCGACTGGTTGAGCCACAAATTTCGAGAAAGAAATCTCGGGGTAGTTCTTTCCCACATGCTCAGACACTTCCTCCATCATTTGCAGTGTTCCAAGTTGGTTCTCTGTGATGGGTACTTGGATCATATGATGTTCGTCGAAATCTGTTTGCACCACTTCCACCATGTCCCAGATTTGGATTGGGATATCCAATCGTGTCAGAAAAACTCCAGAGTTTGTTTCTTGCACTTGAAATTGTGCTAGATTAGGCGAAATCTCCAAAGAGTACATGAGGTCGCTGTTTGCACTGAGAAGATCAATTTGAGCAATAAGTTGAGTAAAAAAGACAAAGTAAAAAATTAGAATGATTTTGAGCTGAAAGGGAGTAGCTAACAGAAGATAATTTGAAATTAGGGTATTTAAAGACTAGAGAGGAGTTAGTTGAAGGTAATTTTGTTGATAAAAAAAATGACTTTTAGTTAGGAGTGAGGGGTACCTTCAACTCGAATGTGTGGGTTTAACCAATCAGAAGTGATTTTCCTCATTTGGATTGTAGTTGCGACCAGTCAGTTTTCAGCTCTCTTTTATGGAATTCTTGTATAAAAGTCATGTCCAATCGAAAACAAAATTCCATTTAAGGTAATTTTAGGTAATCGAAAACAAAGTTCCATTTTAGGAAAACAAAGTTCCATTTTACACATTATCGTTTCCAATCACAAAAAAGTTCAATTTTGTTCTAGTTCTCGTATCCAATCATAGGACCCTTTTAAAGACTTAAATCTTCCAAATACACAACAACAATCGCAACAAAAAATGACCAAGGGTTGTTTGCTGTAAAAACAGGAAATATTGCCGATTTAAGTTTAAAGAAAGAAAATTAAAACGAGTAGTATTTCCAAAAAAATTTTTGTATCAAATTAGTTGAACGTTTCTCATGTAATCAAAGAAAATTGCTAGTTTTTGTGTAGATGGTCAAGTTATTTTGATGTAAATTTGAGAGAATAACTAAAAGTTGATGAGTTTTTTAAAGCAAATCTCTGGAAATTTGATTCCAAACCTGATATATCTTTTGAGCGAAAAGTGATACTAAAACATAACTCAATTTTGATCGGATGATTTTCCCTTAGCAGCAGAAATTCAAATTTCTTTCAATCTGATTTTTTACGTTAAAAGCTCTCGCTCTTTTTTTGTATTACTATTTGAAAATGTTTTCAATCATTTTCAACCATTCAAAGTCAGTATAAATAATCTATCAATTTTTGAGACATTTTAAATCTCCCATTTTGATATGTACCCAATACTAAATCCTTGATATTAAGACTTAATAACTCTTACATTTTTAGAGACCGTCGCTGAAAAGAAACGAGAAAGTACAGTTTGGGACTGTAGAAACAGGTATGTTAGGACGCATGCAGCTCGACACCGCAAAAGTTGTCAATCAGGAACTATTTCTTGTCCTGATTGTAAGTGTTTGACTTACGATAAGCGAGAAATCAATTATCACGCGGCCAAAAAGCATCCTCCATCAACTTCCAAGCAATCAACAGTTTGCCCGTCTTAGGAGAAAAAGTTTTTGAGATACTATTCGCTCCAACAACATGCAAAAATTCCGCTGCAAAAAGCATTATCTCTCTTAGATTTGTTCTTCGTAATGTCAAAACGGGAGAATATCGGTATTTTTATGCACACGAGAACAATATTTTGTTTGAAAAATTGCATTTATTGTGTACAAAAGCCGATTTGATTACAATCCAGGAAAAAATTGAAAATTTTGATATTGTGGATTTGATATTTGTCAAATGCTGGTCAAAAAGTACCAATTTTTAAGCAATCAAAAATGAAATGAGATTTTCCAGATCCACTTGGACCAACTATGAAAATTAAAACAATCTTTTTTGATAGTTATTTAATTATTCATAGCTTTGGGGAAGGTAGAATACAAGCGACTGTACTTGATAAGATAGCTACCCAAAGTATCATTGTGAACATGTTGTGGATAACAAAATTTGAACAACTGCACATATTAGCATCATAACTATAACAAAAATTTGGCACAGAAAAACTAAAACAGATATATTAAATGTACGTCCAAACAATTTCCAGGGTTTTTTTCATCAAAAAAAATTCTAAAACATACGGGCTTGTAACATTGAGCTACCATCTTAACTCTAGAAAGATAAAGTTGACAATGACATTTAATTAAAGTTTAAAAAAGGTAGTACCTTAAGCTTATTATGATATACAGTTTGTTAAAAAAGATTGAGTCCATGTACTGTATGGAAATGATTTTCTTTCTGTACAGTTAAAAGTTTCTGCATGTCAAAATGGGTACAAAATATTCTTCATCTTTGAATATCAAAAACTGAAATTTTGAGCCAGCGTAGTCATCCAAATTAATAAACTTTTTTTTTCCAAAAATTCTGAAAAAAGCTGTCATTTCTCGTAACCTTTTGCAAAAAATTCCGTTTCTGCTGCTTCTAGGTTTTTCAACATTGTGCATGTTCAGCATATTTTTCGTATCCGCTGTTCCAACTGATTCCATGAAGATGCTTTGTACACCAAGAAGATTGGGATGTTAGTTTAAAGTTTTGGGAGGCAGAAAAGAATATCATACAGTTTGTCCATCTCTGCAAACTCCTAACACTTTCACTATTTTGTTTTCAATATTTTCAATATCCAAAAGCAAACAAACTCATTCCGTTAACCGTTTTCTCTGGGTTTTTTTGATTAAAATGATCAGCAATCGAACAATGCATATAATGATGAAGCAGTTATTTTAACATATAAACAGAAAATTATTCCAGTCACATGACCAAGAAAGCATGAACTGGGGAGACTAGGTGCAACATAACAATACCCAAGTCTTTTTTGTAGTAGATTTCACAGATCCTGCAGAGTCATGCAGAATTGCATGTAGTCTAAAAATTTTGGGTTTGCAAAAAAAAAATTCATACAGAAATTTTCGTATCCAATTAGACCTCCTAAAGGAAATTTTTGGTCCATTCGTTCAAAATAATATCCGGGACCAAAATAAAACGGGTACAAAAAATTGAATATTTTCTTTTCGTATTTGGCTGAAATCTAGCTTTATAGTCTCAAAACTTTTTAGATTTTCTTTCAATTTCTGTAAGTTAATTTCTCCATTGCATTCGTCAATAATGATACAAGATTTTGGAAAGTCTATTGAGTAATTCATCATATTTTTCTCTTTGTAGTTGTAAAGATTGATTTTTTTCAATTGATTTTCTTTTCTACGATATTCTATAAGTTCTGTTTTTTTTGGTATCGGATCTGTATCCTATGTGAATTTTTCTTCTAGCATTACGCAGAGTCCGCTCAAATTGAGATATTTGTGAGTCTAAGTCCAATTTCTGCAAGTTTGGTAAATTTTGTGATTCTATAATCGTTAGTAAAGTTTTTTGGGACTTTTCTTGTAGAACAATATGAAAAATTCCCAATTTTTTGTGAAGTTTCAAGATGAAGTTTTTTGAAAAGCCATTGTTGCAACTCCTACTGCTCAAAGCGAATTCTTTTCAAAAAATGATTTTGGGGACAAGCATTTAAATTACAAGCCAAAAATATAAGTATCACAAATTATTATACATTACAGTTCTCAACAAACATAAAGTCTCCCAACTCGTTCAAAGTATAGTTGACATAGGCAACTTGTTTCATTGCTTCATTCTTTTATGCAGTGAAGAATCGAATGTGGTTGTAGGGAGGTTTGTTAACATTGTAATTCTTGATTGTGAAACAAGCTTTTCTTCTATTGTAAGTTGCTATGTCATAGACTTTGTTGCAGTTGGCAAGCTCCTGATCCATAATTGACTCCTTGTCAGAAGTGAGTTCCATTAAAGGAACGAGTCCAAGGTTTTCAGCACCGTGAATAACAGTATTTCTAATTGCCGAGATTGCTTCTCCTTCTTTTTCACCAAGATAGAACTGCTGTCTTTTTTCGATTTGTCCCAACTCATTTTTTTTGAATAGTTGAAAGCAGGGTTCAAAATAAATTTTCTCCCTGTAGGTTTTTTTGGAAACAAGCAAATCTCCCAATTCTTGTTTTTATTTTGAGAATTCAATACAATTAGGACTACTTTTTTCTTGAGTAGGTTTATCAATTGGAGAATAGACTGATCAGATGAAGAGATATGAGAAAAATAATTTTGAGATTAATTGTAATGGAAGTCAGCTATATGAGTCATTCAATTAACCAGAATAAGAAATAGAATTATAATTGGAAATTTGAGTGAAGTTTCCAAATATGGAATTGTGTAGATGTTAGTGTTCCTATATATATCCACAATTCTCTGCAAAAACATTGTTCGGGATGGCTGCTGCTATGCGTCAAGCTCTTCCTTTTTTTCAGCTTTTAATCAGATTCATGTCAAAAATCTTTATTTATTTCCGTTTCCATTGATTTTTACGATGACTATAGAGCAACCAATAATTTGATTTGCAAAACTATTTGACTGTTTTATTGATAGTAATGGATTTGTAAATAGTGATCATGTCATTTTTTCAATAAAAAAATACAAAATTTTTTATAATGCATCTTTTTTCCCTCATATGCTCAGGAAAAAATTCACCGTTGCTAAGGAATTTGCAAACAAGATGTAATATTTTTTCTGATTGTCAAGGAGCTGCAAAAAGTGTTTCAATTTTTTTGACAAGATGTGAGAAGTGATTCACTTCTTTCAATAAATTGCGGAAAAAAGTTCAGTTTTTTCTACAAAGTGCAAAAAGTGTTTGATTGTTTTGACAAGATGCAAAAATCATCATTTTTTTTAATTGTGTACAAATTTTCTAGTGTTTTTCTTAATATGTGTGCAAAATTAATCATGTTTCTTAACATGTGTGCGAGTTTGGAGCACTGAATTTAGTTTTAATAATTTTTAAATGACTTACCCTGAACGTCTCATCTATTCTCATAATTAAAATGAAATTGAAGAACTCAGTTAGTTACAAAGAACGAAGTTATTACCAAACAACAGTTTTTTTTATTTATTTAATCAAAGAGCTAATGAGCAGCAGAATAGTTCTGGAGATTCTCTACAGAACGCAGAGCTGAACGATGTTCCATCACTGGTAGTTGTTGTGGAGGGGTGTTTTGAGGTATCATTGTTTCTGAGAAACCCTCATCGTCATCTATTGTGATGGGGTTTTCGGCTGATCTTGTTTTCTCCTAAAGAAAGAGGAAGTCGTCGACTGGTTGAGCCACAAGTTTTGAGTCAGAAGTCTCGGGGTAGTTCTTTCCCACATGCTCAGACACTTCCTCCATCATTTGCAATGTTCCAAGTTGGTTCTCTGTGATGGGTACTTGGATCATATGATGTTCGTTGAAATCTGTTGGCACCACTTCCACCATGTCCCAGACTTGGATTGGGATATCCAATCGTGTCAGAAAAACTCTCGAGACTGTTTCTCGCACTTAAAACTGTGCTAGAGCAGGCGAAAACTCCACAGAGTACATGAGGTCGCTGTTTGCACTGAGATAATCAATTTGAGCGATAAGTTGAGTAAAAAATACAAAGTAAAACAAAAATGATTTATAGCTGAGAGGGAGTAGCTAACAGAAGGTAAGTTGAAATTAGGGTATTTAAAGCCGAGAGAGGAGGTAGTTGAGGGTGGTTTAGTTGAAAATAAAAAGTTTTTTACTTAGGAGTGAGGGGTACCTACAACTCGAATGTGTGGGCTTAACCAATCAGAAGTGATTTTCCTCATTTGTATTGTAGTCGCGACCAATCAGATTTCAGTTTTTTTTTGGAATTCTTGTATAAAAGTCATGTCCAATCGAAAACAAAAGTCCATTTAAGGTAATTTTAGGTAATCGAAAACAAAGTTCCATTTTAGGAAAACAAAGTTCCATTTTACACATTATCGTTTCCAATCACAAAAAAGTTCAATTTTGTTCTAGTTCTCGTATCCAATCAGAGAACCCTTTTAAGGACTTAAATATTCCAATAATGTAAACATATACACAAAAACGATGGCATTAAAAAGTGACCAAGGGTTGTTTGCTGTGAAAATAAGAAATATTGCCCATTTAAGACAAAAGAAAGAAAGTTATATCAATTAGCAATTCCAAAAAAAAAATTCCAAGTTCGTTGAACTTTTCTTACGTAGTCAAGGAAAAATTGCTGATTTTTGAATAGATGGTCAATGTTTTTTATGTAAGTTTGAGAGAATAACTAAAAGTTGATGAAGATTTCAAAGCAAATCTATGGAAATTTGATTCCAAACCTTATCAATCTTGTGAGCGAACAGTGATACTGAAACATAACTCAATTTTGATTGGTTGATTTTCCCTAAGCAACAGTAATTAAAATTTTTTCTAATCTGATTTTTTACGTTAAAAGCACTCGCTCTTTTTTTGTATTACTATTTGAAAATGTTTTCAATCATTTTCAACCATTCAAAGTCAGTATAAATAATCTATCAATTTTTGAGACATTTTAAATCTCCCATTTTGATATGTACCCAATACTAAATCCTTGATATTAAGACTTAATAACTCTTACATTTTTAGAGACCGTCGCTGAAAAGAAACGAGAAAGTACAGTTTGGGACTGTAGAAACAGGTATGTTAGGACGCATGCAGCTCGACACCGCAAAAGTTGTCAATCAGGAACTATTTCTTGTCCTGATTGTAAGTGTTTGACTTACGATAAGCGAGAAATCAATTATCACGCGGCCAAAAAGCATCCTCCATCAACTTCCAAGCAATCAACAGTTTGCCCGTCTTAGGAGAAAAAGTTTTTGAGATACTATTCGCTCCAACAACATGCAAAAATTCCGCTGCAAAAAGCATTATCTCTCTTAGATTTGTTCTTCGTAATGTCAAAACGGGAGAATATCGGTATTTTTATGCACACGAGAACAATATTTTGTTCGAAAAATTGCATTTATTGTGTACAAAAGCCGATTTGATTACAATCCAGGAAAAAATTGAAAATTTTGATATTGTGGATTTGATATTTGTCAAATGCTGGTCAAAAAGTACCAATTTTTAAGCAATCAAAAATGAGATGAGATTTTCCAGATCCACTTGGACCAACTATGGAAATTAAAACAATCTTTTTTGATAGTTATTTAATTATTCATAGCTTTGGGGAAGGTAGAATATAAGCGACTGTACTTGATAAAATAGCTACCCAAAGTATCGTTGTGAACATTTGATTTTTCTTGACAAGATGCAAAAATCATCATTTTTTTTACTTGTTTACAAATTTTCTAGTGTTTTTCCTAATATGTGTGCAAAATTAATCAAGTTTCTTAACATGTGTGCAAGTTTGGAGCACTGAATTAAGTTTTAATAGTTTTTCAACAATTTACCCTGAACGTCTCATCTATTGTCATAACTAAAATGAAATTGAAGAAATCAGTTAGTTAGAAAGAACGAAGTTATTACCAAACAACAATTTTTTACAACAGTATTTAATCAAAGAGCTAATGAGCAGCAGAAAAGTTCTGGAGATTCTCTACAGAACGCAGAGCTGAACGATGTTCCATCACTGGTAGTTGTTGTGGAGGGGTGTTTTGAGGTATCATTGTTTCTGAGAAACCCTCATCGTCATCTATTGTGATGGGGTTTTCGGCTGATCTTGTTTTCTCCTAAAGAAAGAGGAAGTCGTCGACTGGTTGAGCCACAAGTTTTGAGTCAGAAGTCTCGGGGTAGTTCTTTCCCACATGCTCAGACACTTCCTCCATCATTTGCAATGTTCCAAGTTGGTTCTCTGTGATGGGTACTTGGATCATATGATGTTCGTTGAAATCTGTTGGCACCACTTCCACCATGTCCCAGACTTGGATTGGGATATCCAATCGTGTCAGAAAAACTCTCGAGACTGTTTCTCGCACTTAAAATTGTGCTAGAGCAGGCGAAAACTCCACAGAGTACATGAGGTCGCTGTTTGCACTGAGATAATCAATTTGAGCGATAAGTTGAGTAAAAAACACAAAGTAAAAACAATTATGATTTAGAGCTGAAAGGGAGTAGCTAACAGAAGATAATTTGAAATTAGGGTATTTAAAGCCTAGAGAGGAGGTAGTTGAGGGTAATTTAGTTGATAAAAAATGATTTTTAGTTAGGAGTGAGGGGTACCTTCAACTCGAATGTGTGGGTTTAACCAATCAAAAGTGATTTTCCTCATTTGGATTGTAGTTGCGACTAGTCAGATTTCAGCTTTTTTTAATGGAATTTTTGTATAAAATTCGTGCCCAATCGAAAACAAAGTTCCATTTTAGGTACTTTTCACACATTATTGTTTGCAATCACAAAAATGTTCATTTTTGTTGTAGTTGTCGTATCCAATCAGAGGACCCTTTTAAGGACTTAAATCTTCCAAATACACAACAACAATCGCAACAAAAAATTACCAAGTGTTCTTTGCTATAAAAAGAGGAAATATTGCCGATTTAAATTAAAAGAAGGAAAATAAAAACAAGTAGTATTTCCAAAAAAATTTTGTATCAAATTAGTTGAACGTTTCTCATGTAATCAAGGAAAAATTGCTAATTTTTGAGTAGATGATCAAGTTCTTTTGATGTAAATTTGAGAGAATAACTAAAAATTGATGAGTTTTTCAAAGCAAATCTCTGGAAATTTGATTCCAAACCTGATCAATCTTTTGAGCGAAAAGTGATACTAAAACATAACTCAATTTTGATCGGTTGATTTTCCCTTAGCAACAGTAATTTAAATTTCTTTTAATCTGATTTTTTACGTTAAAAGCACTTGCTCTTTTTTTGTATTACTATTTGAAAATGTTTTCAAACATTTTCAACCATTCAAAGTCAGTATAAATAATCTATCAATTTTTGAGACATTTTAAATCTCCCATTTTGATATGTACCCAGTACTAAATCCTTGATATTAAGACTTAATATCTCTTACATTTTTAGAGACCGTCGCTGAATAGAAACGAGAAAGTACAGTGTGGGACTGTAGAAACAGGTATGTTAGGACGCATGCAGCTCGACGCCGCAAAAATTGTCAATCAGGGATTATTTCTTGTCCTGATTGTAAGTATTTTACTTACGATAAGCAAGAAATGAATTATCACGCGGCCAAAAAGCATGCTCCATCAACTTCCAAGCAATAAACAGTTTGCCCGTCTTAGGAGAAAAATTTCTGAATTACTTTTCGCTCCAACAACATGCAAAAGTTCCGCTGCAAAAAGCAATACCCCTCTTAGATTTAATCTTCGTAATGTCAAAACGGGAGAATATCGGTATTTTTATGCACACGAAAACAATATTTTGTTCGACAAATTGCATTTACTGTGTACAAAAGCCGATTTGATTACAATCCAGGAAAAAATTGAAAAGTTTGATATCGTGGAGCAATGCACTCAAGAACGCCAGAACACAAAGTGGAGGTTCAAATTGATCACAAATGTTACTTTTTTTGCTGCTATACTAAAAAACGGCCCAATGGGATGTCCGGACTCTGTCTTCCCTGAAACTTAACTACGAAATAACCAAGTAAACTGTCTTTTATCGGATAAAGATAAACAACTATAGATAGATTGTCTTTGCCTTTTCCGTGCCTTAACAATGTAATCGCATGGTCATAGTTACCTCAATACTCTTACAACTCAGCTATTTACAGAGTTTTTATTAAAGTCTGGATACGATTGGAAGAAACTTTGTGGAGTACCAATAGATGATCTACCTCTTGTTGAGGAAATACTTGAACGCAACATATTCATTTACGATTTTGACATTCAGGAAGGAGAATTAGCTAAGCGAAGTATTGGAAAGTTTGAAAAACCCGTGAAATTGTTAGGATTTAACAACCATATCAATCATACGAATGAAATTGATTCTTTCTTCATGTGTTTCCAATGTCCTAGCTGTGACGGTTTCTTCAACATTTAAGACAATTTCATCAGACAAACTATGACTTGTGAAGATCGATTGTGACTGATTTACCCAAAGAATGTAAAAACACTTCAAGAAACGCTCTTTGAAAAGTTTGAAGGTTTCAATATCCCAGTTTCGAAAGATAACCCACTATTAAACAACCTAGCCGTTTTCGATTTTGAGTCGATATGTGTTCCATCAGATAAACTGAATGATACCCAGACAACAACTTGGATTGGCCAACAGGTTCCAATTTCTGTATCAATATTTTTGAACCTGATAGATGAACCAATTTTGCTTTATAACAAGAATCCACTAAAGTTTTTATCGATTTTGAAAAAAAAAACTTGAATTTTTGGCTGAGAAAAGCTAAGCTCGAAAAAAGAACTAAATTTCAAGATGTTGAAAAAATAGTGAATGAGCGGATGTCAAAAGTTTTTCAAGAGTTGAATGAAAAATGTCGAAATCAACCAAATGAAAATTTTGAATATGAAGACGAATGTATAGAGGACACAGAGGAAACTGATATGTCAACCCGGTTTTTGAGAATGCAGAAAAATCAGCTAATTGATTTGGAACAAAATCTGGAGAGGTTAACATGTTACCTGTATTTGGGTTTAATAGTGGAAGATGTGATCCGAACTTGATCAGGAGCTATCTGATTCCCTACTTAATCAATGAAAGAGAAGCTGAACCAATGGTTATCAAAAAGGCTAACGATTTCATATCCTTCAAGTTTGGAGAAATACAGTTTCTCGATTTCATGAAGATTTTGAGTGGAGCAACATCTCTAGACTCCTTTCTTAAAGCCTACAAAGCCAGTGAGACAATGTGTTTTTCCCTTGTGATTGGTATGTCAGCACCGAAAAGCTCGAGAACTAAAAATTACCTCCATGCCAAGTCTTTTTCAGTAAAACTGAGAAACAGCACCCCTCTTGATAAAGATTTTATGGATTATCAGAACCTTAGATCAAGTGGACTTGATGAGCAGCAAGCACTAAAGAAACATCCAATCAAGTCAGTACCTGCATCTGGATGGGATAATTACAAATATTTACAGCAGATTTGGCAGAAACATGGAATGACTACTTTTAAAGATTTTTTCCAGTGGTACAACAACAAAGATTTTCTGCCAATCCTTGAAGCAATGCAAAGGATGGTTCAGGTTTATTATCAGAAAAAAATTGATATGTCAAAACTTGGATGTAATCTTCCAAATCTGGCAAATATTTGTCTGCACAATTCAAGCAAAAAAATTCTACCCGTTATGCGAAAGTGATAGAGATTTGTGCGAGAAACTTAGAGAAGATATGACGGGTGGACCATCAATTGTGTTTACGCGAAAAGCTGTTTTGGATAAAATCTTTGTCAGGGATTCATCAAATGTCTGCAAATTAATCGTTGGAATTGATGCGAGCGAGCTTCATTCCTATTCAATGTGTCAAGATATGCCAACAGGGTTGTACACCAGATGGGAACTCGTTTCCGATACGCAAAAAGTCAACGCTCACAATTTTGAGAACTTGGTCATGTCTTACTAACAAGAAATAAGACCAGAATGCAGAAAATGAGAGCTCCCACAAGTCTGGAAATCAAAAGAAAATTGACTGTTTCAATGTAGATGGATCTTGCAATCAATGCAAAACAGTGTGTGAAGCTATGGTATGCTATTACCACTTCTGCCCCTGCCAAGAGACTCATTCCTCACTGAGTGACGAGGATATTAAGAAAGTAAACAAAAGGCGAGAGATGGATGACTTGAGACGTAAGTTTATTCGCGAAAAGGATAAACAATTAAAGAAGTCTGGGAAATTGAGTGGTGGCAAAACTTCAAAACGAACGAAACAATTGAAATTCAAATCCGATCCACTTTTACCTACAAAAGATATCTCTTTACTAAGTCTTTATTGGAAAAAATAAGAGATTGATCGAGACGATAAACGAGAGCCTGCACTGTTTAAAGAAAAAATGAGGTGTACGGAGATGCTATGCTTATGTAGCAAGACTTATTGTTGCTATGAAAACAAATCAGACAAGATGAAATTTAGCAGCAGTGGATTGAATAAAAGAATTCTAGAGGAATCCAGTGATGGCCCTATAGAAAAAAAACAGGAAAATACTCGACGAAACAATCAACTTGACTTCAACAAATAGAGAATTTAGAGCCATTAATCGTATGCTTGCTACATACGAGCAAATAAATAAGGGATTGAGTTACTTTTACCCGAAAAGACAAGTACAGGACAACGGAATACACACAAAACCTTTGAACTTATAAATAACTGATAGTTTTATCGTATTCAATTCAATATTGAATAACTTACTGTAAAATTGGGGTTAAATGATTATACGAAATGATTTATATACGTCATCTACTAAATTTATTTTTTTTCCTCTCAAAAACTTGATTTCTTTTTCTCGAAGTTTCCTTAGGTTTCAGTATAGCTTTAGATAATTTGTTCATAGTTTCAAACATATACAACAGTAATCAAAACATTCAAATCATAAGGTTTAGAGCTGAGAAATGCAAGTATTGGCAAAATCGGGCTCCAAAAAATCGGGCTCGGAAAAAATTTTGTTTTCATTTTATTTTCAACCTAACTACCGTCAACTAGCTCCTCTCTCAAGTCTAAATCAGCCATATTCCTCTTTCCATTTTCGACAACTTATTCATCAGATTAGTCATCTTCGTTCAGAATAACAACTTCACGTACCCGGTCGTGTTTTTTCTCAGAAATAATGACAATCAAGGTGCTCGAGTCAATCCCTGGCGTTTCTTGGCTCAAATGGATGACCCAATTCAAGTATGGCACATGATCGAAATCAAAATTAATGAGGTCACAGATTGCAGAACGAGTTGAAATAGACTAAGCCGAGGTTCCTGACTCTAGATAAAATGTGTGGCTCAAATTATGAATGGTTTCCTTTTTTCCGAGGGAAGAAGAAGGATCTGTGGAGAACCCAATTACAATCGAGGATTTTGAGGGGTTTCTGTACCATGGACTCCAGTGAGTTAATCCCCAACGCAAACACCGGCAATGAAGGCAAGACCAGCTTTGCGCTTCATTGAAAACTTGCAAAACTTCGAGAAGTCAGCTGCTCAACAGATCTTTGATTTGTAATTATTTTGATTTTTGACTTGTGTTTTGCTATTCATTTTTTTTTCAACTAATTTTTTTATTTTTAAGAGATAAGAAGAGAGAGATAATGTAAGATACTATAGAAACGTTTGTTTGAAAAACTTTGCTGCTGATTAAAAAATTTTTTAACTTTCAATCTACAAAACATTTCACAGCATACTTTTGCACATTTGTTAACAATTCAAAACAGCTTTTGCATCTAGCAAATTTTTTCACAATAGTTTCGGCACAATTGTTTGAAAATTTTAAAACAATTTCTGCATCTTGCAATGTTTTCCATGACAATTTTAGCGCGCATGTTAAGAGAAGCAAAATTTTTGTCGTATTTTTAGGAAGAAATCTTTGAATTTTTTGCATTTAAAAAAATGTTACAAGTCTTTCTTGCAAAGTTAATAATCAAATCTTTGAATTTCTTTGTTCTATATTTGATCGTTTATTTCCAATCTTTGCAAGTATTTTAATCCAAAACATCAGAATATTATTCAAACGAAATTTACATTAAAATTTTGGTTTTTGGTAGATGCATGAGTAAAAAAAATTAGTTTTTTGCCAATGTTTTCCGTAAAATCACAACAAAATTTCATCTTGCACAAAAAAAACAAAAGACAATTTGCAACATTGTTTGAAAATCAAAATAATTTTTGCATGTTGCAAAATTTCTCATAATATTTTTAGTAAACATGTTAAAAAAATTAAGGAAAATGTCCGTTTCAACAGAAATTTTAAAAAAACTTTTTTTTCAGCTCAAAAAAAATTGCAACAACTTTCTCTTTTACTGTTAACAATTAGAAGTTACGAAATTTTTTGTTCTTAATTTGCTTATTAGGAAAAGTAACGTGGGTTTTCATAATGGTCAAAAGCATCAGAAAGGGGATTAAGATAGGGATTAGCACAAGAATTCATCAATATGGAAAACGTTTCAGCACAAAGTAACAAGTTTTTTTGTTCGTAAATTAATCAAAAAGTGAAAAAAAAATTCCAAAGAACATTGAAAGATGTAGAAAAATTCCACCAGGGAAAAAGAAGGCATTGGTTTCAAGAAAGTACACATTAGAACCTAGATTTTTATCAGAAGTCATTACTCATTAACTTCTAGAATCTTTTGAGCTCTGGAAATAACTATTGAAAATTCATCCAATCAGTTTTTCACAAAAAAGAACCTTAAGGTGATGAGTTTCATGAAATAAATTGTCAATTTTAGACTAGTTGCTGTTTTATTTCAAATTGAACAAAAACGCTCAATCAAACTTGTGAAACTAGGAGTAGAAATTTTTGTAGAAATTATTTTTAACCGAGAATTAACCAGCCTGATAAAACAATTTGTTCTTTTTCAAAATCAAAATCACGGAACGTTTCAAAAAAATCAGTCATTTCAGATATTTTTAGAAAACGTAAGCAAAACCTATTCTTAGTTGGCAATTAGATACACCTGAAAAGAAATGGTTTCATTCAAGTGAAAATTTTCTACAGTTCAATTCATTCAAACTCAACCATTAGAGAATTCAATATAATTGGGACTATTTTTTTTCTTGAGTAAATTTTTCAAATGGAGAATAGACTGATCAGATGAAGAGATATGAGAAAAATGATTTTGAGATTAATTGAAATGGAAGTAAGCTATATGAGTCATTCAATTAACCAGAAAAAAAGAACTATAATTGGAAATTTGAGTGAAGTTTCCAAATATGGAATTGTGTAGATATTAGTGTTCCTGTATATATCCACAATTCTCTGCAAAAACATTGTTCCGGATGGCTGCTGCTATGCGTCAAGCTCTTCCTTTTTTTCAGCTTTATTCGGATTCAAGTCAAAAATCTTTTTTATTTCCGTTTCCAGTGATTTTTACGATGAATATAGAGCAACCAAAAACATTTGTGTCTCTACCCACAATTCTTACTGTTCTTTGGAAAACTTTAAGTTCCACATACTTCTGATTGGTTTATCTTTTGATCAATTATTTTGATCAAGTCTAACAACGATTGGGTAATTTTCATTTCACATACCAAATTATCGATTGTATTTACACTCTGTACAAATACAGATTTTATTCGAATGTTATTTTATCAATTGGCGAAGTTTTCAATCAACTTGACTGCACTGTTCATCTCAATTTGAAACGGAAAGGACCAGAAAAAAAGCCAAGTGTTGCAAAGAAAAGACGTTGCAAAGTGTTGCAAAGTGTTACGCAAAAAAATTGAAAAATCACTATTATGATCTAACCAGAAACTAGCTTCCACACAAATTATCTCTTCAGTTTTTCTAGAAAGAGTTCGTAAAAACAAAACTCAAAAAATGAACATGATTTTTTAAAATTATTTGACTGTTTTATTGATAGTAATGGATTTTTAAATAGTGATCATGTCAATTTTTCAATAAAAAGAAATAAAATTTTTTGTAATACATTTATTTTTTCTCATATGCTTAGGAAAAAACTCACCGTTTCTGGGGAATTTGCAAACAAGATGTAATGTTTCTTCTGATTTTCAAAGAGCTGCAAAAAAGTTTCAAATTTTTTTAACAAGTTGCAAAAAGTGTTTCAATTTTTTTGACAAGATGTGAGAAGTGATTCTCTCTTTCAAAAAATCGCAAAAAAAGTTTCAATGTTTTCTACAAAGTGCGAAAAGTGTTTAATTTTTTTTTGAAAAGATGCGGAAATCATCAAATTTTTATATATGTGTACAAATTTTCTAGTGTTTTTCCTAAAATGTGTGCAAAATTAATCAAGTTTCTTAACATGTGTGCGAATTTGGAGCACTGAATTAAAATCTAATAGTTTTTCAACAATTTACCCTGAACGTCTCATCTTTTCTCATAATTAAAATGAAACTGAAGAAATCAGTTAATAACAAAGAACGAAGTTAATACCAAACAACTATTATTTACAACAGTATTTAATCAAAGAGCTAATGAGCAGCAGATTAGTTCTGGAGATTCTCTACAGAACGCAGAGCTGAACGATTTTCCATCACTGGTGGTTGTTGTGGAGGGGTGTTTTGAGGCATCATTGTTTTTGAGAAACCCTCATCTTCATCTATTGTGATGGTGGTTTTCGGCTGATCCTGCTTCCTCCCAAAGAAAGAGGAAGTCGTCGACTGGTTGAGCCACAAAGCTTGAGTCAGAAATCTCGGGGTAGTTCATTCCCACATGCTCAGACACTTCCTCCAACATTTGCATTGTTCCAAGTTGGTTCTCTGTGATGGGTACTTGGATCATATGATGTTCGTTGAACTCTGTTCGCACCACTTCCACCATGTTCCAGACTTGGATTGGGATATCCATTCGTGCCAGGGATACGATTGGAAGAAATTTCGTGGAGTACCAATAGATGATCTTCCTCTTGTTGAGGAAATAATTGAACGCAACATATTCATTTACGATTTTGACATTCAGAAAGGAGAATTAGCTAGGCGAAGTTTTGGAAAGTTTAAAAAACCCGTGCAATTGTTAAGATTCAACAACCATATCAATCATGCGAATGAAATTGATTCTTTCTTCATGTGTTTCCGATGTCCTAGCTGTGACTGTTTCTTTAACAGATAATACAATTTCAACAAAAAACCTATGACTTGTGAAGATCGATTAAGACTGATTTACCCAAAGAATGTAAAAACACTTCAAGAAACGCTCTTTGAAATGTTTGAAGGTTTCAATATCCCAATTTCGAAAGATAACACACTATTAAACAACCTAGCCGTTTTCGATTTTGAGTCAATATGTGTTCCATCGAATAAACTGAAAGATACCCAGACAAAACTTGGATTGGCAAACAGGTTCCAATTTCTGAATCAATATCTTCGAACCTGATAGATGAACCAATTTTGCTTTATAACAAGAATCCACTAGAGTTTTCATCAATTTTGTAAAAAAAACTTGAACTTTTGGCCGAGAAAAGTAAGCTCGAAATAAGAACTAAATTTCAAGATGTTGAAGAAGTAGTGAATGAGCGGATGTCGAAAGTTTTTCAGGAGTTGAATGAAAAATGTCGAAATCAACCAAATGAAAATTCTGAATATTAAGACGAATGTATAGAGGACACAGAGGAAACTGATATGTCAACTCGGTTTTTGAGAATGCAGAAAAATCAGCTAATTGATTTGAAACAAAATCTGGAGAGGTTAACACGTTACCTGTATTTGGGTTTAATAGTGGAAGATGTGATCTGAACTTGATCAAGAGCTGTCTGATTCCCTACTTAATCAATGAAAGAGAAGTTGAACTAATGGTTATCAAAAAGGCTAACAATTTCATATCTTTCAAGTTTGGAGATATACAGTTTCTCGATTTCATGAAGACTTTGAGTGGAGCAATATCTCTACACTCCTTTCTTAAAGCCAGTGAGACAATGTGTTTTTCCCTTGTGATTGGTTTGTCAGTGCCAAAAAGCTCGAGAACTAAAAGTTACCTCCATACCAAGTCTTTTTCAGTAAAATGAGAAACAGCACCCCTCTTGATAAAGACTTTATGGATTATCAGAACCTTAGATCAAGTGGACTTGATGAGCAGCAAGCACTAAAGAAACTTCCAATCAAGTCAGTACCTGCATCTGGATGGGATAATTACAAATATTTACAGCAGATTTAGCAGAAACATGGAATGACTACTTCTAAAAAATTTTTTGCGGTGGTACAACAACAAAAATTTTCTGGCAATCCTTGAAGCAATGCAAAAGATGGTTCAAGTTCATCATCAGAAAGAAATTGATATGTTAAAACTTGGATGTAATCTTCCAAATCTGGCAAATATTTGTCTGCACAATTCAAGCAAAAAAAATTCTACTCGTTATGCGAAAGTGATAGAGATTTGTGCGAGAAACTTAGAGAGGATATGACGGGTGGACCATCAATTGTGTTTACGCGAAAAGCTGTTGTGGATAAAATCTTTGTTAGGGATTCGTCAAATGTTTGCAAATCAATCGTTGGAATTGATGCGAGCGAGCTCTATCCCTATTCAATGTGTCAAGATATGCCAACAGGGTTGTACACCAGATGGGAGTTCGTTTTCGATACGCAAAAAGTCAACACTCGACATAACCGATCTCACAATTTTGAGAACTTGGTCATGTCTTACTAACAAGAAATAATACTAGAATGTAGAAAATGAGAGCTCCCACACGTCTGGAAATCAAAAGAAAACTGACTGTTTCAATGTAGATGGATCTTGCAATCAATGCAAAACAGTGTGTGAAGCTATGGGATGCTTTTACCACTCTATGGGATGCTATTACCACTGGGATGCTATTACCACTGAGTGACGAAGATATTGAGAAAGTAAACAAAAGGCAAGATATGGATGACTTGAGACGTGAGTATATTCGCGAAGAAGGATACACAATCAAAGAGATCAGGGATTGTGAGTGGTGGCAAAACTTCAGAACGAACGAAACAATTAAATATCAAATACGATCCAACTTTACCTACAAAAGACCTCTCTCTACTAAATCTTTATTGGAAAAAGAGATGGACCCCTTTATGGCTATATTCAGTGTGACTTAAATGCTCCAGATGAACTGAAACAAATTTTTCCTCCAATTTTCAAAAACACTGAATTTGGAAGAAAAGATAATGGGGAAAATATGCGAAACTATGCCATTGAAAATGATCTTCTTAAGCATCCCCAGCGAATGCTACTATCTAGTTTTAAACTAGAAAAGGTTCCATCATTACTCGTCTCTTCAATTTCTATATGGAACTTGCATTACAGTGTACAAAACTTTATCGCTTTGTAAAGTATCTACCTCGAAATTGCTTCAGCAAGTTTGTTCAGTCAGTTGTTGATGCTAGAAGGGAAGAAGATGGGAACCCGTTATCCGGTGTTGTTGCAGAGACTATGAAACTCTTAGGTAATTCATCCTACGGTTACCAGACAATGGAAAGATCGAGACACCCGATCAAAAAATATTTGAATGATGAGAAAACAAAAAAAGCAGTTATTGAACCACTCTTCAAACGGTTGAACACTGTTCAGAAAGAGTTGTACAAGATTGAGTTGAACCCATAAATGTCGACTTTTCAATCTGCAGTATGTAAAGTTGAGAATGCTTGAGCTTCACTACAATTTTTTCGATAAGATTTGAGATGTAAATAAACTTGAGGAGTTAGAAATGGACACAGATTCGCTGTTTTTAGCTCTTGCCGAGGAAAATCTGTATGATTGTTTTCGTCCGGCGAAAAAAAATGTCTGGGAAAAACTGAGAAAAATGATTGCAGAGACTCATGTAGAGCGGATTTAAAAACAAATTTCTTCCACGAACTTTGCTAGCGTTCACAAGAAACACGATAAACGAGAGCCTGCACTGTATAAAGAAAAAATGAGGTGTACGGAGATGCTATGCTTATGTAGCAAGACTTATTGTTGCTATGACAACAAATCAGGCAAGATGAAATTTAGCAGCAGTGGATTGAATAAAAGAATTCTAGAGAAATCCAGTGATGGCCCTATGGAAAAAAACAGGGAAATACTCGACGAAACAATCAACTTGACTTCAACAAATAGAGAATTTACAGCCATTAATCGTATGCTTGCTACATACGAGCAAACAAATAAGGGATTGAGTTACTTTTACCCGAAAAGACAAGTACAGGACGACGGAATACACACAAAACCTTTGAACTTATAAATAACTGATAGTGTTATAGTATTCAATTCAGTATTGATTAACTTACTGTAAAATTGGGGTTAAATGATTATACGAAATGATTTATATACGTCATCTTCTAAATTTAATTTTTTTTCTCTCAAAAACTTGATTTCTTTTTCTCGAAGTTTCCTTAGGTTTCAGTATAGCTTTAGATAGTTCGTTCATAGTTTCAAACAAATACAACAATAATCAAAACATTAAAATCATAGAGTTTAGAGCTGAGAAACGCAAGTATTGGCAAAATCGGGCTCCAAAAAAAACGGGCTCGGAAAAAATTTTATTTTCATTTTGTTTTCAACCTAACTACCGTCAACTAGCTCCTCTCTCAAGTCTAAATCAGCCATATTCCTCTTTCCATTTTTCTTTATTCAACAAATTATTCATCAGATTAGTCATCTTCGTTCAGAATAACAACTTCACGTACCCGGTCGTGTTTTTTTTCAGAAATAATGACAATCAAGGTGCTCGAATGGATGTCCCAATTCAAATACCGGCAATGAAGGCAAGACCAGCTTTGCGGTTCATTGAGAGCTTGCAAAACTTCGAGAAGTCAGCTGGTCGACAGCTCTTTGATTTGTATTTAATTTGATTTTTGACTTGTCTTTTTCTATTCATTTTTTTCATCCAATATATTTTTTTAAGAGATAAGAAGAGAGAGATAATGTAAGATACTATAGAAACGTTTGATTAAAAAAATTTTGCTGCTGATTAAAAAAATTTTTTAACTTTGCAATTTACAAAACATTTCACAGCATACTTTTGCACATTTGTTAACAATTCAAAACAGCTTTTGCATCTAGCAAATTTTTTCACAATAGTTTTGACACAATTGTTAAAAAAGTTTAAAACAATTTCTGCATCTTGCAAAATTTTCCATGACATTTTTAGCACGCATGTTAAGAGAAGCAAATTTTTTTTTCCTATTTTTAGGATGAAATGGTTGAATAATAATCAAGTCTATGAATTTCTTTGTTCTATATTTGATCGTTCATAAATCCGATGTTTGCAAGTATTTCAATCCAAAACATCAGAAAAGGATTGAATCGAAATTTACAATGAAATTTTGCGTTTTTGGCAAATGCATGAGTTAAAAAAAATAGTTTTCTGCTAATTTTTCCGTAAAATCATAAAATCTTGCACAAAAAAAATAAAAGACATTTTGCAACATTGCTTGAACATCAAAATAAATTTGCATGTTGCAATATTTTGCATAATATTTTTAGTAAACATGTTAAAAAAATTGAGGAAAAAATCAGTTTCAACAAAAATTAAAAAAAAAAATTTCAGGTAAAAAAAATTTGCAACAACTTTCTGTTTTACTATTAAAAATTAGAAGTTATGAAATTATTTGTTCTTAATTTATTTATTAAAAAATCTAACGTGTGTTTTTATAATAATCAATAGCATCAGAAAGGGGATTAAGATAGGGATTAGCACTAGAATTCATCAATATGGAAAAAGTTTCAGCAATAAAGTAACAAGTTTTTATGTTCGTAGATTAATCAAAAACTGAACAAAAACTCCATAGAACATTTAAAGATGTAGAAAAATTCCACCAGGAAAATGAAGGCATTACTCATTAACTTCTAGAATCTTCTAAGCTCTGGAAATAACTTTGAAAACTCATCCAACCAGATTTTCACAAATAACACTAAGGTGATGAGTCTCATGAAATAATTTGTCAATTTTGGACTAGTTGCTGTTTTTTTTCAAATTGAACAAAAACGCTCAATCAAACTTGTGAAACAAGGAGTAGTTTTCAACGAAATTTTCCCTTTCTAGCAATTTTTTTTGTAAAATTACCTTCGTTTTAACAATAAAGTTTTGGTTTAAATTGTTTTTAACCGAGAAATAACCAATCTGATAAAACAATTTGTTCTTTTTTAAAATCAAACTCCCGGAACTTTTCAAAAAAAAACAATCAATTCAGACATTTTTTGGAAAATGTAAGCAAAACCTACTTTTAGTTGGCAATTAGATACACCTGACAAGAAATGGTTTCATTCAATTGAAAATTTTCTACAGTTCAATTCATTCAAACTCAACCATTAACAAGATTGAAAACTTTTAAAAAATCGGAAGTCTCGCTCAAAAGTTAAAGCATGTCATAATAGAACGAATGAGTTACTGCATCCAGTATGAAATTGGTACTTGATCTATCAAGATTCTCAGTTATAATAAAATTGTCTATTCTAGTGAGCAAATTATCTTAGACATTTTAGAATGGAGAGAACTCAAAACAAAGAACTTGGAAAAGAATTGATATGTCTAAGACACTTTCGAGAAAAAAATACGGGCTTTCTTATGAATCAAATGAAAAATTTTTTGACGAAATTGCGGATGTGGGACACGGAAATAGTTTTCATTTGCTTGCAAGTGATAATTTACTAGAGATGATTGCGTTTGAAGAAATGGTTCAGTTTGACACTCTCTACAGAGAACCGAAGAAATTTTCCACTCCCTTCAGAATTTTCCCTACTAGAATGGAAAAAAAATGAAACTATTTGTGATAGAAGGTACAAAAAAGAAAGAAAAATGATTCAACAGGATGACATCTCTGTTGAAAAGAAAACACTTTCCTACTGACATGAAAAATATTTTTTCTTTCTCATTCGAAACTGACTTTTTCTGAAACAGTTCTGTTTTTATAAAGGTTCAACAGTGCACATTATTGCAGTATTTAATTATAGTATGTTTCGGTTTTCATCATAAAGCTTACTTAATCACCATAAACGGAACCAATATCATCAATAAAACAATCATTTATTTTCAAAAATCAGGTTCAAAATTTGAGATTTGTTTTTTACAATTACTTTAAGAAACGCTGAACATAGAGTGTGTGTTGATGCAATGTTTTTGCTTAGAACTCAAAAAAATGTTTCCCTAGAAAAATTTTCTCAACGAGTCATTTCCTTGCGATGCTTGGTGTTTTTTCTGCGTTCGTACAAAGTGTAAAGATAGTCAATGACAAATGTATTGATTTTATTCTAAGCTTTTAAAAGTTTGATTGAGAGAGGTTCCTAAAAAACAATTTAATGGAAGTTGCATTTCCCCGGAAACAAAAAACTGTGAGTACGCACACACAAAAATCTTGAGTTACAATGCACTTTTCCTAAGACTGGTTGGAAACAAAAATAAATAGTGATTTTTCATTTTTTTATCTAGATAAAAGCTAGGGAGAGCTTGTCACATGGCAGCTGTCATCTGGAAGAATGGTTTTTGCGGATAGCTGTGGACTTTTATAGGATAATTAACGCCTACACGTTTTTCATGTTTTAAAAAAGTCATTCAAATCGTTCCATATTTGGCACTACTTACATATACGGAAATCACATGTTCAACTGTTCACTTTCATTTTCATTTAACTCCAAAATCATTTCTCTGATTCCGTTCACTCTTCTATTCAAAATTTCGCTACAAAAGAGATGCTAGTCCCATTTAATTTGAGTTTTCAAAAAAAAACAAGATGTGGGAGATTTGCTTGGTCCCAAATATCCTACAAGTGAAAAACTTATTTTGAACCCTGCTACCAACTACTCAAAAAACTTGGTTTTGGGCAACTCGAAAAATCCCAGCAAGTCTATCTTGGCGAAAAAGAAAGAGAGAAGATATCATCAATACGGAATTTTAGGTTCATTATGCTGAAAACAGTGGATTCGAACCTATAGATGAAGCCAAATCTGGCAAAGAATCAACTATGGATCAGGTGCTTGGCATTTGTATGAAATTTATAAAACAGCAACATATGACATAAGGAGTGTGTGTGTCACAATCAAGAAGTGCAGTGTGAACAAGCCCCTATTCATTCAGATTCGACTATTCTCTATAAAGGAAAATGAAGCCTTGAAGCAATTTGCCTATTTCAGCTATAGTTTGACTGAATTCAGAGAACTTTCCCAAGTTTTGAGAGACTTTATGTTTTGATAATTGCAAAATTTAGTGATTTAGTGATGCTTTGTGATGCTTTGTAGGATGTTAATTGAATTATTTTCGGTTCAAAATGTTTTTTGCACTTAAGTGTATTTTAAGAGCTAGAAACAGAAAGAAAATTTTTGACAGAAAACACAATTAAATCGAAATTGACTGAGAACATAAACCAAGTACAAGTTGCTTTTCCAACATTTTTTTTTCGAAAAAAAAACCTTAACATGTTGTTCTACTGCTTTTTGCATTCACAATTTATCCTATTTGGACAAAAACACAAACAAGAAAGTTTTTTTAGTTCAAAAACATAACATTTTTTTTACTGTGATATTTCTGTATTTCATTGATTGTTTTCAATGATTTTTGCTCAATTTGATATTTTGATTGGTTATATCAGTACAAGTTAGATGTTAAGTAGCGGAAAAAACAAAGCCATTTGTTGAAATTCTTAAAACAAAATAGTTTAGGAAAGTTATTAAAACAGAAATTGCTGTTGCTGGAAACCTTAAAAAAATTTAGAAAAAAAGTTTTTTAGATACAAAAATTTCTGTTTCAAAATTATGGAGAAATAAAAAAAAAACACTGGAGAAGATACTTGATTAAAAAAAAATTTATGCTAGTTTACGAACAAAGTTTTTAATTAATAGACCATACTGAGCTTGAGTGATTGAAAATTTAATAGAAAACCAAGTGAAATTCCTGTAAATTACAAAATTGAAATCAAAGAAAATTATGATTTTCGAATAAATCAAAATGGTGATTGATTTTGAACGTGTTTTTACATCGGCTTTCTAATGATCTTTGATAAAAATTTTATGTGTGATTACTTCATTCTATTAGTTAACGTTGAAAATGATCAGAATTTTCAAAAAAGGAACGCTCAAGTCTGATTGGTTGAGATCAAAATGGCTTAAAGTTCAACTATAAGTGAAACTCGATTTGAGTTTGTTTATATTAAATGTATAAAAGTTCCACTAAAGGTGATGCTCCGAACTGATTGCTTGATATCAAAACTGCTGACATCTGTATGCTAGTAAGGCTTGATTCTGATTGGTTGATATCAAATTTTTTTGACATTTTCATGCTTAGAAGTGCTCCATTCAGATTGGTTGATTTATTTTTAAGCTACACCAACAAGGTTGAAATCCATTCTGATTTTCTTTCACGTTCAAAATATTTGATCAAGAAATTTGCTCTTTTTGTTTTTTTTTTGGGCTATTCTATTAAGTCTCCTACCAAAGCTTTTGGGAACTTCGAAAAACCCCATTTGTTCTCAAGTTCTTTCTTTACTTATTGAGATGAATAGAACCGAAGGAGTTGCATATTTTGAGTGTGGTAGAGCCTATACACGTAAAGATGTGTCAAGACATCCTTCAACAACCTGTGGAGTTTTTTGGTGTCCGAACATAAAGCTGCGACAAACTGAGTGTTCATCTTAAGAAAAAATTGTTCTTCTTGACGGGAAAAAATCTATATAGTAATAGAAATTACACTCAGAAGCATACAAACAAACTCCTCAATAAGGCAAATTTAAAAATATAGAAAAATAGGACAACTTTTTATAATCAACTTTTTGTACTAAGCCTGGAAAATTTTTGAAGTCTTCACATTTTTGATAATGTTGGTTCTGTTCAAAAGTTATGATTGATGATAAGACCAACTCGACCAAAAATCGAATTCAAATAAATGTGAAAATCGATGAAACTGATCCAAATTTCTACCAATATCTGCAATGGTAGCAAGCTTACGGAGATTCTATTGTGTTAAATTTGCAGTAAAAAAATAATTTAACCCAAAATGAAGATATGTGTTTGTTGAATTTTTTCAAAAAATTATTGGATAAAAATATTTTTGCTTTGCTATCATTTAAAAAAGATCCTAGCTTAGTGCTCCTTGGTTAATAACATAGAGTAGCTCGTCTTCAAGCGGATAACATGTGGTTTCTGAATTAGGAACCATGACTTCTGTAAGTTTTCTGACAAATGACTTTAAAAAAATTACAATTTGGATAGTTTTGTTAGACATTGAACATTTTCATTAAAAAAAAACTTCAATCTGAACTAGATACTCACTTCAAAATTAGAAGTTTAGTGTCAAAACAAAAAAAGACGGTTTCCTGGATCGGAAGTTAGTTTTTTGATGTTTCTTAGCGAATACGTTTTTGAAATGTTACGATTTTTGAACTGTTACTTGCAAAATTCAAATTTTGAGTAATCTTTTGTTCGAATGGATTCAATGGAAAGACGATATATCAAGCAAAAACCGAAAAAGACCTAAGTTGAACTTTTTTGACAAAGAAACATGACTTCAATTTGTTTTTATCAATTTGGGATCATATTTCTTCAATTCAGATTATAGGTTATGACTTACGGAAAAAATCAAATTAAAAAAGTAATGGTACTTATGTGCTTTTATCAGAAATTTTGTTAAATTACTTGAAAATTCAGTGATTTAAGGGCTTTCACAATTAAGTAATTTAACTCCCGGAAAACAGTTTTGTTCAATTGATACAGTTTTTCCACTAGTTTATCTAATTTTTTTGGTAGAAGTTGAGCAAACAAATTCCTTTAAAAAAACAAAATGAATCTTATTTAGGACTCAAAACAAATTGTGTACCTTTTTCCTTGCCTAGCAAGTCCTTTAGTTGGTATAACCTACCAAAAACTCAATTTAGAGAAAAAAATATTAAAAACAAACATTGAATTACATTGAAAAGCAGAAAATCATACAAAATTGAAAATAATTTTCAAAAACTCACATTCTGATAATCGAGTTCAAATTTTCGTGAAACTCACAATTGAAGCCGATATAATTTTTTATATAGTAAAAATTGAAATAATAGCCTTCTTACAGCGAATCGGTTATGTTGAAATTGCAATAAACGTACATATTTGAACTTATGAAAAAAACGTAATGGCTGAAACTTTTTTATAGAAAGTACACCTTGTCAATATAACCTCGACTAAATGAATTATTTTGCCTAGCTATCATTAATAAGTTTTCTAGTTTATTGTCTTTGAATGCAAATTTTGAGTAAGCTTTTGTTCAAATGGATTCAATTGAAAGACGGTAGATCAAGCGAAAACCAAAAAAGACCTAAGTTGAACTTTTTTGACAAAAAAATGACTTCAATTTGTTTTTATCAAGTTGGGATCATTTTTCTTCAATTCAGATTATAGGTTATGACTTACAGAAAAAATCATATTAAAAAAGTAATGATACTTATGTGTAATTTATCAGAAATTTCGTGGTATTTTGATGAACTAACTTAAATTACTTGAAAAATCAGATATTTTACGGCTTTCACAATTAAGTAAATTTAACTCCCAGAAAAAAATTTTGATCAATTGATACAGTTTTTCTACTAATTTTTTTGGTAGACATTGAGCAAACAATTCCTTTAAAAAATCAACATGAATCTAATTTAAGACTCAAAACAAATGGTATTCCTTTTTCCTTACCTAGTAAGTATCTTTAATTGATATAACCTACCAAAAACTCAATTTAGAGAAGAAATTATTAAAAACAAACCTTGAATTACATTGAAATGCAGAAAATCATACAAAATTGAAAATAGTTTGCAAAAATTTACATTCTGACAATCGAGTTCAAATTGTCGCGAAACTCACAATTGAAACCGATGTAACTTTTTTTATAGTAAAATTTGAAATAGTAGCCTTCTTAAAGCGAATCGGTTATGTTGCAATTGCAAAAAACGTACATACTTGAATTTATGAAAAAAAACGTAATGGCTGACACTTTTTTATAGAAATCTTGTCTAAATAACCTCGACTAAATGAATTATTTTGCCTAGCTATCATTAACAAGTTTTCTAGTTTATTGTCTTTGAATGCAAAATTTGAGTAAGCTTTTGTTCAAATGGATTCAATTGAAAGACGGTAGATCAAGTGAAAACCGAAAAAGACCTAAGTTGAACTTTTTTGACAAAGAAACATGACTTCAATTTGTTTTTATCAATTTGGGATCATTTTTCTTCAATTCAGATTATAGGTTATGACTTACGGAAAAAATCAAATTAAAAATGTAATGGTACTTATGTGCTTTTATCAGAAATTTTGTTAAATTACTTGAAAATTCAGATATTTTACGGCTTTCACAATTAAGTAATTTAACTCCCGGAAAACAGTTTTGTTCAATTGATACAGTTTTTCCACTAATTTATCTAATTTTTTTGGTAGAAGTTGAGCATACAAATTCCTTTAAAAAAACAAAATGAATCTAATTTAGGACTCAAAACAAATTGTGTACCTTTTTCCTTGCCTAGCAAGTCCTTTAGTTGGTATAACCTACCAAAAACTCAATTTAGAGAAAAAAAATATTAAAAACAAACATTGAATTACATTGAAAAGCAGAAAATCATACAAAATTGAAAATAATTTTCAAAAACTCACATTCTGATAATCGAGTTCAAATTTTCGTGAAACTCACAATTGAAGCCGATATAATTTTTTATATAGTAAAAATTGAAATAATAGCCTTCTTACAGCGAATCGGTTATGTTGAAATTGCAATAAACGTACATATTTGAACTTATGAAAAAAACGTAATGGCTGAAACTTTTTTATAGAAAGTACACCTTGTCAATATAACCTCGACTAAATGAATTATTTTGCCTAGCTATCATTAATAAGTTTTCTAGTTTATTGTCTTTGAAAGCAAAATTTGAGTAAGCTTTTGTTCAAATGGATTCAATTGAAAGACGGTAGATCAAGCGAAAACCAAAAAAGACCTAAGTTGAACTTTTTTGACAAAAAAATGACTTCAATTTGTTTTTATCAAGTTGGGATCATTTTTCTTCAATTCAGATTATAGGTTATGACTTACAGAAAAAATCATATTAAAAAAGTAATGATACTTATGTGTAATTTATCAGAATTTTTGTGGTATTTTGATGAACTAACTTAAATTACTTGAAAAATCAGATATTTTACGGCTTTCACAATTAAGTAAATTTAACTCCCAGAAAAAAATTTTGATCAATTGATACAGTTTTTCTACTAATTTTTTTGGTAGACATTGAGCAAACAATTCCTTTAAAAAATCAACATGAATCTAATTTAAGACTCAAAACAAATGGTATTCCTTTTTCCTTACCTAGTAAGTATCTTTAATTGATATAACCTACCAAAAACTCAATTTAGAGAAGAAATTATTAATAACAAACCTTGAATTACATTGAAATGCAGAAAATCATACAAAATTGAAAATAGTTTCCAAAAATTTACATTCTGACAATCGAGTTCAAATTGTCGCGAAACTCACAATTGAAACCGATGTAACTTTTTTATAGTAAAATTTGAAATAGTAGCCTTCTTAAAGCGAATCGGTTATGTTGCAATTGCAAAAAACGTACATACTTGAATTTATGAAAAAAAACGTAATGGCTGACACTTTTTTATAGAAATCTTGTCTAAATAACCTCGACTAAATGAAATATTTTGCCTAGCTATCATTAACAAGTTTTCTAGTTTATTGTCTTTGAATGCAAAATTTGAGTAAGCTTTTGTTCAAATGGATTCAATTGAAAGACGGTAGATCAAGCGAAAACCAAAAAAGACCTAACTTGAACTTTTTTGACAAAAAAATGACTTCAAACTGTTTTTTTATCAATTTGGGATCATTTTTCTTCAATTCAGATTATAGGTTATGACTTACGGAAAAAATCATATCGAAAAAAATACGGTATTTATGTGTAATTTATCAGAAATTTTGTTGTCATCTGATGGACTGAGTTAAATTACTTGAAAATTCAGATATTTTACGGCTTTCACAATTAAGTAAACTTAACTCCCAGAAAAAAATTTTGTTCAATTGATACAGATTCTCCACTAATTTATCTATTTTTTACTTTAGAGTTCAGTTCCATGCAAAAACAGATCTTTTTGAGGATTGTATAACAGTAATCAAAAACTTGCATTCAAGTTACAGAGTTATTTGAACTGTCAAAGAGGAACTATTTTAACGCTCTGCCAAAGGAATAAATGTGCGAAACAACAGGGCTCATAGAGAACTAGAACAGATGAAATTGTAAAACAACGTCAAATTATTAGACGAGTGTGCTCATCTAGCAATGTTTAATATTTCAAAAAAAGTTTTAATTTCTGGAACTTTCAAAAAATTATCATCCAAACTTGTCAATTGCTCTGCCCCGGTAAAAGTTTACACTGAGAAAGATATAGTGTCACAAATTTTTTTGTGTCTGATAATTTTGTTTGATAATTTTTTCTATCATTCTCGGCGTAAATTTTTTTGGAAGATTATACAATTTACAAGAAGTTGGTTACAATTTTCGTAAATATATCTATTCTATCGTTAATTTTTTCAATTGTGGGACTTCAACATCCATGTTCTATCATCATTCTCTGCATATTTCACCAAAAGTTTAGTTGCAAAGATGCTTTTTGGAACTTAAATTAAGGAGTAACTAAACAATTCACTAAAAATTACATAAGTAATTAAACAATTCACTGCATTGTATAGTAAATTCATACTTACAAATCAAAAATGCATATTTACATAAAATTTTTTATGAAATTCAAAACATTCACATCATGAATTTTCTTCAAACTCTTTTGGAAGAAAATAAAAAGAAGGAATGCTAAATAAATTGCGTGAAATTCACACAAATTTTCAGTTTTTTTAAATTTCGAGGAACCATTCGCCGATAGTTTTTTGTTAGAAAGGAGTAGGTTGATCACTTTTTACCCAAATAATCAGCAAAGTAGTTACTTTTATCCAGTTGAACAATCATGATCCAGTGTTTGCCTCTATCCTTGCATGAGGCTGAGTTATTAATTGCAAAAGAATATTTTGCTAATTGAGGTACTGTATCAGAAGGGTATGATCCCATGTACTTGGACCTGAGCTGAAGAAATCTTTTAATATTTTTCAGAAAAGAAAAATTATCCATCTTTGCAATTGTAGGCTGATTTACATCTAAAAACAAAGACATTGATAGTTTGACAATGTATTTTAGGATAAAGAAAGAAAGGTTATTGACTTACACGCATTTAGTAATTGAATCAACAAAGTCCCATACACAAGTTTTATGAACTGGACAAAGGTTACTGAACACTGTTTTACAGTCTAGGTTGAAGAAATGTCTGGGGTTTTCAATTGAACAGAATTCATTCTCTATTTTTTCTGGACTTTTAGCTCTGAAAAAAAAGATAGTACAGAGACAATAACGATGAAAAGTCTGAAAAAAAGTAGAATATTTTTATAGGAACCTGAAAATTCAAAAAAAAACATAAAATCTTTTAAAAAATGTTCCGAATTTGCCAACTTGATTGTTTGATAGTCTTTCTCCCAAGACTATCTCTTCCGTAACTTGCTCCAAGGAAAATTGGAAAAAACATTTCTGATCTCAAGCTTTCTCCACTAAGTTATGGATGATGCAACTGTTCAGCTGCATCCAGAAGTGAAGTCAAGTCGAAAACTAGATATAGTGATTTTGAAAATGATGTTTGAATCGATACGTTTTCGAATTTTGTGATTCATGGCTAAAACCATATCAACAATAGTTGGATTAAATCCAGATTCAATGTGCATCGGTTTAATCATTCTTTTTTCTTCAGATTTTTCTCGCCCATCTTCAAAAAAAAACTTCCTCCCAGTAACGTTTTGGTACGATGAAGCGTACGACATTTCTGAAATAGCAACCTCCCATTCTCATTTAAGACGAAATTGTTCTGGTAGAAAGTTTGTAAAAGAACTAAAACTATTATTCGGATAACAATTAAAAGAAGTATTAGAAAATAGCTCAGTAGTAAAAGAACCCATGACAACTGATCGATAAAATTGTAATTTAAAAATTGACTTAACTTTCATCTGAGCTTTTTCTCAGCTCTTTTTCATAAAATTTTCCCAGAATTTCTTCTTTTTCGAGATCTTTGATGATGTATGTAGGAGGTTTTTTCGTAAATACTGCCAAATTTTTAAAAATTTCATCTGTCAACTGTGGATTGTAACCTTTTCGGAAACGATAAGCATTATTCGAAATTCTCACTCCATGGCCAATTTTGAGTTTTGGTTTAGTTTTTTTCATGAATTGTATGTTATACAAAATTGATATGAAACCACCATTTTTCACATCGCTCAGAGATTTTCCAATAGACCGATTTTTGCGAAAATTCAATGTAGAAACAAAGTGCTGCAAATTGAGAACAAACTTTTTACCATGGTTTCCAATGTGACGATATATTAAATGTTTTGAAAACAGATCTTTTTCAGGATTGTGTAACAGTAATCAAAGTTTTGCGTGCAAGTTTCAGATTTATTTGAACTGTCAAAGAGAAACTACTTTAAAGCTCCGCCGAAGAAAAAACTGTGAGAATTAACATGGCTCATAGAAAACTAGAACAGATGAAATTGTAAAACAACGTTAAATTATTAGACAAGTGTGGTCAACTAGCAATTTTTTTACGAAGCAGTTACAGCTTGTGAAATGTGACACTAAAAATTCCTCCAAATCTGTTTCATATACGAACCTAGGATAAAAATTTTGACAAAATTTGAGTGTATAAGAAGTTAGCAAAAATTGAACATTTCTCTAAAATCACACTAACTTAATCAATTTGGAATTAGATATAAGTAATTTAATTTTGACTCTTACAATTGAATTTTGATTAATCTTCAACTTAAAATCCAACTTACAATCCAATCATTGAATGAATCAATTAATATTGTAAATTGATGTTGTTCACAACATACATATCCTCTAGGACATAAAATTAGCAGTAAAAGAGACATTGAGCGTTAAAAAAAGGTAATTTTCGGACAGATGCTGAGTCTAATTTTATGAATTGTACATAACAGTTTTCAAATAAGATTTTGACAATTTTTTCAAGTATTCGGAAATTTCAAGTGCGTTTCAATTAGGTTTCAGCAAAGTTTCAGGTAGATAAGTACTGTTTTGAAGAGTAAAATCATCTAATAAAACATTTTATTGGTCAAATTGTATCTATTCTTATCGTGTTTTGAAGCAAACACTCTCACCATTGACCTAGCCTGAGCCAAAAAATTAAAATAATCATTCTAAAATCCACACAAAATAAGCTATTGATATTTACCATTAGATAACGCGCTCAAGTTTATATCAAAAAAACCGAGATGTCAACACAAAAACTTTGCTAGACGTTGAACATTTTCAGAAAAAAAATACTTCACTCTGAACTAGATATTCACTTTAAAATTTGAAGTTTAGGGTCAAAACAAAAAACGACGGTTTCCTGACTCGGAAATCTTTTTTGAAATTTCTTAGCGAATGGGTTTTTGGTGTAAATTGTGGTTCGAAATAGTGAACGATTTTTGAAACGTTACTTGAAAAATTCAAATTTTGAGTAGGCTTTTGTTCAAAATGGATTCAATTGAAGTACGGTAGATCAAGCAGAAACCAAAAAAGACCTAAGTTGAACTGTTTTGACAAAAAAACTGTACTCCAATTAACTTTTATAAATTTGGGATCATTTTTCTTCGATTCAGATTATAAATTATGGCTGAAGGAAAAATTCATAGTAAAAAAGTATTGGTACTTATGTGTAATTTATCAAAAATTTTGTTGTCATTTGATGAACTAAGTTAAGTTACTTGAAAATTCAGATGTCTTACGGCTTTTACAATTAAGTAAATTTAACTCCAAGAAAAAGTTTTTGGTTAGTTGATACAGTTTTTCCGCTAAATTATTTAATTTTTTGGTAGAAATTGAGCAAACAAATTCCTTTAAAAAAAACAAAATGAACCTAATTTAAGACTCACAACAAATTGTATTCTTTTTTTGTTACTTAGCAAGTTTCTTTAATTGATATAACCTACCAAAAAGTCAATTTAGAGAAAAAGTTATTAAAAACAAACATTGAATTACATTGAAATGAAGAAAAATTTATAAAAATGAAAATTTAATCCATAAATTTACCTTCCGACAGTCGAGTTCATATTGTCGTAGAACGCACAATGGAAACCGATATAATATTTTTTTTATATTGTAAAAATTGAAATAGTAGCCTTGCAATAATGTTGAAAATGCAATAAACGTACATATTTGAACTTATGAAAAAAACGTAATGGCTGAAACTTTTTTTTTAATAAAACATCGACAATTTGAATTATTTTGCCTAGCTATCTTTTATAAGTTTTCTAGTTTTTTGTTTTCGAATGCGTTTTTGGAATACTATATTTTAAAGCAGATTTTTGAGGGCTAAAAAGATTCAGAATTTTTCTTTTGTTTTCCGACAATTGTTGTCCGACGAAGTTGAAGAGTATACAGTTTTCTGCTTCAAGAATTTTTTTGTAAAAAAATGGGTTTTGTGATGTTAAAGTTAGTTTGGATTAAAATTCTAAATAAAATGATACAATTTTCAATCCAAATTTCAAACTTTGAGTAAAATATCTTTCAAATTGGATTGAAAAACACTCAAATTGGGAGATAGTAGATCAGGCAGAAACCAAAAAATACCTAAGTTGAAACTTTGTAACAAAAAAAACTAGTACTCCAATCTGTTTTTATAGGTTTTGGGATCATTTTTTGTCATTGCAGATTATAAGTTATGGCTTAAGCGTAATTTCAACATAAAAACATCAAGTACTGGTACTTATGTGTGAATCATCAAAAATTTTGCTGATTTTTGATGAAATAAGTAAAGTTACTTGAAATTTCAGATGTTTTTTGGATTTCATGATTATGAAAACTGAGCTCCAAGAAAAGTTGCTTGGTTTATTGGTATCGTTTTTCCACTAAACTATCCATTTTTTTTTGGCAGAAATCAACCAAAAAAGTCATTTGAAGAAGGATATGAACTTAAGTTAAGACACACAACAAGTTGTTTTGCCTTTTTCTTAACTAGCAGGTTTCTTTAATTGACGTAAGCTATCAAAAATTCAAAGGATGGAAAAGTTTTTAAAAATAGATCATGAAATACACTGAAATACAAAAATTCATACAAAAATGAAAAAAACTTTGAAAAAATTATTTTTTGACATTAGAGTTCAAATTGTCGCAAGACTCACAATGGAAAGCGATATAATATTTTTTTTTATAGTAAAAACTGAAATAGTAACCTTCTTACAGCGAATCGGTTATGTTGAAACTGCAATAAACGTACATATTTGAACTTATGAAAAAACGTAATGGCTGAAACTTTTGTTTTTTTAAATACATCTTTTTTTATAAAACATCGACTAATTGAATTATTTTGCCTAGGTGTCATTTATGAGTTTTCTATTTTATTGTCTTTGAATGCGTTTCTGGAGTACCGTGTTTTAAAGCAGAATTTTGAGGGCTAAAAAAATCGGAATTTTTCTTTTGTTTTCCGACAATTATAGTGAAACATTCAAAAATTGACATGGGAAGCAAAAAACGGGACGTCTTTGCTGGACTATGAAAAAAATGCAGATTCAAACGATTATAACTCTCAGCTAAAAGTCAATTCGAAAATCTAAACTAAAGGAAAACAGAAGAATTTTTAGTTTTCTGCTTCAGAAGGTTCTTAGTAAGAAGGGGTTTTCTGTTTCTAACGTTACTTTGGATTAGTGAACGCTAGTTAAAATGATACAGTTTTCCAATAAATTTCAAAATTTGAATCAACAAAATATTCAAATCGGATTAAAAAACACTCAAATTGGGAGATGATAGAATAAACAGAAACCAAAAAGTCTATTTTCGAAGCTAACAGGAGAAAAAACATTGATTTTTGCTTTAAATAATTGTGAATTTGGAAAAAATTGTGCTCGAAATTAGAATATGAATAACAACCTAAGAAAAATCGAACATCAAAACTCTCAAGTATGATGAGCAACAAAGTTTTATTGGTTCTTTTTTTTCTATAGTTTTTTGATTTATTTAAAAATATGGAAATTCAAGCTGATTTCTTTCATGTTTACTTTGACGAAGGAGAGGATTGGTTAGTTGTTACAGTCTTACCACCAAATTTCTATTTTAGAGTTCAGTTCCATGCAAAACAGATCTTTTTGAGGATTGTGTAACAGTAATCAAAATTTTGCGTTCAAGTTACATAATTTTTTGAACTGTCAAAGAGAAACTACTTTAAAGCTCTGCCGAAGAAATATTTGTGGGAAATAACAGGGCTCATAGAGAACTAGAACAGATGAAATTGATAAACAACGTCAAATTATTAGACAAGTGTGGTCATCTAGCAACAGTCAGAGCTTTTGAAATGTGACACTGAAAATTCCTCAGAGTCTGTTGCATATACGAACCTAGGATAAAAATTTTGACAAAATTTGAGTGTATAAAAAGTGAGCAGAAATTAAACATTCTCCGAAATCACACTGATTTAATCAATTTGGAATTAGATATGAGTAATTTAATTTTGACTCTTACAATTGAATTTTGATTAATCTTCAACTTAAAATCCAACTTACAATCCAATCATTGAATGAATCAATTAATATTGTAAATTGATGTTGTTCACAACATACATATCCTCTAGGACATAAAATTAGCAGTAAAAGAGACATTGAGCGTTAAAAAAAGGTAATTTTCTGACAGATGCTGAGTCTAATTTTATGAATTGTACATAACAGTTTTCAAATAAGATTTTGACAATTTTTTCAAGTATTCGGAAATTTCAAGTGCGTTTCAATTAGGTTTCAGCAAAGTTTCAGGTAGATAAGTACTGTTTTGAAGAGTAAAATCATCTAATAAAACATTTTATTGGTCAAATTGTATCAATTTTTGTCGTGCTTTGAAGTAAACACTCTTACCATTGACCTACCTTGAACCAAAAAAATTAAAATAATCATTCTAAAATTCACACGTAATTAGCCATTGATCTTTACCAATTAGATAACGCGCGCAAATTTATTTCAAAAATCCGAGATGTCCACACAAAAATAAAACAAAATTACCGTTTTTCCTACCATTCAATTACCATTGCACCATTACACAAACCAAGAAACCCTATCATTTCTATTTCCTATCTCAATACTTGCTCACTCATTGCTCCCTTCATACCCAATGTTCAAACATAGCCTGCAGACCGGATGCTCATTTCGCTATCTGGGGACCTCCAGGAGCCCCTCCCACCCCCCCCCCCATTTCAGCTCCAACATCTACTTCTCACATTGCTGGGTCTCAGATCTAAAGACAACGTGATTTTTACCAAAAAAACAGTGCTAAAACCATAATTATAGATGTTTTTTTTCCAGTGAAACTCAAATATACATAAGATTTATAAGAGATGGGTTGAACCGTTCCTCGCCCTCGACTACTCATGCTCTGAAATAATCAAACTAATGTGAGTTATATCACATACGTTCTGTGCATTACAGCAGCTAAAAATGTGGTAAATGTATATAAAATTGTCTTTGCGCACTGGGCCTCCAATTCCGTTGTCTCCTTGAAAAGCGTCGCTATTTTTTCAATTCATCTATTCTGGAGGGTTCGAATCTGTCCCGAATTTTTCGCCTACACTTCTAGCTTGGCTCTACTCGCTCCCGCGATCAAGCTTATTGCCGCGTATGAGTGCAGCGTCCAGAGGCTTCGATTACATCTCTTGTTTCTTCCTTCTCTTCTGTATTGTCACCAGGCAGTTTTTTGTGTGTTATTGGATTGTTATGAGTGTGACACATTGTCGCAATAGATTTGGCCATCTTTATGTAATTCTCTCAAATTTTCTGGGTCTAATCGACATTTAAAAAATTTAAATTTTCCGAAAACTTCTTCTTTCCTTACCATGACGAATTCGTCAAGAAGCACTCTAATTTCGTGTTTTTTCTGCTACAGAAGGTTCCGCTGTTCCATCCTGGGAAATGGAAGAAGGAAGATCATCGCTTTGTGGCGATCTGGTAGGGTTTAAGTACGTTTTTTTTTTTTGAAAATCTGGGCACATACAAACTTTTTCTAGCCATAAAGTCTCTTAGCTTTAATGTTTGGGGCACAAGCTTGTTATACTAGGTGAATAGCTCTAATCAATTTTCTTAACTGGTGCGTGGCTGTGCCATGTCCCAATTCTTTTTAAGACAACAGGGATAAGAAGTTTCATGTGTCAAATGACGTCAGTAGTCAGAAAAGAAACACTATCTAGGACACTCCTCATGGTGCATAGTTTGTAAAAGACAGCAAAAATGTAGTTTGATACCATTTATGATACGCAGTGAGTTGAAGTGAAATGATAAAATTTAATTTCAGATGTAATTGGTAAGTTTGTTGAACGACGCTGGATCACCATTTGATGATAACCCGGACTTATGAAACCAATGCGGAAATTGATTAAGCTGTCCGGGTAGTATGGGCGGATGGCACAGCTGAACCTTCCATTGCACGTAGAAATCGACATTAAGCGCCTTAATTACAAATCGAAACGAAAATGATGCTCAGGTTATTCTGGAAGCTTTAGTTTTTTAAGTTTCCATTTGAGCGGGAATATTTCTTAGATTTATCAAAACAGCTATTTTTATTGCAACAACTTGTCACAAAATCAACAACCGAGCCAGTCTCAATAAACGTCGTGTAACGAAAAAGAAGAGAAAGAAAAAATAGGAGATATAATCGAAGCCTCCGGGCACGACATGGGTGCGTATTAAACCCCTTAATCAGAGGATCAGGCGAAGCCGGATTGTTGAGTGGCATATTCGAGACAGAAGCGACCCCTCCCGAGCAGAGGAAAGAAGCAGACAACAACGTTATCTATCGGTGAGAGACGAATACAAGCCCCGGCGCCTAAGGACTTTTCTTAATAACCAATAGACAAAGTTAAGCTATTGTGATGCCCTGAACGAATTTAATTCAATTCAATCGTAAACTCCCTCTATCAATTTTAATAGATTATTGGGGAGCATGAGTAGTTGAGGGCGAGGGAAATGCTTTTCTAATGGAATCAATATATTACTGTCACTAAAATAACTATTTTTTTTTTAGCCACAACAATTATCTCTTAAACAAAAAAAAAGTCGAGACGATGAAAACCGCATAGAATTAATGTAATTGACGTCAGCCAGTCGTCAATGGGGACTTTTTCTATCTCCCGTCGTTTTGTAAAATCTGGAGGAAAATTAAGCTTTTGGTGTTCTAGAAATTTAAGGCACAAAATTTGCTCATTATCACAGCGCCGCCAATTAAATACCTATTCACGACGCCGAAAGTTATAGCAAAAATCACGGCGTCGAAACGTTATTCTTCCAAACTACTAATAAGCGGTTAGAATATATTTTGTTAACTGCGGCACATATATGATCTCACAGTCCAGTATTTATTCAAACCTCGAGTATCTCTGCAGTAAAACTGCTTGACCATCTCGATTTGGTGAATTTTGTTTGTAGTTCACAGAAATTTTTGAAAATAGTTATATTACCTTAAGTATTACGCAGAAACGAATTTAAAGAACTCATTTTGTGTTGTGGATAGCTATTAAATTTGCGGCACTGTGATTAACTTTATACTTTTCGGAGTTGCGAATAGCTTTATAATTTTTGGTATAATTGACAATTTTTTTTCGGCCTAATAAGAGTTCCAACAAGATTTTTTGTCTTATTTGCCGCTAACGTCGTCTCTATTTGATGTTTTCAGTATTCAAAGCCAGCCGGCAAAACAAGTACCGGTTGTTTTTTAGCATGATAAAAGATTCCAATCAAATCATCTCTTTATCCGGAAAGTCAATCCTTATTTTATGATGCTAAACTATATTCGAGTAATGATTTCAATTAATTTTCTAAGCGACAGAAGTAAGGTTAATTGCGCGTTTCAACACACGTTTTCGACATTTGATTTTTACATCCGTTACAAAATATAGAAAAAAAAGTATCAATTAAAACGGGCCCATCCGTCATGTGAGGGACCGGGCACAGGCTGGATAGCGCCATACCAACGCTATATTATTAGATCGGCTAATATTTTTTTGAAATCTATCCTCCTGAATTTAGAACTGATGGAATGATCTATGTATGTTTTAAGTTTTTTTTACCCCTGAGGTGAAGGGTTGTACTTCTCAGAAATGCAAAACTTATTTTGGTTCTGATAAAAATTATTGTGTCGGAAGATGATTCGTTCCGTTTTTTGCTCATTTTCTCCGGTATTTTCAAGACGATTTTTGTAGAGCCTGGTGCTGCTCATCCAGTACACGCAATTATCGAATTGTGTACACGAATTTTGTTGGTATTTGAATGTTTTGACTCTCTCATAATTCAGGCGTCAGATTTAGTCTTAGGGCAGGATTTATCATGAGGATTGAAAATTTTTACATTGAAAAAGATTTGACTGAATCGGCCTCCCCAGAGGCCAATTGCTCTTGATACCAATACGAGCGTCATCTTCTGTAGTGATTGTTTTGTTGTGAAGGCTTCAGCCTTCCAACAATTGAAGGTTCGGCTATATTTCAACAATATGACATACTGCGTCCAGGAGTGTCGCAAAGGTATCACGAAAAAAATTATGTCTTTAAAGTGTCTTTGAGGATGTGTAGAGAGTGGGTCAGTGTGTACGGTTGTCCATATGGGCATGTATGTGGAGTATTTGGTGATTCCCATCCATATCCCAGATGTAAACCACCTTTGATCTCTAATTTTTTGGGAAAAAATTTGTACTTTTTAACATTCTGTTAGGGTAGCATGCTCAGCCCAATCGATGTTTTTCTCTTTGACGCTAGATTTTTTGTTAGTTTTTCCCTGGCAAGCTATTTTCCTTAATTTTAGCTTTTTTGTCAATGTAATGGTCTGTCTCTCAGTCTTGATGTTTCCATTTATCAGATTTTGACCCATTTCATTTATTTCTGGATCATGCTTTCTAAGGGATCAGAAACGGCTAGTGAAGTCTTGAATTGCTGACAAAATCCATGTTACTGAGGAGGTCTAACCCACCCATTCTTAGTGGTAGTGCAAAATGGAGGTTTTCTGGTTATAATGCTTACTCTATTTTGAAATCCCTTTGTGTATCAGGAGTAAGCATTTTGCGGTGATGTCTAGCTATTTTAGAAATTTTTTGTCAGGGTTTATGTCCCTTCAACTTTGCTTGTAATGATTTATCGCATGCTGATGGTGTTCCTATAACTGATTCAGGGACTCTAAAACCATCGACAATTGTAATATTTCTTTATGGCGCTTTCCCGACAGTTTTTTTTATTCTAGTTGACACATGGAGGCTCCTAACACCACCTGAAGAGCTTTCGTCTTCTATATACCATTTTTGGATAACATCTACTTTTTTTCAGGAGTTCGATCAGTGGGATTATCGCTCTTTCGTGCAAAGCCATTGCAAGGGGATGACCTTGGGTTGTACCTCCGGTGGATGTTAAAACCGTGTTGCTGACTTGGAAAATTAAGGGATGTTCCAGCGCATATTGTAGTGCCGGAGAAGGATTTCTATATTTTTAGAGCAAGTTCTCTATGAAGGCATTTTCTGCATCAGTATATAATATGGCGTCCGTTTCCGGTTTCTGGATAGCATATTCGATTCCATAAACCTGACCTAGGCAGAAATAGAATGTTTTTGTGATTTTTAAAATCTGATTTCATACATTGGGTGATTGGTTTGCCAATAATTTGTCTCAGAACCTCGTCTATACCACAAAGCATTACCCCAAGATTTTAGTTCAGAGGTATCAGCCGACACGAGTTATACGCCGTTAGGTTTTCATGAGGAACAGTTTTGCTTGCTATTGTATATTGAAGCTTTGCTTGCTATTTTACATGCTATTGCAAAGCTCGATGGATACCTGGAAAACTTTCCTCCATTCTCCCGCATCTACCCCTGAGAAGCCGTGGCTTCCGTGCATTTTCAGGTTTGATTTTCGAACTGCCTTGGCGTTTTTGTGTTTGAATGTAGGGGTTGGTATGGCATTTTGCTTTCTATTGCTTCAGTTACATAGTTAGTAATCGCTGCTTTGGCATCACGGTATTTTTCTTCAGGGTACTAAAGACTGGTTTTCCTTAAATGATTTCGCTTAGTGGAAATGTTGTTTTTGTTTTCTGGTCTCGAAGGCAGCCAGATAATTTGCCTGTACTCATTAGTTTACCCAACTGTTCAATTTCCTCGTACACGTCGCATTTCTTCTAATTGGGATGTCTAGTTTGGAGAGCTTCTGTTTCAGTATTTAGCTTGCGACCTTAGATTTTGTTGTTTCTTCTATTAATTACAACAGCTGCTGGTTCAGAAATTTAATGAAACTAGGCCTGTTCTTGCT
Source organism: Symsagittifera roscoffensis (assembly GCF_963678635.1). NCBI lineage: Eukaryota > Metazoa > Xenacoelomorpha > Acoela > Convolutidae > Symsagittifera > Symsagittifera roscoffensis. The sequence goes on along the minus strand of NC_087062.1, from coordinate 76,708,100 downwards.
TAGAACTATGAAGCGCTGTTTCCAGCTTACGACATTTTTTTGTATATCTTTTTTTTTAATTTCCAGTTCTTGGTCGATAAGTTTCCAGGGGTCAGAGGAGCCTGTAGTGATTGCTGGCGCGATGGATTAGATTAGCTTGCGTTGGGCAGTACGTTTGTTTCGGGTGTTGCCGGTGCTGGGTGGTGGTCTGTTCGTGGAGTAGAACTCTTTTACAAAGTTCCCTTGGTTGCATTGTATACAGGAAAAACAACCGTAGTAAAATTTTCTGCTCTGCAGCCCTCTACATGAGACATGGATGTATGCTTTGCAAATGACAGACCAAATGCCTTCCTTTCGGAGGTGGTGTTCAAAAATGGTGCAATGCGTTTGGTCAGCCATAATTTGTCAGTGATAAGGAAACGTTTGTGGTGAATATATACACGTTAGCTGAGCGGGCATCAAACTGATAATGTTATTACCATAGAAAGAAAAGTGAATACCGTATTTACGATTTAGCACTAAAGTTAACGTTTAGATCAGAGGAAATAGTTCGAATTCTTGAGTAATGAAATGTATTTTTGAGGCCAAACAAAGAATTATTTAGAGCACCAAATTTCTTTTTATAAACTGATTACTTGCAAAGAGTGTAACACTCGGCTACTTAAGTCACATATGAAGCTAAGAGAAATGGGCACTATAAGTTTTGGCTCAAGAATCAGGGACACTATCTCTTGTGTTTTTCCACCTCATGCGGTCGGAGCCAATTCGTTTCGCTTACGACATGTGACTGCAAACTGTATTACAGCCTCAAGGCTACCACTAAAACATCCCCCCCCATTCTAGAAATAAGAACGCCCCCATGCTCAGTTCTCGCAATACCTAAAACACGCAAAAGCCGTTAAAAACAGGGCCGGAACATTAGTATACCGTTGGTTTTCATTTGACAGTGGCCCTTTTATCCGTTTCGGAGTGATCAGCCTAAAAACTTGCCCTAGCTCAACGTGATCTTGTAAAACACACTCAAGAAACTTAAATTGGGTACTCATATACCGACACGACCTCTAGAATCGAATAATTAAATTGTGAATAACTCTAGAACTAATTTAGGGTATTTAAGTCTAGCTCAAGGAGTTTTGAATAAATAAGATTTAAGCTGAATAACAAGTTTTCCTCCCGGACCATTGAGCAGCGTCAGCTCTCCATATTCCGCTCAAGTTTTACTCTGGTCCAATTGATCGTCTTCTCTATCCGTCTTCCGTAACTCTTGATTTTCTATCGGGAACAAGTTAGCTCTACTCGTGCTGGAATCTTATGGTAAAAATGCTGATAGCAATTTTACACTCCTGTTTTTCTTGCAACTTTCCCGCGATTATCACTCGAATCTTCTGATTGCTTTTTCTCGTATTTTCTGTTGTCGCGAGAAACTTGAGCATGATAGGCTCAATTCGAAATTTCGAAAAAATTCTTTTCTCCCCAAAATCAAGGTTAAACGTTTAGCTCAACGTCAAACATGACCGACTGGCACCGAGGGTGGTTTTTGGGATGATAAGCATATTTAGTTTAAGCTTAAGTTTTTTTGAATTTATTAAAAATCTCCAATCATCAGCTAAGATTGGAACTCTAGATGAGTTATCATTGAAGCCGGCCACAATTGTAACACAGTTCGCATTCTTCGAGTGGTAGCGCAAGACAGAAGCGACAAGGGCGGCTAGCTTTGCACTTTTGTACGAGTGAACCTTGGCTCCGACATTTTTGGGGCTGTAGTACTCGGTCCTTGAGTTTCTCATTTCCAGTTTTCTGCTTCATTTTGGCACGGACATTCACTAAACGATACAATAAAGGCAAAAAAAACAAGAGAACGATTGTAAAATTGAGTGTAAAAAGTTGATTTGAAAAAAAAAAAAGGTCAACTCCAAATATGATAGACTAGTACATTCTCCCGGACTCAATATCGATGTCCTCATCGCGTGTTGTAATCTGTCAGTCAGCCCCCAGAATGTTGAGTGCGTCTCAAGATACAGTGCCAGTGGTCATTTACAGAAGTTTGCAGCAGATTTAACTTTATCTACACCCCAAAATTCACAGCCATGCAAAATTGTCTCATTTACACTAAACAGCTATCAGAATCCAATCCACCTACGCCCTGAATTTCAGCGTTTTAGGCTATTCATAAAAGTTTATTTCGTTCTATCAAATCAGAAAATTGTCATGCAGGATTTTCATTTTTATAGTAAATATAGCATCCTAATAACGAAATTGAATATGTTTAAGTTTCTTTTCCGTGCGCTCAGATTTCATCTGAGTTCACAATCAAGACCTTTGCCTTCCACGCTTCAGACTTAGAACCAACCCCTGAGCTCCCTGCTCATTTAACCAGCTGACGATATTCCTTTTGATGCTTCTTCATGTGATCTATCGTCAACGTATACAGTTAAGACGTTAGTGTCACTCGAAATCATGAGAAGAATCGTATGCGACTTCTTACCTGCCTTACCTGCATGGGTACAGCGAATACATATGACTATACCTCCGGCTATAGTCAATGGCATGTATCGACTCCACCGTTACGCTCTCTTGAAGCTTCAAGCAAAGGTTTAAACTCCACCATCTTAGCATGTGTCACGCCATTCTCATCCACGGCTTGGGCACTATTCGTCGTCTTCCGGATCGTGTTTTGTGTGACATTCGACCAGAATGGCCAAAATGCAATTTATGCAGGATTCGAATTTTGAGCAGTAAGCCTTCCGAGTTGATGATTTCGAAGGATTAGCGACATTATTGGAACGTTTAGCCAAACGTTGAGGGCTAGAATATTCTAGTATTTTAAATTTTCAAAAATTCGAATGATGACGTCACATTTCTGAGAAATGCTGAAACGGCCATTTTAACAAAAAGCGAGTGAAAAACAGAACAACTTTTATCTGCGATTGCGAACAGTACGAAAATCGAGATTGGAGAACGACAACAAACTACAGAATAGCAGAGAACGTTCCGAGTTGCAACTATTGTGCTGCTACAATAGTTGCAAGGCCGTTGCCAACAACGGTGAAGGGTGAGAACCAGCCTTCCGGATTAGCAAGAAATCAAGAGTAAGGAGCTTGATTCGGCGGATTCAAGAATCCGGAAGGGTCTCGGGACGGAAACTTTTATTAACTCACATAAACTTTTAGCATCCTGTCATGTCCTGACTTGAATTTAACTGATATTTTGATTAGTTTTGACAAGGATGAGGTGCTAGGAGTTGGGGGAAAGGGTTGATCCATCTTCGATGGAGATGATGATTTTTATCTACTGAACAAAAACAATAGTAATATGATAAGTAGTAGCCCTGTTTTTAGGAGTGACCTCGTGGTCTGGGGATACAGAGACCCAGCCATGAGCTCACTAATTTCGCATGTAATTCAGTTAATTTGAGCGTTCTGGTCGAAGCCGGAGAACAGTAGCGTTTTTGTCAGCCTGATGTAAGAAAGACCACCGAAAAAAACTGGCTTGGTAGAGACGGTGAAAAACATGCAAAGCTCTGTTTAGACGCTAGCCAGTCGTCTTAAGACTTAGTTTTGTTATCCGTCGATATGTATCTTCCGGGCGAATGTTACATGTATGTTTTTATGGCGCTCCTGGGTGTTATTCTTTCGTAACATCATGACCGGCGGAACCGTTAACGAGCACTCCGCGCCGAGCGGATGCTCACATTAACGCCCTTAATAGGCCTAAACTGCCGGGGCGGAAGGGTAGTTCGGAACGCGGAAGCCTTCCGGATTGCCGTGAATAGTTTTTTAACCTAGTTAAGACCGAAAATTCATGAACCAGGAAGGGTGGGGGGAATCGCGAACCCCTCGTCCCCTGAGTGGTTTGTGACCAAAAACATTTAAAGATATAAGTAAAACCAAACAAAAAGTAGTATAGTACCCAAGAAAAACAAAAAACATAAAAAATTACCGAAAAAACCAAAAACAGTAAAAAAGTAGAAAATCAGTAGAAATCATCCCCCCAGACAAGATGTGATTCAACCCCCCCGTTTGTTGTTGATAGATATATTGTTGTTACAGGCATTTATATCAGTCAGGATCGTTACGATCAATTTTGAGGCCCGTTTGTGAGGCTTGTACTGTAGGGTTATTTGAGCATTTAAGCACGTTAATGATAAATTGCGCTCAATACGGAAGGGTCATCTGATTTGCGCTCAATTCGGAAGGGTCTTGGGTGAAGACCGATCCGGCAAGCAGTTCAAGGAGCAACAAGAAGGGGCTCAACGACAACAACAATCGACTGTTGGGTATCGTTAACAAGTTTTGTATCCCTTTTGGTACAAAAAGTAAGATAGTAATCTGTGGGGGGCTCGACAGTGCTGCACTGTAGTGACCCTTCACCGAACTGCGAATATCCGAGTTAAGCACCTTAATTCGGATAATAAACAAACCCGGAGGGGTACAGTATTGCTAATATTATTATTCATATAGCCTATATCAATAGTCATATATCGTTTTTCAGTGAAAAACAACGAAAACAGACCGGTTTTTAGGGTCAAAATAGCGATATTTTGATCCCCCCACAAGTCGCGATTTTTGAGATATCGATATTTTTTGAAACGGAAAAAAGCGCTAAGTTAGTGTGTTACATCGTAACTGCACTACTGTAATAAGTAGAACCGGTTAACTTTAGTTCGGAAGTGGTTGGAACTAGTTTGGTACAAAAAAAAAAATTTTCCCAATTTTTGATAGTAAGAAACACTAAAAATTTAGAAAATTTTTTGAAATTTTTGAGGTAGGACAGTAAAAATAGTTGTTCGGACAACGTCCACTAGTGAATCTACAAGTCTTAAAATCCGCTACCCGAAAGCCTTCCGGGTTGCAGAGAAATCGAACATAACGTGTTTGATTTGGTGGATTCATCAATCCGGAGGGGTCCAGGTAGCATAGTTTTTCGCAAATTTTTTCTACAATAGCGTTTTAGATCGGGTCTTTTGCATTGAACTAGAAGAGTATAGGCCTTTTGAGCTCGGATCAATAGTTTTTAGGTCGAAAGGACCAGATTTGCGGAAAAAGTTAGGCGGAACCTATAAGAGAGAAAATTTTTTGAGTTCGGAAAAAAGACGTTTTGGTTAATAACTTTGGAACTACTGATCATATCGAGTTGATCTTGGTACCAATAGATCAGAAATTAGCTGAGCTTACTAATAGGATCAGAAATTTTTCGGAAAAGCGAGCGAGAAAATTTTTTGAGATTGTTTTTAGCAAATTACACAAATCCGGAGGGGTACACCCTTCACGTTTTATAAATTTTTCTGAAAAACCCTTATACCTCTACCAAAAGTTGATAGCGATTGAACTAAGTAACTTAGGACAGTTCTAGACAAAGAGGGAGGGCTGAAGGCACAAGACAACCATAATACGGTCGAAATTAGGCAAGTGATAAGACCCTTCACCGTTAGTGTGAATTGTCAAATAAGTGCCTTAACTTCAACCCGGAGGGGTCTAGGAAAGGAACCTATACCCTTCCCAGTTAATTCAAAACAGCATAAAAGCAACGCAGAACGTATCCGGAGGGGTATAAGCTGAAATTAAGAAAACTACGGAAAGCTACTTTGACAGAGCTAAGGGCTCCGAATCCGGAGGGGTCTACTTTCCACAAAACCGGAGGGGTCCAATCCGGAGGGGTCGAAATTTTTCAAAGTCAGAGGGGTCCGAATCCGGAGGGGTCTACTATTAACTAACTTGGAGGGGTCCAAACCCGGAGGGGTCCATATTCTGACAGTCCGGAAGGGTCCTATTTGTGCCAATCCGGAGGGGTATTATTTTATTAAGGACTTAGGTAAACGAAAGAAAGACTAAAAAGCGAGAGGTATTAGGTTATTAATACACAGGCTAGGTATCAGTGACTGCACTGGTAACTTGCCTCTCAAAAAGAACCAGACTAATACAAAACAGGTCCGAACTCGGATATTCGCGACACTAAGTCTAAATTAAAAAGAGCGTGACTCATTGGTGTGGATTGAAACATAATACGTTTTTGGGAAAAGTGACTGCCCTGAGGATTTTAGTAGGTCTAGCTCGGGCAGTCCGAAGGCAGATAGGTAACACAGTACTCGGTGGGTGCAATAGACGCCCACTTGAGAAAATTACTGCCTTCAAAGTTTTGTCTGTTTGGTGCAGCACCAGGCAGGGAAAGCTTTTTCTTTAAAAAGACAGGTTCGACTATTGTACTGCGACCGACTAAGAGTACAAGACGCATACGTTTTTTTATATATACATTCATATTGTGTCAATATATATTTTTTGTTTTTGATTTTAAATCAACCTAAACTGTGCTTGATTGGGTAGTGACTACACTATCTTTTAAATTGACTGATAACATCATATTGTGCTAGTTTCCAGATCTTTGGACCGATAATCGGCTAGTGTGAATAAATTTCATACAAACTGTACTCTGACAACATACAGGGATTCGTGGTCACTATTTAATAGAATCTGGTGAAATTTATTGTGTTGTGTCATTATTATTGTTAATAAAACTATAAGGTCTCTAGCAATTGAGTCAAGAGTAGGCATAGGAAAGTGACAAATAAAGAATGAGTTTAGACAAGTCAAGGATACCAAAACGAGGTAATAGCTCTAGGAAATTCATACCTGAAAAGCAAAGAAAAACGATGACCGATCCTTTTGTGGATTGGATCAAGCGAACCCGGTCCGATAAAGAGGGGACGGTTTCAGGCAGAATGGTTGAAACGAGAAGTCAAAAGACCTCAGAAGAGCGAAGAGAACTGTTAGAAGTGGAGGTCAATACGGACCATACCATGAACGACAACCAGGGAGTAAATGGACTGGAAGGGAGAGGCAGAAGGCTGGCGAGTGAATCTACTCCGGTAGAACAAGGCCATGATTTTGCCACTTCCACCGGGACGTTGGATCGAGAGGAGATGTCGGAACTGTCCGACATCTCAACTGAAGTAACGGCAACTAGAAGATCTCCGACAGACAACACTATGATGGCAAGCGGAACTGGAAAACAAACAACCTCATCATCGTTCTCAGAAAGAATGAAGAACACCTTCGGAAACATCTTTCCATTCAGCATGGGAGGAGGAGCAGGAAACGATGGGGAGTCCCAGGAGGAAGAGGATGAAGAGGAGCAAGGGGACTTTGGATCTCAAATCAGTCTCAATAGTTCGATCCAGGAGAGTGAGGCACACGTCGGAAGAGAGACTGGAACCATGGACAAATTTGGTGTAGTGACAACTATAAGCAAAGAGGCAAACACACCGGGCCAGTCGAAGGACTTCGCGATTAGGACAAGTTCGGAGCCACAACCTGAAGAGAGTAGAACCAGGGGGCTTGGCAACGCGTTAGCGGATCCTGAAATAGATAATGATAAAACGTCAAGACAGAGAGTCAGGGCCCGGATCTCTACCAGCACGAAGCTACCTGGGACCGACAGAGTTACACCACCACTAGTGACGCCACTCATGGATAACGGGGCAGCACTAGAGGAAGCCTTAAACAACATAGTGGGCAGTTTAGGAGAACAAAATGAACAGATGTCGATAAGGATGAGTGAACTGGAAAGAGCAGTTCACATTGAAAGAGAAAGTCTGCGGGAAGAAATAAACCGCAACAGACAAGAAGTTGGCAGAAGCGAAAAACGCTTGAAAGAAAGAACGGACGAACATATGACGAGGAACTTGTCGCGAATGACAAGAGAGGCGGAACAGAGGGAGTTACGCTTAAGAGCCGACATGGAGAAGTTAAGAATTCAGCAAGAGCAGTCTCTTGGGTCTCTTGACACAAAGATAGACGCGATGATGGAGAGGCGAACGCAGGCTATCATGGATAGGTTGGACGGGCTACTAAGCAGCAAGAGTGGACCAAAAGAAGGAGAGCCGAACTCGGGAGGTCCCAGCAGGGAACCGAGGGTGAACTTCAATGAACATCAAAGGAGGAAGACAAATGGATCCACTAGAGGCAGGGGCAGTTCATCAGGCTATGCCACAAGGGGTAATACAGCATGGGGCCCGAACAGTAGAGCAAGTTCAACGGGGAACAGACAAACCTCGAACGAACGACCAACGCAAAGCACACATGCGACCGGGAGAAGCGATTCTGGCAACATGGGGCATACAAGCCCGAGGAGGAGTCACATGGGCCAAGCGGGAAACGCTCATGGTGATTCGGATTGCATGGATGCACCGCACACAGAGCCTTCGACAAGGTGTGAGGACACTCAGGCGGGACACTCAAGGGATGCTACGGCAATGGCCACAGCATTTGAACCCCTGAACAGGTCTTTGGAGACATTCCTGACGCGGTTATCTAGAACCAATGAACGCAGTGAAAAGTCCAGAAGAGTCTTTAAGAAGCCAAGATGCTACAAGGACGAATCTGATGGCTGTATTGATACCTGGATAGAGGTAATGAAGCTGCATTTCGAGGAACAGGACTTGTCGGAGAGACAGGAATGCAGCGCGCTCACCAGCAACTTAGAAGGGACAGCCCTGAACTGTGTCATGGCTAAGAAACAGTATCAACGTTACACTGCTGAGAAAATCTTCGAAATCTTGTTAAACCGTTTCGGATCAGGGGTGCAGGGGCACCAGGCGATGATGCGCTTCGAGAAACGGAGGCAACGAGAAGATGAAACAATAGACAAGTTTCTCGATGATTTGGAAATGCTGAGAAGACGCAGCCAACCGGATGAGTCAAACCGAAGGATGAACCTGGCCGTAGCCTCAAAATTCATCGATGGTGTGAAAAATGATGAACTTCGTACGATGCTAGCAACGCATTACACACCACTATCAACTAATGCGCCAACACCGGAGGAGTTGAGGCTCAAATCAAAAGAGTATCTTTTGTTGAAACCTCCTTCGAGATCTGGATATTACAAGAACAATTATGGCAATTTTAACAACGGACCAGCTAACCAAGGGAACAATTGGTACAAACCGAGGGATGATATGGACAAGAGACGTTCTTGTGCTAATTGCAGTTCAACAGACCATCATGTGTCAGCATGCCCAGCTTACAAACAAGGCATGAAAGCAATAGGCTTTAGCCTCGAGGACGAAGATGCGTCAGAGTTGGATCATGAGGATTTCATGAGAGGAGTAATTGCGAAATTTGGCCCGAAGTGTTTCTTTTGTAACTTGGAAGGTCATTTTAAATCAGATTGTCCGCAATTCTGGGATGCAGTGGCAGACATCAAGCATCCAAGGCATGAAGAAGCTTTGTCAGGAGTGAAAGCAAGCAAGGCTCGACTTTTGAGCGAAGCAGAGGCACGCAGGAAGGACAAACCTCAAGAGCTGGCGGCAAAGAAAATGCAAGCAGTAACAGAAGAGGCACGTGAACCGGAACCAGCAACTGCGGCCGATGACTTCAAGATCGATTATAAGGCAGCCGCAAAGGATGCTTTAAATAGAGTACAGCAGGAATTGGTGACGAAAGAGATCGAACAAAAAGTGAAACTTGAACTGGAAAATGAAAAGCTTCAGGAGCAACTGAATACCTTCGAGGCAACGGAGTTCGAAGAGACGAAAACACCAAGCAGTTTAGATATGAAACTTAAAGTGATCTCCGGTAAGAGGTTCGGCATGGCGCCGCAGGGAAAGAAGATACAGTCGATAATCTCAGTGGCTGGACACCAGGTAATAAGAAATTTGAGTGAACCATCAGAGTTCACTTTAATGCATTTGGACACATATGCAGATTATCTGAGGCAGGTGGAGCCACGCACTGAGTCGAGAGCTGTGCGAGCACTACTAACGACGGGTGGCCCTCGCATGAAGAAACTTCATGGACGCTACTTGGAGGTCTATGGGCCGTATCAAATAATGCTGAACGTGGATGGAATCAGCATCTACACCAGGACTTACATAACAACAGATGATGACCAAATGGGGCAGATCTATTTGGGTGAAGAGGAACTCAAAGTCCGCAGGATAGGCCATGACGCCATGATGGAACAAGACGCGGTACATATTGGATATGAAGCAGATGTGACAGCACACCTGCTTGACACCAACGGAACAAAAATCGGAGTCACAGGGCTTCTGGACACAGGCGCGGTGGTGAGTGTGATGCCGATAAAAACCTGGGAGAGAATGGGCTTCACGCGGGAAGATCTGATTCCTACGAATCTCCGACTAGCCGCTGCAAATCGAGGAGCTATCTACGTAGCCGGAAGAACACCGGTGACGGTCCTTCACATGGGAGGACGGAACCTTTGGATGAGCTTCCTGGTGGTAGAGAATCTGGACGACGCCGACCAATTCATCTTGGGCAGATATTTTGTCAGGAATTTTGATGTGATGATTGACTTGAACAACGGTCTAATACGGATTAGAAACCCGGACCGAAAGTATGTTAAGAGACCAATTAATAGGATAATAACAGATGAAAATAAGGTACCAGTTTTTTTGGACAGAAAAGTAAAGTTACAACCAGGACAAGCTGTAGTAGCAATTTTTAGAATGAGAAATTTAAATTCGTTAAGTGATAGCAAACAGGTTTGCTTAGTACCGAATCCAAATAGTCAGAGTTCGGTGATTTTAGGCCGGAGCTTCTCGGTAACGCGAAACGGACTGTGTGTCAGTGTGTTGTTGAACACACTGGACACCACGGTTTCAATCCAGCGTGGAAAGAAGCTTGGCTACGCCTTGCCGATGAGGACCGACTATGAGGAGACAGAAAACTCGAAGAAATATAGTGTGAAAGACTGTCCTTATCATGCAAATAAAGATAAAATTTTAAAGAGGATTGATGAATTAAAATCTATTCGTAAATTGTTTTCAATGAAATCCGAAACGGACGACGGCTTATGAAGCTGCTCGAATTTTCCGGAACGCCCCTCGTCATATGAACTAGATTCTGACAAACCGGTTTTGCCAGAAATAGAACATTTAAAAGGAAAAATAGGTGAGGGAGATTTTGAAAAATTGCGGGACCTCCTAGATCGGAACGCCGAAGTATTTTCAAAACATAAGGCGGACATCGGTTGCTGTAATTTCGTCGAACACGAAATCGAACTAGAAGAGGGCGCCGTTCCCCATAGGGAAGGCGCAAGGCGAATGACGCCACATAAATCGGAAGCGTGCCGAGCGGAAATAGAAATGTTGCTTGAATACGACATGATAGAACCCTCGAAATCACCATGGGCTTGCGGAGTAGTAATGGCGAAAAAGAAAGGGGGGCAGCTTAGATTTTGTTGCGACTTTCGTTACTTGAACGCGGTAACGATTAAAGATGCGTACCCGATACCGCGAATAGACGAGAGCCTATCCAAACTTGGTGATGCAAAGTTCTTCACCACATTGGACTTGGGTTCTGCCTTCTGGCAGGTTCCTCTGCGAAAGAAGGACAGGGAGAAAACCGGATTCGCGTGCGAATTGGGGTTGTACCAGTGGAAGAGGATGCCCTTCGGCTTGTGCAATGCAACAGCAACCTTTCAAAGGCTGATGGCTCAGGCTTTGACAGGAGTGACCAAAAAGTACGGGAATCTCTTGATGTGCTACGTGGATGACGTAGTCATAGCGACACCAACCCTGGAGGATCACATTGATCGACTCGATGAGGTCTTCGGATGTATGAAAAGAGCAGGCTTGAAATGCAAACCATTGAAATGTGAAATCCTTAGGGATTCGATCAAGTACCTGGGAAGAATGGTGGACCGGCATGGTGTGAGGCCAGATCCAGAAGCAGTAGAGGCTGTGCTGACATGGAAAGCTCCTAGAACGGACACACAGCTCATGAGCTTCCTAGGGTTTGCCAATTACTACCGAGAATTCATAAAAGGATACGCGGACAAGGTGTACCCGATGCAGAAGCTGATGCGCAACAAAGGGGAAAAGTTCGAATGGAACGATGAGGCACAAGTTGCTTTCGAGAACATAAAGCGGGAACTGTGCGAAGCGCCAGTGCTGGGCATGCCTACAGAAAAGGGCATGTATGTTCTTGACACAGACGCATCGGTGGTGGCCATCTCAGGAATATTGCATCAAGAGCAAGAATGGAACGGAAGAACAGTCCTCCGTCCCATTGCATACGGCAGCAAAGTCTTGAGTGACACAGAGATGAAATATGGCGCACCAAAAGCAGAAATGTTTGCAGTAGTTACCTTCGTGGAGAAGTACCGTGCATACTTGGGGAGCGCTCCCTTCAAGTTACGCGTGGACAACAGAGCGTTATCCTGGTTGAAGACCTACTCGATGGATCAGAGTTATATTGGTAGATGGATAGTAAGACTGGATGGCTACCATATGATAATCGAACACAGGATGCGTGATAAACATCAGAATGCTGACAGTCTCAGCAAGAAAACTGAGTTCTATGAAAGATTGGAGCAGAAGCAGGCCAATCAGGCTGAAGTAAAGGAGGGATTCTCGTTTCTGGACAAAGAAACTTATGAAGCGCTTCCCTTAACGAGATGGTTGGATAAGTCTGGACATCCAATTCCGGGGCATCCTGAGTTACCTGTAGAGAAAGCAGCCGAGATAAAGATCCTGTCAAGGGAGGACCCGGTCCCCTTGGATTTGTTGCTGCGCTCGAACCTGGTCCAGCAGGAACTCTCTTGCATGAATATAAAAGCCTCTCATTATTGGATAAAACGGTGCAAGTCACACCACAAGTGATGCGGATACTGGGTGGATTGTTAGAAAGAGAAGTGACCAGAGATGACCCCGAGTGGACAGCAGCAGTGGCATCGCTAACAGTCAGTGAGAAAGTGAAGATCATGCCGTCCAGACAACAGCACGAAGAGAACAAGAGGGATTGTAGGACAATAGTTCAGCAACTAGTATCCTCAATACCCCAGGAGATTTTAACCAGTACTTCTTACGGACAGAAAGGACGGGAGAGCGGCAAGCAAAAGAAAACTGTCACCTTTGTAGACCGGGAAAAAGAGGGTGAAGAGGTAGAACAAAATCTGCTGCAAGACTATTTGTCCGGGGAGAAGGATGAGGAGAAAAACCAGCGATCACAAGATCAACACCCGGGACAAGGAAATTTGTCCGGGGAGTCCGAGATAGACGAGAAAATTCCTGATGAGAAACAGGACCTAGAGAACAAAGTTTTGTCCGGGGAGTTCAGATGGATGCGAAGGAAATACGGACATGATCTGGAGGAGCGTGCAGTCTCTAGCACAACACCTTCGACGGATGATAAGTCAGAAAGCTCGAGAATGAACACCTATTCAGACAGGGATTCGACCTCGGGATCAGAACTGTCAGAACTGGCGATACACACGCTACTAGTGGAAACTCGGGCGAGAAACCTGGACAGAGAGGTGTACCAGGATCCTGACAGTGATCGCTACCTAATACCAAGCGAAAGAGTCTTTGACAACGCAGCGGATGACTTAGAAACGATAGCGGTATCGAAATGTTCGATAAGCCTGTTGCCGCAGAAAGAGGTAGTCAGGACTGATCTTCAGCCGTTTCAACAAGAAACACAACCGTTGGCGAAGATTTGGTGCGTTAAGATGGAAGAAGACACACATCAGCCCAACGAGCTGAACAGTCAGATGAGAGTCATGAAGACGTACTTGAAGGCGAGATACAGACTCTCGGACCTTCTAAGGGCGCAGAGAAAAGATCGCATGACAAGCAACCTAAAAAGGTGGATAGAAAACGGTGCACCTGACAAAGGTGACCTGGAAGAAGACAGCTATAGGATCCTGAGACAATACTTCATGCAGAAGGAGGGGAGATTATATCTGAACAAGGACGGGATCGTGGCTTGCAGGAGAAGAGAAGAAGACAAGGTCTTATACAAATATAACGCGATAGTGTTGCCGCAACTCTATCAGACAGAACTATTATTCAGGTCGCATGATCAGATGGGCCATCAAGGGATCGACAAAGTGTATCAGAGGATCCTGAAGCGCTTTGAGTGGCCTGGGATGAAAAAGGCATGCGAGAAATGGGTGACAGCATGTCTGTCATGCCAACAGGTCAAGGATCCTAGGAAGTTGCGATTTCCTTTACAATCAATTGAGTCGTCTGAATTCAACGAGGTGGTGCAGATAGATCACCAGAAGATATGCATGACAGACAGCGGTTACAACCAAGTCTTGGTCATGATAGATCACTTCACGAAGTATGCAGAGGCCGTGCCCTGCATAACTGCCTCGGCGGAAGAGACATGCGACCACCTGATCAATACGTGGATAGCAAGACACGGATGTCCAATGACGTTTCAATCGGACAATGGAACGGCTTTCGTAGGCGAGCTTACGAAAGAGCTTATGAGACGGTCACAAGTCGCTCAGGCTCACTCCACGACATACCACCCTCAGACGAATGGCTTAGTGGAAAGACAGAATAGGACGTTAGTGTCGATGCTGAGGGTATATTGTTCCAGGTACATGACCGATTGGGACAGATACCTTCCACAGGTGATGGGAGCTTATAATAGCACGCAACACTCCACCACTGGAGTCAGTCCACACATGATGCTGACGGGACACGAGAAGTCTTTACCCTTGACATTCTTCTACCCAGAGTATGAGGGAAAGAAAACATCCCCACAAGTCTACGTGAGGGATGTGATCAGACGCCAACAGGAGTTGAACGACTTGTGTAGACGAAACACTCAGCAGGCACAGGCAAGGCAGAGGAAAAGATTCGACAAGAAAGCAGCTGGTGCAAAGGCTTACTCGGTGGGAGACTACGTATGGGTATTTCAGAACGTTATACCACCGAAAGGGACAAAAAAGCTTCTGAAGAAGTGGAGGGGACCCTTCATGATTACAGAGGTGCACCAAGAGGGACGCTTTTATAGACTGAGTACTGGCCGAGCCGCCCACTACGAGAACATCAAGCCACACAATCCATCGACAGAAGACTGGTGTATACCTGCAGACATGGAAGAAGGGGATTATCTAATGATGGATCCTGCTTGTGAGGTCAATGAAAAAGGCACCAGGGAGAAGAACGATGGAAACGAAGTCGTAGAGGAAGGTACGGATACACCATTGGACCTGGATCCAAACGAACAGATCGAAGCGGACGATGAAACCTTACCCTACGCAGAAGAGGATTGGCGGGATCCCGAACAGACAGAGGTTCCCAAGAACTTGGAACCAGATCTTCCGTTCACGATTCAGACTCGTCAGAAGGACGGGACGAGACAAAGAAAGAAATACAATCCTTACAGTGACGACTTTGTAGTAGATAGGATAGATCTAAAGAAAATAGTGGAGGAAGTAGTGGGTTTAGAGGAAATAACCGTGTCACAAGACATTTACATAGTCGATGATCACAACGATGAGTGGGTTGATGACTGGTCGAAACCCGAAGTAGAATTCGACGATGAGCAACAGCAGTCAAATGAATAAGACCTGACGAACCTGCGCGTCTTAGAGTGGCTGAACGAAATGACATCAGACCCTAAAAAGACCAGCGTTACGATTCAAGACGTAGATCGCGAAAGCGCGAAATACATTAAGACCGAACGAGATGATCCTTCCTGGGCTGCCCAGGAAGGACAACTTCTCATTCCAGCTTCTAATCTTGACTTAATACCCGGTATGCGATCGACGGGGACGCCGATGGATATTTTTGTCCGGGGAGTGGGGGTAGGACTTACCCACACTGAAAACTTGATAATAAAAAAATTGAGAATAGCAAGAGAAACAGGAAACTTAGAAGCAGAAACAGGCGAAGAACCTAAGAAACCTGACATAGGCAGGGTAGTTGAGTCATATTTTAACTTACCAAATGAATATTCAAGTAACATAGTACTAACAGATAGTGATTTCATACTCACAAACAGAACATGTGCGATAGCAATCACCGCAGACATGAGTTTTAGGACGGCGCTAGCGGCAGATTTTAAGAGGGAATACAAAAACGTGGAATTCCTTTGGAAGCAAAGACCAGGGATAGGGGGCGTAGCAGCCTTACCCCCGGCGGTGTCGCAGATACCGGGAAAGTACTTATGCTTCTTGGTAACGAGGGCGACAGAGAAGCAGCACGTGGACCCAGAAAACCTAGTCTTGTCTTTGACGAGGCTGAGGGACTTCCTTGTGGAAATGGACGTGAAGGAGCTTTCGCTTCCAGTGTACGATCCAAATAGAGGAAGACTGCATCCTCGGGAATTGTACGCGCTTGTACATGTGATATTCTCTGATACGAACATACAAGTGTATCTACATAAGAAATATTACTTAAGTATAGGCTGAGTGATGAGCGAGAGGGTGTTAGGCCAAAGACCAAGTTGCATGTAATATGTGATATGTGTGTTATGTTATGTTATGTGTTAGGTTATTAAGATCATGGGTAAGTAGGGGTTAGTGACCATGAACAACTAAATGACGATCTTGGGAATAGATCCAAAGTTTGGACTGTCCAATCTTAGGTCGAATTCCAAAATTTTAGAAACCAATTGATTTTAATAAATTTTAGGATAAATATCTTTTTATCTGAACTGTTTTAAGCAAATTTTAACGATATATATTAAGGTGAAACTGACAGGTGTGACAGTCGTGATTCCTTTTCTAGATCCTGATTGATCATTTAATTGCTCACTTGAGTCAAAACTTGAAATCGAAATCAAATCAAACTTGGAAAGAACAGTATGGACAATTTCAACCTGGATGAATTGATGGACCTGGCAGAGGCATATGTAGGACCGATGGTAGATGCGATCTATCGTCGGCTGATCGAACGAGACTTCGCTCTGGAGGACCCAGAGGTGGTCATGTTGCTGACCGCCCTGATTAACATCTTGGGGCACGACAACCGTGGGGACCGCCCCACGGAAGTCCTGTTGATGGCAGCATATGGAGAAAGAGGAGTACTAGACCGCCCGAACATGAGAGTGATGAGGTGGAGAAACGGGGCTCTCTCAGGGAGTGACTTGGCGAATGAGCCTGGGTTGGGAAGTTCTAGGACTTACCAACCAGGTGAGATGCCAATGCCCTCCAAGCCCAAACCTGGGCTGACGAGAATGCATCGGGAGATGAACAGCGAGGCGACCTCGTCTGGTTCACCACTGAGAGCAGCTGTGCCACCAAAAGGGGCGAAAGTAACACAGAAGGTTCAGACGAACCAAACCATACAAGATCTGGACGGGATGAACGATCAGTTGAGAAGTACGAAGAAGGAGCTAGACGATATGACGAAGACCATGCTGGCGATGGAGGAAGACCGGGACATGTGGAGAAAGTTGTTTGAAGACTGCAACAAAAAGCAGGATCGAACGCTTAAGGCAGGAATACAAAGAGCGATCGGAGCAGGTGGCGGTGACGACGTCCATTGAGAAAGTGATACCTGCAAGGGATATTCCTCGTGGGCAGTCCCCGATGGAGCTCTTGACACCTCGAGAAATGAGTCAAACAACGGAGACACGGCTTCCAGCAGAGACGAACCGAGTAACAATCCCGGATCCCAGTGACACCTTGGGTGATCCCGTCGTAGAACAGACAGTGAGAAAACTGATAGAGACAGCTGGACGATTGGTCGCTAACAAGAATGCACCAGGTTCCGGGGTGACTGCACCCTATGGAACGATTGATGATACGGGCAGAGTACAACTCTCCCAGACAGTAATCAGACAAGGGATGAGTAACGTGACACCACTCATGGGGAACTCGAGAATCCCAGAGAGGAAAGTAAGGAAGATGCCAGCGAAGAAAGTGTCTCGTGTAATGGACGTGCAGAAGAATAATCAATTGAAGTATAGTTTCACGGGAGTTCCGGAGACAGATCCGAGGGCCTGCTTCAATCGAGCTACCTGGAGCCCGGCTGTGAACCTGCAGCAACCACCACTCGGGACATCTCACCTGATATTGGGAGACAGCTTAGTCAGAGTGCTGTCGAATTTGAGGACCTCATGGGTCACCACGGTGATGGCCTTTGGAGGCGCGACGATTGCCCAATTATATCGCATGGTGGAGCTGATGAATCCAGGGAAGATACCCAATGTGATGATCTTAGTTGGGACGAATGATATCTCCAGAGGATCAGATGAGCAGGAAGCACTGTGGGAATCAATGATGGTGTGTTTGTTTACTACCCTCTGGCAGAAGTTCAGTTGCGCGGTACTGACCGTTTGCACGGTGCCAATGAACGCAAGAAGCCTGACAGCATCAGGAAGAAGGCACAACGAGGGAGTCATGAGAAGGAACAACATCTTGAGAAATGCCGGAAGAATGATCCTCATGGACATTGAACATGAATTGAGAGCCATGGATCAAGCCAGACTGACCACAGATGGCATCCACTTCGACAGTGTCGAAGGACAAGCTTGGTTGAATTGAGTCTTCCAAGAACGGTTGGATGAGCTGGAAGCAGAACTCTTTGACACAGGAGTACTGAAGGAAGAGGGAACGGTGAGTGATACGGTGATCACCACCTTTGTGCCTCCTAACCTGGAAACACGCTTGGGTACGGTCCCAGCCGCCATAAATTACCGGCAACAAAGCTCCAGTGAACCAGGTCGAAGAACGGACGTGCAGGATCGGTTGGGAGAGGCACCGATGAGGAGAACAATTCATCCTAGGAGAAGGATAGGACCTGTCAACCAACCAATCGAAGAAGTAGCCGGCACATCTAGATCGGACACTAGATCGGAGACGACGAGTACCAGTCGAGAGGAAAGACCGAGCAGAGGCTCATTGATGTGGTCGCGATCCATACCGTCTCCTTGGCATATATACAAAGAAGAACTAATGAAGCTGGACCTACAGAGAGTGAGCTTCATCGAAGATGCAAGGAGGATGCTGAATGGAGCGACGCTATCCGTCAGCAGATTGTACTCGATAACCGGCGTAGACTGGTTGATAGCCGCTAGCATAAATTTCAGCTCCACGACGGCCTTGAGATTTGCCGACTTGGAGGGACTGCCCTCCAACAACACAATAGGACCTGTGAATGCAAGACCGTTGCAAGATGTGAGATTGAACCACGATGAGAAGAATCGTGAAGAGAGGCCAGGAAGATTCCTGACGGCGAGAGCGCCGATTGGACAACACGTGAAGATATTTAGGCAATTGACGACACCACCTGGTCATGTGAAGGAGAGAGTGTACCCAAAACTAGTGAACCAAGATGGTGATGCCCAGAGATATGGCGGATTGACAGCGATAAGGAAAGATGAGACCATCTTCGCCGCCTACGACAAAGCAGAGATGAGAAAGGCCAAAATCATGGTAGTAGCGAATTCAGAGTTCGTGTACACCTCTAAGTCTTTGTTTTGGCCGGACGTCATAATGCTGGCCACAGTTGACCTAGACCTATTGCAATCAGTGTCATTGGCTATAGGGGTACAGAGGCAGACAGAGATGAACCCGATAACGATTGTGTTTGCTGGCATCAATGACCATCTACACAGTAGAGGTTTTCTGAGCAGGCTCAGAGATCCTGCAACAGCAGAAAACGCAGTATGGCCCGCGATAAAAGACATCCTGGAGTCAATGGGTGAAGTGGTAGACGCGACAAAGGAGGGATCATTCAACAAAGTGACATTGAGAGTAGTATTTGCGTTGTCTCCGGGATATGCATATCTCCCGGATGGACTGAAATTTGTGTATGCAATGGTAGCCTTACTTTCGGAGGGAAAATATGATGTGATCATATCAGCCCCGAATCGCATGATAGAAATGGAGAACCTGAGGCCACTTAAGGCTGAACTGCCTGCAGTATGGTCAGATATCTCAAACGCGATGAGAGGGTTCAAGGACCACGCGCTACACATGTTGGTGTTGGACGAGGTGCTGGGGTTGGAACTGTCCAACTTCAGTCGGCAACTCAAACTGAAACCAGGAATAGATGACGACCATCGAGTGATCACGGCGATGTCCAACGACTTGTGGTTCCGAGCAATGGAAGTGGCGAGTGAAGACACGAGAAGAAAGAATTCACTGGAGACAAGAGCTCATCTGGAAGCGATGGTGCTGAGAACCAAGCCGGAAGCAAACCAGTGGCTACACCTGAATCCGAGAGTAGCGGCATTGGGTGCAGATGCTTTTCAGCAAGGCCCAGTAATGATCACTAAGATACACGCCTACTTGTTGAAGGAGGTGCACCTGGCGGAAAATAACGGAGAAAAGACAGCTGAGTTCGTGAACAGAATGTGTCAGATTACTCTGGAAACCTTCTGGACCCAGGAAGTGAAAGGACAGGAG
Source organism: Symsagittifera roscoffensis (assembly GCF_963678635.1). NCBI lineage: Eukaryota > Metazoa > Xenacoelomorpha > Acoela > Convolutidae > Symsagittifera > Symsagittifera roscoffensis. The sequence continues at coordinate 76,688,006 of NC_087062.1, read as the reverse complement.
GGATTTGAAAGGACAGACAGCATGCTAGAAGGGTTGGGAGCCGGATGAACCGCGTCCTTCTTGGCAAAAGTCTACCCGAAAGTCTCGCACTACTTGATAAAGGAATTCCTCCAAGCGGTAGTGAAAGTATCGATAGTGGAATTAATAGCCCTGTTCGTGACATTTGGAGCGGAGAAGTTCGTGAAAGGACCGGTGATACTGCTTACGGATGGAATACAGAACCTGCGACTAGATGGACTTCTGACATTGATCGCAATAACCCGCGGAAACTTGGGAGGACTGATGAAACTGGCACGTTGTCCAGAGCAGATGAAAGAGAGAGTGAGGAATCTGGATATGAAGAAATCCACAGACTCGTGGAACAAAATAAGAGACCTGAGACACACTCTTATCCAGTATCTCTTGCAGCAAAATCGCTTTGGAACCGGAGAAGACGAGACAATTGAAAGAGAGGAAGATGTTAGACGACATGTTGGAGGCATGCCGCTGTTAACAGATTTGAGCTTAGCTATGAGAATCGATCCCTTGGCACTGATCAGAGGAGTCACAGAGTTCGTGACAGTGATCTATGGACCAGCAGTCACCTTTGCGTTCCCTGACGTTAAAGTGGAAGCATATAGGAGGTCGGTGTTGCACCTGAACCTCATATCGGCAGTGGACGGTAGTACACTGAACTGGTGTGAGCAGCACGCATTGCGAGAGCTCATGAGTGAAGATCTGTTATTTGCGAAAATATCGGAGCCAGAGATGACAGTCATCAATTTTGACGATCACTTCTGTGACCGCATGGGAGAAGTAGAAAGAGGGCACATCGAGGTGTTTCCAAAGCTTTGGAATCTGAGGCCCTATGACAAAACGAATGGTGAAATGACCAGAGTGCCTCGTCTCACAGCAGCGTATCACAAGGTGAGAGAAGAGACGAAGGACTGTGGCGATTACAAGAAGCTACCCGAAGCAATCCCTGAATTCCCTCTGATAAGAAGGATGTTGCTCGGAGCAGTCTCCGTAGTACAAACTCCTAGGTTGAGAGCATTCGAAACCAATGAAAGGAGAGTAGGGAATTTCTCGGCGACGATGGATCCATACTTCGTGGGGAGAAATGCCGCCGTGTTACAGTACACACGATTTGCGTACACGGATCAAGCGACGAGAGGGCGAATAAGCAACGCTGCTACTCCCAAGCCTGAAGGATTTGATGAGGAATGGAGGGGACTAGGCTTAGCTCCAATGAGGATGAGAGGCAGGACTGAATTGCCTGAAGCCTCAGTAATCCTGACCAGTGTGAGAAAAGAGATGAAAGCTGCGGGAGTATTGCAGACGAGAATTTTCCTAGCACCCTTCGGCTGCGAAGAAATCAAAGTGGTCCATGGAGAAGAGGAAGATAAATCAGCCGGTACATTGCTCATACCGAGATTCCAGGAAGAAGCTGACAATGACAAACAAGGACCATCGAACTCGAATAGGGACAAGTCAGAAGGAGATGACGGACAGGGTGGAAACCGTCAGACTGAAGAACCCATGCAACAAGATCAAGCTGGTGGGGAGGACGACAGGGCATCGACAGGAGGAACATCCAGCCTGGATTTCAATATCTTCAGTGATCTTGAGAATAATGCAGACACGTTGGAAACGACTGAGCCAGCGGATGAAGGCATCTCGACACTGGAACCTCCGTCAGCCTTTGAGGAGATGAAACGGAATTTGCCGGAGAGCAGCTCTCCTGGCAATACAAGAAATAACGATCAGAGAATCCTCATGGAATCACCTCGGAGGAGAAGATAGGGGCCTCAGCCAGAGTACCTTTCTTGGGAACGCTACCCGAAGAAGAATGGGAAGTACATCACCGAGACCACGAGAGTAGGACGGGATGTAAGCTGGACAGAGTGGCGTTCATGGAAGAAGTCTGGACTGTGATTCAGAGCTATGGGACCCAGTCCATTCTCAAAACAGGTCTCAATCAACCCTTGATGAGAGAAGTACTTGACAAGCTTGATGAGTGTGAAGGGAGACTGAGTGAGTTATTGATCGACTCAGCCACTGATGAGAGTGAAGCGAATTCTCCCATGAAGATGACACCGCAGGACAATGAAGGAGAGGTGGTGTACCTGTCAAGGACCAGGAGAGGAACGATGCGATCGAAAATGGTGATCGATAAAATCAATGCGATGAAAATGAAGTTAGGCAGCAGAGTAATGCCGAGGAGGATTGGAAAGACGAAAGTGGATTCGGAAATATCGATGAAAGCTGGTAACTCAGCGAAAAGAAAACGAGTCGAGGAAGTCATGGATTTGGGGCAAGGTGATTATCAATTGTCTGGCACAGATAGAATATTAACTGATATAGCGATGGTGCCACCCATTCTCATGGCGGGGATAAAGTCAACCGGTTATAAATCCAAAAGGAGTGACCGCACTCTGACTGGAGCAACTTTAGAAATGGAAATACTCAGTCAATGTGGAGAGAGTAAAATGAGGGACTTCAAACCATCTCCCATGAATCATAGAAAAGGGAGTGTTGCAGGACAACTGACACCAGTGGAATACAACCGACTAACAGTGTCGGAGACAGTGTCGATAGATGAACCCACCGGTGGATACATGGAGATGTTGGAATACCGGAACTCGGCTAGAGGGTATGTAATGGCCCTGGAAGACGAAAAAGCCATGGAGGGTTATCTGGAAACGATGTTGCAAGGCACCACCCTCAAGCAGAAGGCGTATGGAACTTTGGCGTCGTCTGACGTAGAGGCGGAGACGATCGAGCAGTTAGTGAGCCTTCCATGGAAAGCAGTAGTATTGAGGTATTTCGAAGAAGAAATGAGGACTACGCCAAGAATACATGCTCTCGTGGCAGTACCTTACGTAAGGACAGAATTACAACTCAGGCTCGCCTGGTGCATGATGGGACTGACTCGCGAAGAATATGATTCAGAAGAAAGGAAGAGATCAAAGGAGGAAAAAGTTTTCCTTATGACGAATCTGAGGGATCTGATAGTCCAGGAGGGAGCAGCAGTAGCGTGTGCAAAGCGGAGAGACGCTCTCTGTTTCATTCGATTCCTGATAGAGCAGATCTCAGTACCTGCATTAAGCACTTGTGTTAAAATGTTGAAGGAAGGCGATGAGCGAACGAAAGCCATGTTCTTACTAGCAATGCTGGATATGCAGCAAAGTAAACCGATGAGGGTGAACATGAAAGAACCTGAAGAATTGGAACCCATGAAAAAGATAGACGAGATCAGGAGATTCTCAAACAAGGAGTTGAGGCTCACTAAAGAATCTATGGGAGCATTGCCGAAATCCAGTGAATACTGTGGACCGATCAAGAAGAAGTCATATAGCTATGTATCCGGGATCATAGGGATAGCGTACAATCCTTTCCTGAGTGAAGACATACGTGATTGCTTCTTTGATTATGAGCAGGCGGTGTTACTAAGGTTCTGGACGTCCAGAATTGTAACGACTAAGAGCGTTAACAATCCACAGGCCAAATTGGGATTGGTCTTGGAAGAAGAGGTGACTGCACCTTCAGTACCAAAATCCGACAAGAGAGTGGAATTTGGGTTGGGATTCTCAGATGAATTACTGAGAACGAGCTTGATGGCAGTGTGGGAATTGATGAAGCCATCGTGGTGTCCTAGTCCCAACGCTGACTCAATATTACGGGCGACACAGGACATACAGAGGGAACTGAATGCGGACTGTAACCTGCGTGACCTCAACATCATATATAATGTGATGATAACAGCCTCTAAGAGCAACGGAGAAGATAGAGTGGAGTTGCCTGGCTGGGGACCAGAAGACTGGGTCAAACCTGGTAGCTGTCTGGCGGAAGTCTGTGGACTAGAGGGTCACGTTTGAGGAAGTCTAGACTGTGTGAAAACCCTGGAGAAACAACACAAGCAGTTGACGGTATTGTTTGGAAATGTAGTGATGAAAGCAAGAACGGAAACGGAACTGATAGCAGATTGCCATGGAGGAACCGATGTGAATCTAGTGACAGCACTAGGATTCTACAGCATGTTTGGTTCTTTAGAGTCAGTATTGAATCTAGAACAGAAACATGAGATGGTCACAGCCATCAGCGTAGAAGTATTCCCAGGAGTTCTGCAGACTGATCAGAAGTATATAGGAAAATGGAGGGAAGCAATCGAAACAGAGATGAACATCAGACACAGCGAAACTTATTGTAGACCATCAGGAGCACGATATTTGGTGGGTTCAACGTTGGCTCCAATGTGCAAGAGCAGATACCCTGTACATTTCGTGGCTGTGGACGTGAAGAGTACAAGAACGATCGTGGATCAAGCTTTCTCAGTGCCAAAGTGCGTGAGATTGGCGAGAATGTCTGAAAAGTCTTACGAGTTACTATGTAAGATGTTCTCAGCAGTTCCAGAGAGAACCAAAGAGGAGTTGGAGTCAATACTAGGAAAGAAGTTCATGGGATATGTGAGCGGGAACTTCAGTGACTTTGAAAAACAGAAACAGAGAGGATCAACTGTCACAGATTACAATGCAGTAGATGAGAATGATGAAATCCACCGAGTGATGATGGAAGTGGAACCATTGCTGGAAGCTTCAGGAAAACGCAATTGGAGGAGCATCATGTTGACACATGATGAGTTTCCTTGCCACTGCTTGCTGCAGACCTGGTGGTATCCCAAGCGTAGTAATTTGGTGTTGATCTGGGACTCTGGAGAGCTGCTCTCCATGGGTTTACCAGATTCATCACAGCCCATAACAATAGTGATAGTGGGAGTTATGATGGCGATGCGATGGCTGGAAGCTCATGTGAGAGAAAATAATAGACAGGAGGCACCGACGAGAGAACAATTGCAGAAATTAGATTGTCTAAAAGATTTAGATCTTTTTGAGACAATGTGCAAAGTTCTAAACATTCCGATGGAAGTGAAGAAGATATGGGCAAGAAAACGATTGATGCCATGGTTCAGAGCTAACATGACTGCATGGTTGTACGAGTATGCGAAAAAGCATATGTCGAAACATGGCAGAGTGTACAGTGAATATCAGCTGGACATTGGGGCAGGAGCTTTCAAGCGAGCTTTCGTGACCCATCGGAATGCAGTGACCACCGCTGTGAAAAGAATTTCCAGGACGAGCGAGCGTAGTGGAAATGAGAAGGCAGAGATGCTGAAAGAAGATTTGGAGAGGAACGTGACGTTGTGTCTCCACAACAGCTTCTGTAGAAACAGAGAATCAAACGTGGATCCCCTACCTTGCTGTAAACAGAGGGTGGAAGAGCAGAAGTGTTGGAGGACGGCTTCCAACAGCGTCAGGATAGTCAATGACGTGCTACAAGACACGGAAACCGAGAGTGCGGAGTCAGTGTCACAGAGGAGGAAATGGAGCATTGACGAATGGTCGAGAAAACAAGAGGCGGCAAGAAAGAAAATTAGAAGAATTTAGAAGTTTTAGAACTTCTAAACGACGAAAAAAGAAGAGAACAAAGGGATGATGAAGAAAAGTTAAAACTCAGAATTGTTTTATGTGTGTGAAAAACTCAAGTGAGAAACCAAGCAACCAAGTTGTAATTGAAAACTGAAACATTTAGTTGAGTTTTGAAATTGTTGCATTTATAAATTTGCATTTTGGTTTTAGTTGAAGTGGCTTTAGAGACACTCACTTATTATTTATTTAGAAAGGCTTGAGGGAAGAGTATATTTAAATATTCCAGCCTGCGTGATTGTTTTTAATCACTTAAGAAGACTGATCACTTTGTGGTGACATGAAAAACTTGAGTAACTTCTTGAGGAGGGAGGTTGTTGCATTGTTCTTTCTAACCACAAGGTCTCTTGGTTTTAATATTCAGGACAATAAACAAGCAAGATTTCCGAAGGGAAGGAGCATAGTAGGATAATTTTAGCTTGTTGGTTGGCAGGACTGTCCTGCAAGCCAACAGCTTTTAAATCTAGGAGAAAAAGTTTCAATCGGGACATTGACACTGGAAGTCAGAAAATATGTTTTATCTTAAGTCATATCCTCAATGTGCAGATTAATGAAAGAGTTTGAAGGCTATAGTGATGTAGTATGATGCCATTTATATTCTGCAGTGAGTCAATGTGACGTAGGTAAAAGTAATTTCGTGCATTTTGTAAATTCTGTTCGATGACACTGTAACCATTTAGAACATTGCGCGATTCAATGAGGACATTGACCGGACTGTCCGGGGAGTATGTGACATTCGACCAGAATGGCCAAAATGCAATTTATGCAGGATTCGAATTTTGAGCAGTAAGCCTTCCGAGTTGATGATTTCGAAGGATTAGCGACATTATTGGAACGTTTAGCCAAACGTTGAGGGCTAGAATATTCTAGTATTTTAAATTTTCAAAAATTCGAATGATGACGTCACATTTCTGAGAAATGCTGAAACGGCCATTTTAACAAAAAGCGAGTGAAAAACAGAACAACTTTTATCTGCGATTGCGAACAGTACGAAAATCGAGATTGGAGAACGACAACAAACTACAGAATAGCAGAGAACGTTCCGAGTTGCAACTATTGTGCTGCTACAATAGTTGCAAGGCCGTTGCCAACAACGGTGAAGGGTGAGAACCAGCCTTCCGGATTAGCAAGAAATCAAGAGTAAGGAGCTTGATTCGGCGGATTCAAGAATCCGGAAGGGTCTCGGGACGGAAACTTTTATTAACTCACATAAACTTTTAGCATCCTGTCATGTCCTGACTTGAATTTAACTGATATTTTGATTAGTTTTGACAAGGATGAGGTGCTAGGAGTTGGGGGAAAGGGTTGATTCATCTTCGATGGAGATGATGATTTTTATCTACTGAACAAAAACAATAGTAATATGATAAGTAGTAGCCCTGTTTTTAGGAGTGACCTCGTGGTCTGGGGATACAGAGACCCAGCCATGAGCTCACTAATTTCGCATGTAATTCAGTTAATTTGAGCGTTCTGGTCGAAGCCGGAGAACAGTAGCGTTTTTGTCAGCCTGATGTAAGAAAGACCACCGAAAAGTACTGGCTTGGTAGAGACGGTGAAAAACATGCAAAGCTCTGTTTAGACGCTAGCCAGTCGTCTTAAGACTTAGTTTTGTTATCCGTCGATATGTATCTTCCGGGCGAATGTTACATGTATGTTAATTTCGCATGTAATTCAGTTAATTTGAGCGTTCTGGTCGAAGCCGGAGAACAGTAGCGTTTTTGTCAGCCTGATGTAAGAAAGACCACCGAAAAGTACTGGCTTGGTAGAGACGGTGAAAAACATGCAAAGCTCTGTTTAGACGCTAGCCAGTCGTCTTAAGACTTAGTTTTGTTATCCGTCGATATGTATCTTCCGGGCTAATGTTACATTGCCTCTTAAAGTCACTAGTGTTCTCTTTTTCCGAACTCAAAAGTTCCTCCCCCCAGATCTCACTCAAGTCCTCCCTTCGATTTCCAGGCACCGCTCCCAGCATCTTCCGCAACAACCGATGTGAATGATGTGACATCCGCGCCAAGCGTACGTACTTGGGCACCGAAAAAGCCTTGTCGATCAGCATCCTCTGACTAGATGCTTCCACCATCGCCATGTGTAAGGGATAATGACTCCCGCGCAGGTTAGCCACGACTGATCCCAACAGAGACTTCGCATTCATTGGTAGACTGTAGGCCTCGCTTACTGGAAATCCCATTTCTGCCTCAAGACCAATTTTCTATCCCCTTAAGCGCTGTAACATTCGTCTACTGCAGTCACACATGAGGCTTAAGAAAAATAGGCCCTATAACTATTGGCTCAGGAGTCAGGGACACTATCTCTTGTGTTTTTCCGCCTCAAATCAGTCGGAGCCAATTCGGTTCGCTTGTGACATGAGACTACGACCCGTTACAGCTTAAAGGCTACTACTAAAATATCCCCCCACTCTAGAATTAGAAACGTCCCCATACTTAGGTCTCTAGATACCCAAAATACATGAACGCCGTTAAAAACCGGGTTGGAACAATCCGTTAAGTTGCTTTTTTATTAGACAGTGGAACTTTGATCCATTTCAGATGGATCAACCTAAAACTCGCCTTACCTCAACATAACAATCATAAAACACACTCTAGAAATTAAATTAAGTACTCACATTGTAGCACGCTCAAGAACCAGGAAGTAAATAAGTCGGTAAACAACTCAAGAATCAATAAAGTAACTAAGATAAGTTTAATGTCAGTCAGTTTTAACAACAAGAACAAGTTTTTACTCTAGACTGCAGTTTTATGTGGACCATTGGGACACTCAAGCTGTCCACCTTTCCGTCGAAGGTTCACTCTGGTCCAGTTCGAATAATTGTTCTCTCGGGAACACTCTGTCTTCTATTTCAGATAGGACAGCTCTACTCTTGTTCACTATGATGGAAATTGCGAATTGCAATTTCACACTCGTTTTTATCTGACAACTTTCCCGCAATTGTTCTGAAATTGTTCTCTTTTCTTTTTCTGATTTTCAGTTATCGCGAGAAAATCGTGCATGACATGTTCCATTCGAAATTTTGAAAAATTAAATTTCACTCCAAAATCAAGTGTTTTCTGCTCTTCTCAAGGTCAAACTTCCAAATATGACCGACTGGCACATACTCCCCGGACTCGAGATCGATGTCCTCATCACGTGCTGTCTTCTGCCAGTGAGTCCCAGAAAACCGAGTGTTGCTCAAGATACAGTGCCAGTGGTCATTTACAGAAGTTTGCAGCAGACTTAAGCTTATCTACACCCCAAAATTCACAGCCATGTAAAATTTTCACACTATTGCTAAACAGCAATCAAAATCTGCACACACCTGCACCCTTGAATTTTCGCTTTTCAAGCCAATCATTTTAAAATCTCTTTTGTCCTATTCAATCAGGAAATTGTCATGCAGCATTTCGATTTATATAATAAATATAGTATATTAGTAACAATATTTGCTTTGTTAAAATTTCTTTTTCGTGAATCCAAGTTTCACTCGGATCCACGCTCAAGCCCCCCTTCCCTCTCAAGACTCAAGATCCATCCGATTTGCCCATTCATCTCGTGCTCTTCGCCTTGGAGGTACTGCATCCTGAAGTGCTAGATGCGGCAAACTGTCTCAACAGTTCCTCTTCATCATCGGAACTAATCACAATCTCCTCCCAAGCCTTCAGCTGTTCATAGGATCGCATCCATTCCCTCTGCTCCTGCAATCTCTTTGCTTGGTTGGGTAGTGCCTTCACCCTAGCTTCTCGGTTCAAGCAAAAGGAGTTGTGCAGGCTCAAGCTCACGTTCTTCGCCAGGTCTTCCTCTAGTATCGACTCCCTCGCTTTGGTATTGTCTCTAGACATCTTACCCACTCTCTTCCATCCCGTCGTGATCGCATTACGATGGGTTAGCAGGGGTCTCTTGAAAGCTTCCGGCCCAATCTCGGCCTGGAACTGTCGATACTCCTTTTGATGTTTTCTCATGTGATCTTTCGTTGCCCTGTACAACCAAGACGTCAGTGTCGCCCGAAACCATGGAAAGTACCTCAAGCGACTCCATACGTGCCTGACTTCCGTCGGTATGGCGAATACTTTGCACGCAGTCTCAAACAACTCGAGTCTCCTGCTGTAGTCTATCGCGTATATTGACTCAGCCGTTGGCGTCGTCGCCTCCCGATACTTCGTTATATTCTCTTCTATCCATCTCAGAGCTAACATCGTACTCACTACTAAGAGCGTCACCTTCTGCCGGTGATCCGGTAGTCCGATCGACCGAATCTCTTCCACATCCCACACCAGGCAAAGGTTCTTGTGATCTGGATACCACACCGTTTGTGCCAAACAGTGGCATGGGCATTCCCCATGAGAGATCTCAATGCTCCTGAGATTACGCTCCCCTGAGGCTTCCAAGAGAGGCTCAAGCTCCATCATTTTCTCGTGCATCGTGTCGTTGTCTTCCAGGTTCGGAGTACTTCCCACAGGTTTCCCGATCACGTTTTGTCTCTCGTGATCGCTTGTGTTTTCTCTTTCCAACTTCAGAAGATCTTCTCCCCAGATTTCGCTTAAGTCATCTCTCAATTCTTTTGGTACTGTCCCTTTGATTTTTCTCAACAACTTGTGCGAGTGATGCGACATCCGAGCCAACCTCACGCACTTGGGCACTGAGAAGGCCTTGTCCACCAGTATTCTCTGGCTGGACACTTCCACCATCGCCATGTGTAGCGGGTAGTGACTTCCGCACAAGTTGGCCATCATTGACCCTATCAGCGATTTCGCGTTCAATGGCAAGCCATAAGCTTCGCTCAGGGGAAATCCCATTTCCGCCTCAAGACCAACTTTCCAGCTCCGGATGTGTTTTTGAGTCACCTGCAACACCCCGGGCCATGATTCTACGCTCAACGCCGTCACTAAATGATGTTCAGACTCCAGTCTCTCCAGTGCCTGCAGACCACACATTCTCGAGAAGAATCCGAGAGCTGTCACTATATTCACCGTGGTTCTCGCGTAACATTCCGCTATTATTTGCACTTCACTTTTCTCCCTTTCTGTGATGTCTTCGAACCAAGTGACCAGGTCTTCTTTTTGAAACGACAGTATTCTGACGCATGACCGTCCATCGCAGATGTGCTCTCCGTTCCCACACGTCGAATCCAGACAGCTACCCGGCTCCAATTTCTTTGCTGACCCGGGGTCGCTCGTCCTTTCGCTTGGCTCTTGCATCTGGGGTGTGATTAGCTTATGTAGCACACTCAACTTCGCCAGATCTTCATCTTCCGTTGGTGCTAACCTCACTCGCTCGGTGGTTTCCTCGATTAGACTCGCATGGGGATGTGGACACCAGGAGGGTCTTAGTAGCTTCCATATCACTCCCAAGTTCGTGGTTAACAAGCCATCTCCACCGCCCATGTTCACTTCAACTCTCTTGTTTGAGCGCGGTATGCTTATCTGGGACTCTGGAGAGCTGCTCTCCATGGGTTTACCAGATTCATCACAGCCCATAACAATAGTGATAGTGGGAGTTATGATGGCGATGCGATGGCTGGAAGCTCATGTGAGAGAAAATAATAGACAGGAGGCACCGACGAGAGAACAATTGCAGAAATTAGATTGTCTAAAAGATTTAGATCTTTTTGAGACAATGTGCAAAGTTCTAAACATTCCGATGGAAGTGAAGAAGATATGGGCAAGAAAACGATTGATGCCATGGTTCAGAGCTAACATGACTGCATGGTTGTACGAGTATGCGAAAAAGCATATGTCGAAACATGGCAGAGTGTACAGTGAATATCAGCTGGACATTGGGGCAGGAGCTTTCAAGCGAGCTTTCGTGACCCATCGGAATGCAGTGACCACCGCTGTGAAAAGAATTTCCAGGACGAGCGAGCGTAGTGGAAATGAGAAGGCAGAGATGCTGAAAGAAGATTTGGAGAGGAACGTGACGTTGTGTCTCCACAACAGCTTCTGTAGAAACAGAGAATCAAACGTGGATCCCCTACCTTGCTGTAAACAGAGGGTGGAAGAGCAGAAGTGTTGGAGGACGGCTTCCAACAGCGTCAGGATAGTCAATGACGTGCTACAAGACACGGAAACCGAGAGTGCGGAGTCAGTGTCACAGAGGAGGAAATGGAGCATTGACGAATGGTCGAGAAAACAAGAGGCGGCAAGAAAGAAAATTAGAAGAATTTAGAAGTTTTAGAACTTCTAAACGACGAAAAAAGAAGAGAACAAAGGGATGATGAAGAAAAGTTAAAACTCAGAATTGTTTTATGTGTGTGAAAAACTCAAGTGAGAAACCAAGCAACCAAGTTGTAATTGAAAACTGAAACATTTAGTTGAGTTTTGAAATTGTTGCATTTATAAATTTGCATTTTGGTTTTAGTTGAAGTGGCTTTAGAGACACTCACTTATTATTTATTTAGAAAGGCTTGAGGGAAGAGTATATTTAAATATTCCAGCCTGCGTGATTGTTTTTAATCACTTAAGAAGACTGATCACTTTGTGGTGACATGAAAAACTTGAGTAACTTCTTGAGGAGGGAGGTTGTTGCATTGTTCTTTCTAACCACAAGGTCTCTTGGTTTTAATATTCAGGACAATAAACAAGCAAGATTTCCGAAGGGAAGGAGCATAGTAGGATAATTTTAGCTTGTTGGTTGGCAGGACTGTCCTGCAAGCCAACAGCTTTTAAATCTAGGAGAAAAAGTTTCAATCGGGACATTGACACTGGAAGTCAGAAAATATGTTTTATCTTAAGTCATATCCTCAATGTGCAGATTAATGAAAGAGTTTGAAGGCTATAGTGATGTAGTATGATGCCATTTATATTCTGCAGTGAGTCAATGTGACGTAGGTAAAAGTAATTTCGTGCATTTTGTAAATTCTGTTCGATGACACTGTAACCATTTAGAACATTGCGCGATTCAATGAGGACATTGACCGGACTGTCCGGGGAGTATGTGACATTCGACCAGAATGGCCAAAATGCAATTTATGCAGGATTCGAATTTTGAGCAGTAAGCCTTCCGAGTTGATGATTTCGAAGGATTAGCGACATTATTGGAACGTTTAGCCAAACGTTGAGGGCTAGAATATTCTAGTATTTTAAATTTTCAAAAATTCGAATGATGACGTCACATTTCTGAGAAATGCTGAAACGGCCATTTTAACAAAAAGCGAGTGAAAAACAGAACAACTTTTATCTGCGATTGCGAACAGTACGAAAATCGAGATTGGAGAACGACAACAAACTACAGAATAGCAGAGAACGTTCCGAGTTGCAACTATTGTGCTGCTACAATAGTTGCAAGGCCGTTGCCAACAACGGTGAAGGGTGAGAACCAGCCTTCCGGATTAGCAAGAAATCAAGAGTAAGGAGCTTGATTCGGCGGATTCAAGAATCCGGAAGGGTCTCGGGACGGAAACTTTTATTAACTCACATAAACTTTTAGCATCCTGTCATGTCCTGACTTGAATTTAACTGATATTTTGATTAGTTTTGACAAGGATGAGGTGCTAGGAGTTGGGGGAAAGGGTTGATTCATCTTCGATGGAGATGATGATTTTTATCTACTGAACAAAAACAATAGTAATATGATAAGTAGTAGCCCTGTTTTTAGGAGTGACCTCGTGGTCTGGGGATACAGAGACCCAGCCATGAGCTCACTAATTTCGCATGTAATTCAGTTAATTTGAGCGTTCTGGTCGAAGCCGGAGAACAGTAGCGTTTTTGTCAGCCTGATGTAAGAAAGACCACCGAAAAGTACTGGCTTGGTAGAGACGGTGAAAAACATGCAAAGCTCTGTTTAGACGCTAGCCAGTCGTCTTAAGACTTAGTTTTGTTATCCGTCGATATGTATCTTCCGGGCGAATGTTACATGTATGTTAATTTCGCATGTAATTCAGTTAATTTGAGCGTTCTGGTCGAAGCCGGAGAACAGTAGCGTTTTTGTCAGCCTGATGTAAGAAAGACCACCGAAAAGTACTGGCTTGGTAGAGACGGTGAAAAACATGCAAAGCTCTGTTTAGACGCTAGCCAGTCGTCTTAAGACTTAGTTTTGTTATCCGTCGATATGTATCTTCCGGGCTAATGTTACATTGCCTCTTAAAGTCACTAGTGTTCTCTTTTTCCGAACTCAAAAGTTCCTCCCCCCAGATCTCACTCAAGTCCTCCCTTCGATTTCCAGGCACCGCTCCCAGCATCTTCCGCAACAACCGATGTGAATGATGTGACATCCGCGCCAAGCGTACGTACTTGGGCACCGAAAAAGCCTTGTCGATCAGCATCCTCTGACTAGATGCTTCCACCATCGCCATGTGTAAGGGATAATGACTCCCGCGCAGGTTAGCCACGACTGATCCCAACAGAGACTTCGCATTCATTGGTAGACTGTAGGCCTCGCTTACTGGAAATCCCATTTCTGCCTCAAGACCAATTTTCTATCCCCTTAAGCGCTGTAACATTCGTCTACTGCAGTCACACATGAGGCTTAAGAAAAATAGGCCCTATAACTATTGGCTCAGGAGTCAGGGACACTATCTCTTGTGTTTTTCCGCCTCAAATCAGTCGGAGCCAATTCGGTTCGCTTGTGACATGAGACTACGACCCGTTACAGCTTAAAGGCTACTACTAAAATATCCCCCCACTCTAGAATTAGAAACGTCCCCATACTTAGGTCTCTAGATACCCAAAATACATGAACGCCGTTAAAAACCGGGTTGGAACAATCCGTTAAGTTGCTTTTTTATTAGACAGTGGAACTTTGATCCATTTCAGATGGATCAACCTAAAACTCGCCTTACCTCAACATAACAATCATAAAACACACTCTAGAAATTAAATTAAGTACTCACATTGTAGCACGCTCAAGAACCAGGAAGTAAATAAGTCGGTAAACAACTCAAGAATCAATAAAGTAACTAAGATAAGTTTAATGTCAGTCAGTTTTAACAACAAGAACAAGTTTTTACTCTAGACTGCAGTTTTATGTGGACCATTGGGACACTCAAGCTGTCCACCTTTCCGTCGAAGGTTCACTCTGGTCCAGTTCGAATAATTGTTCTCTCGGGAACACTCTGTCTTCTATTTCAGATAGGACAGCTCTACTCTTGTTCACTATGATGGAAATTGCGAATTGCAATTTCACACTCGTTTTTATCTGACAACTTTCCCGCAATTGTTCTGAAATTGTTCTCTTTTCTTTTTCTGATTTTCAGTTATCGCGAGAAAATCGTGCATGACATGTTCCATTCGAAATTTTGAAAAATTAAATTTCACTCCAAAATCAAGTGTTTTCTGCTCTTCTCAAGGTCAAACTTCCAAATATGACCGACTGGCACATACTCCCCGGACTCGAGATCGATGTCCTCATCACGTGCTGTCTTCTGCCAGTGAGTCCCAGAAAACCGAGTGTTGCTCAAGATACAGTGCCAGTGGTCATTTACAGAAGTTTGCAGCAGACTTAAGCTTATCTACACCCCAAAATTCACAGCCATGTAAAATTTTCACACTATTGCTAAACAGCAATCAAAATCTGCACACACCTGCACCCTTGAATTTTCGCTTTTCAAGCCAATCATTTTAAAATCTCTTTTGTCCTATTCAATCAGGAAATTGTCATGCAGCATTTCGATTTATATAATAAATATAGTATATTAGTAACAATATTTGCTTTGTTAAAATTTCTTTTTCGTGAATCCAAGTTTCACTCGGATCCACGCTCAAGCCCCCCTTCCCTCTCAAGACTCAAGATCCATCCGATTTGCCCATTCATCTCGTGCTCTTCGCCTTGGAGGTACTGCATCCTGAAGTGCTAGATGCGGCAAACTGTCTCAACAGTTCCTCTTCATCATCGGAACTAATCACAATCTCCTCCCAAGCCTTCAGCTGTTCATAGGATCGCATCCATTCCCTCTGCTCCTGCAATCTCTTTGCTTGGTTGGGTAGTGCCTTCACCCTAGCTTCTCGGTTCAAGCAAAAGGAGTTGTGCAGGCTCAAGCTCACGTTCTTCGCCAGGTCTTCCTCTAGTATCGACTCCCTCGCTTTGGTATTGTCTCTAGACATCTTACCCACTCTCTTCCATCCCGTCGTGATCGCATTACGATGGGTTAGCAGGGGTCTCTTGAAAGCTTCCGGCCCAATCTCGGCCTGGAACTGTCGATACTCCTTTTGATGTTTTCTCATGTGATCTTTCGTTGCCCTGTACAACCAAGACGTCAGTGTCGCCCGAAACCATGGAAAGTACCTCAAGCGACTCCATACGTGCCTGACTTCCGTCGGTATGGCGAATACTTTGCACGCAGTCTCAAACAACTCGAGTCTCCTGCTGTAGTCTATCGCGTATATTGACTCAGCCGTTGGCGTCGTCGCCTCCCGATACTTCGTTATATTCTCTTCTATCCATCTCAGAGCTAACATCGTACTCACTACTAAGAGCGTCACCTTCTGCCGGTGATCCGGTAGTCCGATCGACCGAATCTCTTCCACATCCCACACCAGGCAAAGGTTCTTGTGATCTGGATACCACACCGTTTGTGCCAAACAGTGGCATGGGCATTCCCCATGAGAGATCTCAATGCTCCTGAGATTACGCTCCCCTGAGGCTTCCAAGAGAGGCTCAAGCTCCATCATTTTCTCGTGCATCGTGTCGTTGTCTTCCAGGTTCGGAGTACTTCCCACAGGTTTCCCGATCACGTTTTGTCTCTCGTGATCGCTTGTGTTTTCTCTTTCCAACTTCAGAAGATCTTCTCCCCAGATTTCGCTTAAGTCATCTCTCAATTCTTTTGGTACTGTCCCTTTGATTTTTCTCAACAACTTGTGCGAGTGATGCGACATCCGAGCCAACCTCACGCACTTGGGCACTGAGAAGGCCTTGTCCACCAGTATTCTCTGGCTGGACACTTCCACCATCGCCATGTGTAGCGGGTAGTGACTTCCGCACAAGTTGGCCATCATTGACCCTATCAGCGATTTCGCGTTCAATGGCAAGCCATAAGCTTCGCTCAGGGGAAATCCCATTTCCGCCTCAAGACCAACTTTCCAGCTCCGGATGTGTTTTTGAGTCACCTGCAACACCCCGGGCCATGATTCTACGCTCAACGCCGTCACTAAATGATGTTCAGACTCCAGTCTCTCCAGTGCCTGCAGACCACACATTCTCGAGAAGAATCCGAGAGCTGTCACTATATTCACCGTGGTTCTCGCGTAACATTCCGCTATTATTTGCACTTCACTTTTCTCCCTTTCTGTGATGTCTTCGAACCAAGTGACCAGGTCTTCTTTTTGAAACGACAGTATTCTGACGCATGACCGTCCATCGCAGATGTGCTCTCCGTTCCCACACGTCGAATCCAGACAGCTACCCGGCTCCAATTTCTTTGCTGACCCGGGGTCGCTCGTCCTTTCGCTTGGCTCTTGCATCTGGGGTGTGATTAGCTTATGTAGCACACTCAACTTCGCCAGATCTTCATCTTCCGTTGGTGCTAACCTCACTCGCTCGGTGGTTTCCTCGATTAGACTCGCATGGGGATGTGGACACCAGGAGGGTCTTAGTAGCTTCCATATCACTCCCAAGTTCGTGGTTAACAAGCCATCTCCACCGCCCATGTTCACTTCAACTCTCTTGTTTGAGCGCGGTATGCTTATCACCTCTGGTGTTTTCTCAAGAATCAGGCCCAGGCTCGGCCCCTCTTTCTCCACCGCGTCTATCTCCATTATCCTTTCTGTCCAAAACTTCAGTAGCTCCGCTACCTCATGGTTTCTGTGGGCTCCTCCAGCTTCCGAGTCTAAGAAGGGATTGTAGGCTATTCCCATCACTCCAGACACATATTGGTATTCCCCCTTCTCACTGAGTCTCGAGTACTGTTCTGACGAGGCCAGGTTACGGTGAACATCATGTTCTTCCTCGAACTTCTTATTAGAGAACCTCCGTACCTCGTCCAGCTTTCGATGGTTCTCTAAGGATAGTCTGGAACCATCTTCTTTCTCTATTCCTGTACTCTGATATACGTTCAAGATGATCGTTGAGACTCTTCTCTCCATGGTTTTACTTCCACTTGCTCTCTGGTGGCATGCCAGGATGGTGCTATCAGACATCATTGACATTGTCCATCTCAAGAAACATGTGGCATCTTTTCTCCTAGCCAGGCTCAAGCCTGAATTGTCCCTGGCCACGTGTTGCATCAGTGCCTGATACACCTCTAGCTTCTTGCTTCCCAACTTCAGCCTGTCATACGAGGTCAATGTCTCCAACTCTATTCCCACCAGACTCCAGGTGAACATTAATTGTCCCGCAGTTCTAACGAAGGGATTCGCCATTAGTGGCGGTGCTGATGAGGATGTTCTCATCGCCTCTTCAAAATGATCCTTCAACAAACTCTGCCAGGACCTCTTCAGATGACTTGCCATCTCTATCTTATTAACCTCGGCTTTTTGCTGGGTGGCCCAATTGCGTCGCCTGCGAGCTATTCCACTGTCCAACTTCTTCAAGCAGTCCTCCATTTCCTTCAATGTTTCGAGGGCCACCCACCACGTCCGGGAAGTGTTCCTCGTCTTGTTCCTCTCCAATGGATCACTCGTCACTTGTTTGCCCATGTCCTGATGTGCCTTCGAGATCCATTCTTTGCCGATCTCCACTTCCCCTACCTGTCCGTTTGTTGAACCTCTCTTCACGTTTACCTTCTGAGGCTTGAAGTCTTCTTCTGACGTAGAACTGGTGGAAACCTCTATTTCCTTTTCTACTTCAAGTGGTTTCCTGAGCTCCGAGCTGTTCTTGTATGCCGCCGTCTTGCATCGGGCCAAAACGATGGGCGCCGTCTCTCTCAAGTTTCCTTCCGAAACAGCATCCACTGAAGGACTACCCCATCCTTCCACTTCTCTCTTCCTCTTGCGAGTCTTCACATCTCTGCTCGAGGGTGTTGTGGCTATCATCATTGATTCGACCTCTCCATCCACTCCTTCCAACTCTTGCCTCCCCCCTGCTCGAGCCTTAAGGATATTAGTACTTTTAATCATATTACTAGTCCCAACCTTATCCCTTTTTATATCATCAACCATTTTATCCACAGTTTTTTGTTTCAGAGTAGAGCTGTCCTCACATTTCTCTTTTCTAGTCTTCGATCGTGCGTTCCTCAGCTCCACTAGCTTGTTCAGCAGCTCTTTTCTTGCTTTCTCATCCAGGCCCGTTCCTATCAGGAGCGGTTCCCCGAATCTCACTACTGCGTCCCACAGTTCCTTCTTGAACTTGTCCAGCGTCGTCTCGCTGCCCACTTCTCGATTGAATTCCTCCAGGAACTCCTGCCAAGCGTCATCCTCGAGAGATCCCAAGAATATGTCCCTGTTCCCTTCGAACGTGTTCTTCTCCCTTTCCTCCGAGCTCAAGAGTAACATCCCCATATTGAAGGTCTCACCTGCCAATGGCAACTCTAGGTTCTTCCGCGGAGACGGAATCAGGGGTGGTGTGGCAGTATCTGCCCAATTCTCCTCGCTCAAATCTTTCAACAGCTCTTGAGTGGTGAGCTCCTCCCCTGATGGCCCTGGTCCAGGCGTATTCCCCACTTCCATGTCTTCACCAGCTTCACTGAGAGTTTCATCCATACTCTCTTCTTCTGACTCATGTCTCCTTCTCTCGAGAATTTTCTTAAATCGGTCCTCGACGGGTCCGCTCCTCTTGTCTCCAGGTGTGTCCACGGACAGTGGTGATGGTGTCGCAGGATCCAGCTTTTTGTATTCCGTCAGTGCTACGTGCAGTTGACCTGCTGCATCTAGTTCTGTTCCTTCCTGTCTTATTTCCACCTGTTCCAAGCCATAGGGCGCCTTATATTTTCTCGTGGCAAATTTCATGTCGTCCACCAGTGCGACGTGTCCCTCCATCACGATCATCCTGCCATCATCCCATATGGGTAGCATATTCTCAAGTCCTTCCTTTTCAAGAGTCCTCAAGACTTTCCGCACCTCATATCCAGGGGGCTGCGAACCTCTACTCTTTTTCGCTTGCGTCGTCCACGAATTTACCTTCCTCTCGCTGATGTGGAAGTAGACTGCCGCCGTGTAGCCGATGAACAGGGGATCCCAGCCATCCGTGAAATGCCTCTGCGTTTCCTCCGTCATCATCTTCGCCATTATGGAGGGAACCACCAAGGGACTATTCATTCCCAAGGTCATCCTCCTGACTGTCGGGAACTCAGGCATGGTGGCTGGTAGGATTTCTTTCTCCATTATGGCCTCCAGCTCCCTCTTGACTAGTGCAAAGCACTCCTTCCAGGCGGGGATTCTCAAGACTTCTCGTCCGTTGGCCGTCAATGGGTTTAGGTTCCAAAACTTTGGATACATTTCAATGGGGCCCTCTCGCTTGCCTCCCATTCTGCATTGCATTTGTCCCCTGAAGTTGCACACCATCATCTCAGCATCTTTCACTTTTCCGAAGAGTACCGTGTTGCTCATACGCGCCCTGAGCACCTCCTGCTGACACCAATTCAGCGCTGTACCATCCAGTACGCTGATGAGACTCAAGTGCGTCACCGAGTGACGATACGTTATCACCAGGGGATCTGGAAACGCGTACGTCACTGCTGGACCATAGATGCAGGTCACCACCTCCTCTAGACCCCGGATTATCCCCATTGGGTCCGACCTCATTGCCAGGCACAGGTCCGTCAACAGAGGCATCCCTCTGTTCGCCTTCTCCCATTCTTCTCTCGAGGTTGGGTTCTCATCTTCACCCGTCATATATCGATTCTGCATCATGAGGTATTGCACCAGCAGTGTCTTCAACCCTGCGGCACACTTGTAGGAGCTGGTTTCAGTGCTCGTGTGGACTCTCCCCATAGACAGAGGTTCTCCATATTCCATTAACCGATGAAACGACACCAATTCCCCATGGGTCAAGAGTACTAGTGCCAGATACCCATCAACTCGAAGTGTCTCCACTCCTCGACTAAACATGTATGCTGGGCCCATGTTGAACAAGTATCTGGGGTAAACCAAATACAGGGCCAAGAGCAGGCTGATGGACATGCCCAGTATCTCCTGTACGAAGGCTCCGAAGATAGTCGCCGTGGTGCCGAACACTCCTGCCAAGAATTCTCTCTCCCAGCAAGGACTCAAGAACTTGAGAATCTCGTAATCTCTCCTAGTCTTCAATTCGCCGTTGGCGTGCTCTCTCCAAAATCCTCCAATCGTCACTTCATTGGCGGCCGAGACAAATCTAACCACCGTCATGTCTCTCGTTTCCGCTAGCTCCAGTTGCTTCTCTAGAAAACTCCAGATTTGTTTCACGAGGAGTGGTGCTTCCTCCCTCGTTTTATTCGTGACGTTCTCCAGCCTTGGTGTCAGGAATGGCCACCAGCCATTCTCTTGAGTCAAGCGATATTTCATCGATTCTAACTGTTTCTCCGTCTCGACCACATTTCTTCTCTCGTTGCTGGGACCTCTAGTCCTGCTGGTGGAATTTGCGACTTTCACATCCATACTCCGGAACCACAGGCTGGCCGTCAACTGGTTTATCGCCGGGTGGTCGTCCCCGATGACTGGGCTGAACTTGAGTTGTCTAGCAAAGTTCGATATCTCTAGCAAGAGTACCTCATCCAATACAATCAGGACGTCGGCCAGTCCGTAAAAGCCCCTCAGTGCATGAGATATGTCAGCACATGCCGCCGGCAATTCTGATTTGTAAAGCCTCAAGTTCAATGGCTCCAGCTCTCGATTGGGGGCTGCCATCAGAATCCGCCATTCACTCCCTTCTGCTATCAGGATCAAGACCGCGTACACGAATTGTAGGGCGGGTGGCATACTTGCGTATCCCGGGGATGTGGTAAACACCACCTTAGTCTTGGACCCAAATCTCGAGGCTACGTTCTCTTGTACCTCATTCATCGCCGCAAATAACGCCTGAATAGCCTCCCATATCTTCTTTGATGTCGGAATTTCATCCCCCTTTAGTTGCTCAAGAAGTCCCATCGCGTGCAGGTGATCATTCATCCCTGCAAACAATAACAGTTCAGGTTCACAGGGCATCTCCGACTTTATTGCTACCACTAGAGTCAACATCTGATTCAATTCGGCTCCTGGCAAGGAGTATACCAGAGTCTCCGGCCAGAACAACTTGGGAGACGTTCCTTCGAAGTCCGATCCCGCCACAATGACTACTCTTGCCGCAGCTGGATCTGTTCTATCGTAAACTGCCAGAGTTTTGGCCAGTTGGGTGCCACCACAGGGCTTCCCGTACCTGGGATCTTCCGCCAATTTCGAGCCTTCGTAAGCGGCGTCTGGCAATCCCGTTCCTCCCGGATTGAGTAGCTTGTCTACCACCTTCAACTGTGCCGGGGTTGCCAACCTGATTCTGGCGATGCTGGTTCGGTGCTTGGGAGGTTCTGCTATAAGTCCCGAACTCCCCAGCAGCTTGAGAGGTCTGTAATTAATGGGTCCCATGATCGTTTTTGTGGGAATTCCCGTCAGGTCTGTGGTCTCCATCAACTTCGCCCTCGAGAAGTGCGCCTCATGAGCCTTCAACCAGTCTATGCAATGATGTCTATTCAAATCCTCGTGCGACACTCGTTCGATCCCCAGGGTTTCCGCCAACTCTCGTCTGCATTCCAAACTCTCTAGATCCAGTTCCTTCACCTTCTCAGGATATCTCAAGCGGGCAGTCTCCATAGACTTCTTTTCTCTCCTGCCATCTGCCACCACCACAGAGGACATCGCCGAGCCCGGAGGTGTTGATGACTCTACCTCCTCCGACTCCATTGGCGTGGCACTCTGCAATCGGGTCTGATTGCTCCTTGAACTGTCTCTAGTATCAATTCTCGCTCCCAAGCGACCAGCCAAGGCCCTCGAGGCAAGGAATGGTGGGTTGGGAGGTGGTCCTAAAGTGAATTGGGCTGTCTCCAGCAGGTCCGCCTCTAGCGTGTTAATGTGTTCCTGGAAGACGTCGTTCAGCCACTCCGCTCCCCTTGGCCTATCGAAATGGATTCCATCTTTTGAGGTGTCTTCAGGGAATCCCTTTTTCTCCATACGTTCTGCTATGTCCAACATCCTGAGAGGAAGCACACTCTTCCGGTGTATGTCTCGGATCATCTTGTTCAGGCTCCGCACCTTCTGGTTCATCTCTAGGGCGTGCTGATCAAACATCATGTTGTAGGGGACCGTGCATACCGTCAGCAGGATGGGGTCCATCTGGATCCTCAGTTCCTCAAGAAGGCAGCTCATCTTGTCGCACAGCCTCGCTACTTTCCTCGCTTCTCCCCTTGACACGTCGTTGGTCCCAACCATCAGGGTCACTGTGTAAACTTTGGTCATCCCTAGCATGTCCAGGGTCGCCAACATCTGTGGCGTGGCAGCTCCAGCGAAACTCAAGACTCCTGTTTGCCAATGGGACCGTATCTGGGTCAACACCCGCACCAGGCTATCCCCTATAATGAGGTGAACCGCACCCTCTGGCACACGAGGTGGCGCTAGATACTCCACCCAGGCTGCGTCATGGAAGCAGTCCCTCCTGGCTCCCTGTTCCGCACTCCAGTCCAGCCGATTGTGCCTGTGGTAGTTCCCTTCTGTATTCTTCTTGTAGCTCGCGATCACGACGTTTCTGACCGGCTGTTCCCTCCAAGTTGGGGGAAGCTCTGGCCTTGTCGATCTTTCACGACTCTGCTGCTGCAATTTCTCGCCCAGCTCCTTCAGGCGCGATGAGGCGCCACTCACCTGGCTGCCACTCGAGGTCGAGGTTGGGGTATATCCGGGTAACACCACATCCATCAGAGGGCGTACAGGTTGGGTCTCTAGGTTGCGCAAGGAAGGCGTCACGTCATTCGGTATCCAGACCTCCAAGCCTTCACTCATGTGTTCCCTGGCCTCGCGGTCAAGGTTGAACCGTCCTCTAGCCCTGGGAGCTTCATCCACCTCCATGCGCGACTCCGGCCTCGAGCTTGTCACCACTCGTTCGTTAGACCTGGCTCCCTTTTGTGCGTCAAGCTCGCGTTGTCGCTGTTCTATCCTTTCCAACTATTGTTCTATACCTCTACTGTCGTCAAGAGTGGGCTTCTTCAGAGCCGCGGGCACGGAGTTCCAGAATCGGTCTGCCATTTTTGCAACTTCGGGATGTATATAGGTAGATGTTAACCAGCTCAAGAATTACCTTACCAACTCAAGTATTACCCAATTCAAGAATTCTCTAGAAATGTTCTCTTGCAACTACTTGCTGTAGATTCGGATTATCGCGTGTTCAATCAAGATTCTCTCTTTTTGTTTCTCGCTTGAGTGTAGTTGGATTTTCAACTTTGTTTTTCAAACTCGATCTGAAAACAGAAAGCTTATTAAAACTTAGCATGTCACGTTCCTAACCTAGAGACCCCCCTTCTACCCATATGGTTAAAATCTTATCATTCTCATATCACTTAAAGCAATTCGATTGGATTTTCCTTTAAGAACATGCAGATTCATTGTATGTTTTAGCACCATCAATTCTTTCTTTTAAAATTCAATTGTCATGCCAATCACATCTTAAGATCCTTTTACCTGCGCCGCACCCCAGTACCTAACTCAAGACTCCTCCCTCACACCCGACCTGATACCTCCATGTACCCGACTCAGGCGATGCTCAAGTAGTACTTCTTGTGAAGATGCACCATTATCTCTGTTTCTGCAAAGACCACATGTAGGATAGCGTACAATTCCCTCGAGCTCAGTTTGCCCCTGTTTGGGTCGTACACCGGCATCGAGACCTCCACTATTCCTCTTTCAATCATGAAGTCACGTAGTCTTGTCAGTGCCAATATCACGTGTTCGGGATCAATTGTGTTTCTGTCGTTGACTCTCGTTACTAGGAAGCAGAGGTATTTGCCCGGGACCTGTGCCACTGACGGTGGAAGCGCTGCCATGCCTCCCAGTCCTGGCCTCTGTCTAAACAGAAACTCTACGTTCTGGTACTCTCTTTTGAAGTCAGCCTCCAATCTTGATTTGAAACTCATGTCCGCCGTGATGCAGATCGCGCTGGTCCTGTTTGACAGGATGAAGTCGCTATCCGTTATCATGATGTTCTCTGAGTATTCATTGGGTATTTCGAATTTCGTTTTGAAATTCCTTCTTATGGTAGGCTCTGGTTCTTCTTCCTCCAGTTCCAATCCGCTTGTTTCCCTCACTTCCTTGAGCTTCTTTATCATCAAATTTTCGGTGTGGGTAAGTCCTACCCCCACTCCCCGGACAAAAATATTTATCGACGTCCCCGTCGATGTAGTCGGGTCTGAATTGTCCTTAGGGATGTCCAGTGGCCTGTCTGTTGCTGTCCATCCGAAAAGAGGGTCCTCTGTCTTCATGTAATTTGCTGCTGATACATCGATTTGCTGAATGCTTTGTCCTTCGCGGCTCTCGTCCTTGACATCACGCATCCACTCTAGAATCCTCAAGTTCGTGTTCTCCCTCCTTTCTATTTCACTCTGCTCGAGATCCGTCTCCAATTCTGGCGTCGAGTAATCATCCTGCGGATAATTTCCACCATCGTCAATCACTTGCCATTCCTCTTCGGCCTCCAGTTCGCCTGCGCTTAGTAGTTCATCGCCCAACTTGTCTGGCTGTATCTTATCGATCAAGAAGTCATCCCCGTACCTATTGTACCTCATACCTGTTCGTTTACGATTGCCCGTCCTGGTTTCCGGTGGTGTTGGTCGGTCCGGTTCCATCCACTTCGGTACCTCGTTTTGCTCGGGATCGTTCCAGTCTTCTTCTACAAATGAACCTGCATCCGACTCCACTTCTATCTTTTCGTTGTCGTCCAAACTCAAGTTCTCATTACCATCATTTTTCTCTCTAGTGCCTTTCTCATTCACTTCGCACGCTGGTTCCACCACCAGGTACTCAAGACCTTCCATGTCTTTTGGCAGGCACCAGTCCTCCGGAGACGGAATGTGAGGCTTCAGATTTTCGTAATGTGCTGCTCGCCCTGTACTCAAGCGATAGAACCTTCCTTGTTGATGTACTTCCGTAATCATGAACGGTCCTCTCCATTTCTTGAGTAGTTTCTTTGTTCCCTTGGGCGGTATGACATTTTGGAAAACCCACACGTATTGGCCCACTTCGTATGGCTTTGCTCTTAGTATCTTTTCGTCATATTTCTTGCGTTGCCTCATTTGCGCTTGCGCCGTGTTTCTCCGACATAGCTCGTTTAGCTCTTGTTGTCTTTTGATCGCTTCCTTCACGTATGCTTGAGTTGACGTCCTCTTCCCCTCGTACTCCGGGTAGAAGAATGTTAGAGGCATTGCCCTTTCCCTGCCTGTCAACATCATGAAAGGACTGATACCCGTCGTTGAGTGCTGAGTACTATTATAGGCTCCTACTACTTGTGGCAGGTATTTGTCCCAGTCCGTCATGTATCTCGAGCAGTACACCCTGAGCATGTTGACCAGTGTCCTGTTCTGTCTCTCTACCAACCCATTGGTCTGTGGATGATAGGTCGTCGAGTGTGCTTGAGCAATGTGTGATCTCTTCATCAATTCTTTTGTCAAGTCCCCCACAAAAGCCTTGCCGTTGTCTGACTGGAAATTCATTGGACAACCATATCGCGATATCCAATGCGTTATCAGGTGATCACATGTCTCCTCTGCTGAGGCTGTCTGGCACGGAACCGCTTCCGCCAACTTGGTGAAGTGATCTATTATAACTAGTATTTGGTTATAACCCGACTCCGTCATGCAGATTTTCTGATGGTCTATCTGCACCACTTCATTGAATTCCGAACTCTCGACAGACTTGAGGGGAAACTTCATCTTCCTTGGGTCTTTTACTTGAAGGCATGCTAGGCAGGCATTCACCCACCTCTCGCAAGATTTTCTCATTCCCGGCCAGTCAAACCTGTGAAGTATCCTTTGTTGTACTTTATCTATCCCCTGATGGCCCATCTGGTCGTGTGATCTGAAAAGCACTTCCGTTTGGTACAGTTGTGGTAGTATGATGAGGTTGTGTTTGTGTAATATTTTTTCCTCATCTCTTCTCTTGCACGCTACCACCCCTTCAGCTGTGTGATAAAGTAAATCTCTCTTTTCTTTGTAGAACTGGCTCAAGATCTTGTAGCTGTCTTCCTCAAGTTCCCCCTTCTCCTTGACTCCCGAATGGATCCATTTGGAGAGGTTACTTGTCATTTTGTCATTCTTCTGGGCCCTTATTAGGTCAGACAGCCTGTATCTCGCCTTAACGTGCTCCTTTAGCGCCATGATCTGTCCATTCATTTCACCAGGGTTGTGGATGTCATCGCTCAGCTTCACACATATCATCCTTTTCACGATTTTCATGTCGTCTTCTGGTACCAGATTCGTTCTGACGTTTGAGTTGCACGATAGTTCCCTTAGTGGTTTTCTTGAAACTGCTATTTTCTCGAGCTCTTCACCACCTCGTACCTCTTGTATTTCCAGATTGTACGTCCCTGAAGATGGATCCGTCTGTAATTCCCTGTCGTGCTGTCTTATCTTCTCTTCCGCCAGTATCATGCATAGACTGTCTTGGTCTTCGCTGCTCTCATCCGAGTCTTCATCCCATTCTTCACGCTCCCCGGACAATTTCCCTTCTCCGGTTTCGCCTTCTTCCATGAATCTGGACCACTCCCCGGACTCTTGATCTAGTCCCAGGTGTTCAACTTCTTCTCTGAATGTTACTTTCTTATCCCTGACTTTTGTCTGTTCCAGAATTTTTTCGGGGATTTTTTCAACTAGTGATCGCACAACTTCCTTGCTATCAGTGATGCTTCCTTTTGGGACGTCAGTATTGTTCACTGTTTCTTCTCTCCGAAGTATGGTTAGTTCCGGTGCCTCCTGACCTTTCCCTTGGATCACGGGCTTGTCATCTGATAGTTTCTCAAGCAACCTCATTAAGTCTTCATCTATTCGGACCGTTCCCTCCTCTACCAGGATGAGATCATAACCTTTTGCCTTAAGTGTTTCCCTCACGATCTTGGACTTGAGCATGATTCCTATCGGAATCCCTCTGCTTTTCTTCAAGATGGTCTTTTCAAGATGCTCTTTCGGCAATTCGGGATGATCTTCAATCGGTTTGCCTGATTTGTCCAGCCATCTCGTGAGTGGAAGACTGTCGTACGTTTCTTTGTCCATGAAGGAGAAGCCGTCTTTGATCTCAGGTCTGTCCGCCTCTCTTTGTTCTTGCCTCTCGTAGAACTCCGTCTTCTTACTCAAGCTGTCAGCATTTTGATGTTTATCTCGTGTTCTGTGCTCAATTATCATGTTGTATCCATCCAAGCGAACTATCCACCTCCCAATATAGCTCTGGTCCATTGAGTACGTTTTCAGCCAGCTTAGTGCTCGGTTGTCGACTCGCAGCTTGAAGGGCTCACTGCCTAGTTATGCTCTGTATTTTTCGACAAAGGTGACCACCGCGAACATCTCTGCTTTCGGTGCTCCGTACTTCATTTCTGTGTCACTTAGGACCTTGCTCCCGTATGCTATTGGTCTCAAGACTGTCTTCCCATTCCATTCTTGTTCTTGATGGAGAATCCCAGAAATAGCGACTACTGACGCGTCCGTGTCTAGCACGTACATCCCCTTCTCTGTCGGCATACCCAGTACTGGTGCCTCACATAGCTCTTTCTTTATTCTCTGGAATGACTCTTCTGCCGCGTTGTTCCACGTGAACTTCTTGCCCTTATGTCTCATTAGTTGTTGCATCGGGTATACCTTGTCCGCATAGCCCTTGATGAATTCTCTATAATAGTTGGCGAAACCCAGGAAGCTCATCAGCTGGTGCTCCGTCTTCGGTGATTTCCAGGTTAGGACTGCTTCCACGGCGTCTGGATCAGGTCTGATGCCGTGCTTATCTACCATCCTTCCCAAGTATTTAATCGAGTCCTTGAGTATCTCGCACTTTGATGGTTTACACTTCAGCCCCGATCTTTTCATGCACGCGAACACCTCGTCAAGCCTCTCGATGTGGTCTTCTAGTGTCGGCGTTGCTATTACCACGTCGTCCACGTAGCACATTACCAGGTTGCCGTACTTCTTCGTCACGCCTATCAACGCGTGTGCCATCAGCCGCTGAAACGTGGCTGTTGCATTGCAGAGTCCAAACGGCATCCGTTTCCATTGAAACAGACCCAACTCGCAGGCGAACCCTGTCTTGTCCCTGTCTTGCTTCCTTAATGGTACCTGCCAAAAGGCCGAGCCTAAATCAAGAGTCGTAAAAAATTTCGCATCACCTAACTTCGAGAGGCTCTCATCAATTCTAGGTATGGGATAGGCATCCTTCACCGTGACGGAGTTCAGGTATCGAAAGTCACAACAAAACCTTAACTGGTCGCCTTTCTTTTTGGCCATCACTACTCCACACGCCCACGGTGACTTGGATGGTTCTATCATGTCATACTCTAGTAACGTTTCGATTTCTTTTCTACACGCGTCCGATTTGTGTGGGGTCATGCGCCTCGCCCCCTCCCTGTGTGGCACCGCGTTTTCCTCAAGTTCTATTTCATGTTCAACAAAATTACAACACCCGATATCCGCCTTATGCCTTGAAAAAACCTCCTCGTTCCGCTCTAGTACGTCCTTGATAGCTTCGAGCTGTTCATCTTTCAGTTTGCCCCTTAAATGTTCAATCTCCGGCAGAACCGGTTTATCAGTTTGCATTTCATCTAGTGTGGGTCGCTCTGGAAAGTTCGAACAGCTCGAAAGCCCATCGTCCGTTTCTGACTTAAGTGATTTGATAAGACCTGAAGAATCTTTTATTCTCTGCAATCGTCTCAAGATACAAATTTTGTCCCTGTGGTTGGGACAATCAACAACTTCATTTTGTTTTGAGTTTTCAATTGTTTCATATCGAGTTTTAACCGGTAAAGCATATCCCAGCTTCCTCCCTCTCTGTATCGTGATCGGTATATCAAGGGTATTCAACAAGACACTGACGCAGAGGCCGCTCTTCGTTATCGAAAATGATCTTCCTAAAACAGCAGCGCTTTGACTATTGGGATTCGGAACTATACACACTTGCTTGTTGTCACTTAGTTCATTATAATTTTTCATCCTCAAGCTTACGATTGCCGCTTCATTAGCTTTTAACCTCACTCTCCTACTCAAGAATACCGGTGCTTTGTTTTCATTCGCCATTATTAAATTTACCGGTTTGATTGCGTACCTCCTATCCGGGTTCCGTATCCTGAACATTGCATTATTTAGATCAATCGTTACGTCGAAATTCCTGATGAAGTCTCTGCCCAAAATGAATTGGTCAGATTCATCTAGGTTTTCTACCACGATGAAGCTCATCCACAGGTTACGTTCCCCCAAATTGAGGGCTATTATCGGCGTCCTGCCCAGCACCCGTAGGGCCCCTTTGTTTGCAGCTGACAGCCGTATTCTCGAGTCTATCAAGTCACCTTTGTCAAAGCCCATCTTTTCCCATGTTTCGATTGGTATGACGCTCAAGACTGCTCCCGTGTCAAGTAATCCACGCAACTGAGTCTTTTTGCCATTTATGTCTAGCACGTGCCCTGTCACGTCTGCTTCCGTCCCGATGTGCATTGCATCTTCTTCAAGCATGGCACAGTGTCCGATCGATCTTACTTTCAACTCTTCTTTCCCTACATAGATTTGTCCAATTAGGTCTTCGTCGCATGTTATCATCGTCTTGGTATAGATGTTGATTCCATCTATATTTAGCATGACCTCGTGTGGACCATAAGCTTCAGTGTACCTATTATCAACACGTACCGATTTGCTGCCCCCTCTCGTGAGTAGTGCCCTGAGCGCTCTAGAAGTCGTTTGTGGACTTATTCCACTCAAGTAGTCTGCATACACGTCAATGTGCATTATCGTCTGGTCGCTCGGCTCGCTCAAGTTTCTGGTTACCTCGTGTCCGCCCACTGTGATTATCGACATTATTCTTGCTCCGATTTTCGATATTCCAAAAGGTTTACCTGTCACCATTTTCACGGTGTTACAATTCCCGGTCTTCATTGAGCCCGTTCTAGCCTCTGGTATTGAGTTCGATCCGGTTAATGCTCCGTTAAAATTCTGTCTTTCGATCTCCAACTTTAGTCGTTGCTCTATTTCTTTCGCAGCCAGATCTTGTTTCACTTTGGCAATTGCTTCCGTCGCCGCTTTCTCATAATTTATCTCTAGAGAGCTTCCGGCCGCGGACTCTAACGCACCGCTAACATGTGTCACAGCTTTCACTGTCTTCGTCGGCAATTCGGTGTTTGGTGCCCCCAAGTTCCTAGATTCAAACTCGTTTTGCCTGTTCCGCTGATTCTGCACCGCCGCTAATGCCAACTTATGTTTGGGGTGATTCTGGTCCTTGACCGCTTCCCAGAACAAGGGACAATCCATTCTGAAGTGCCCCTCCTGGTTACAGAAGAAGCATCTGGCGCCTATCTTGATGATTAAGCCGTTATAGTACTCGTGTTCCTCCATCTGGCTCATATCCTCTTCATCCGGTGCATAACCTAGGCTCTTCATGCCTTGTTTGTACGTTGTACAGTCAGCCACATGATGATCCGCTGACCCGCAGTTCGCGCATGATCTGCGCTTGTCCATATCATCTCTAGGTTTGTACCATGATGACCTCTGGGGTTGGCTTCCCCCTTGCGTGTTCCTGTTTTCGGAATATGAGTACTTCTTAGGTTTCATCAGCATGTATTCTCTTGATTTCTGTCTCATTTCTTCTGGGGTGGGTGCGCTGTCCTTCGACAATGTGTAGTATGTTGCTAACATTGTCCTTAAGTCATCACTTTTCACCCCATCGATGAACTTCGAGGCAATGCTAAAGTTCCGTCTATTTGTCGACTCCTCTGGGTCACTCCTCCTTCTCAAGCTCTCGAGGTCATCTAGGAACCGATCTATTGACTCGTCGTCCCTCTGCCTTCTCTTTTCAAATCGCATCATCGCTTGGTGACCCTTCATGCCTGACCCGAACCGATTCAGCAATATCTCGAAGATCTTGTCCGCGGTGTCGCGTTCTTCCTCCTTCTTTGCGACCACGCATTTTAATGCCGTTCCTTCCAAGTTGCTCAGTATGGCTGTACATGCTTGTCTTTCGTCACTCAAGTTATCTTGTTCTAGATGTAATCTCATCACTTCCACCCAAGTGTCAATGCATCCATCGGAGTCGTCCTTGAATTCTTTTGGCTTCTTGAATGTCTTTCTTGATTTTCCCTCTCTCCTGTCGCTCGAGTCAGTGTTCCTCGTGGCGAAGGCCTCTAGAGTCCTGTTCATCATCTCCCAAGTGCTGGCCCATGTCATAGCATCCGGTCCTGTGTTGCTGTTAGCTGTTGAATCTCCCGGAGCAGTCGTTGTATTCGACGTTCCATTCTTCATTATTGTTTTCGCAGCTGTTGGTGCTATGCTTATCGCACCCCTGGTTAAGGGCAACGGTGTCGATTGTCGTTTGTTCCTTTGTGGTTCTGCAAAGTCAACTCTGGTGCCTTGCGTACGATCCGCTGCCGGTCTTTCTTGTGGAGTAGAACCTCTCAAGATTGCATCCAACTTTGCCTGTATTTCACACGAACTCTCGGCTTGACTCCTGCTCATTGTGTCCATTCTCCTTTCCAGGCTCCCTAATTGGCTGTTGACATCATCATATCGGTTCTTCAACTGTTGCATGTCTGTTTTGATGTTCTTTTCTCGTTCTTCATTGGTGGCTTCTACCTTATCTGACATTTCCTTGAGTCTCTCATCTGTTGCCTTAGCTAGGTTAAAATAACTGTCTAGATACTCGTGCTTGTTGTATCTTATCTCCTTTTTTATCACCTCTCTGTCTTCTTCACTGTGCTTAAGTCTTTTGTCAATCTGATTTAATTTCGCCAACAAGTCACCCAGCTCAATGTTAGTCTCTTCATGGTCAGCTGTCGGTCTCTCTTCGGCCGTAGCCTCTGCTTTAGCTTGTTCCTCTCTTGGATTGGCTTCTGAGGTCTTCGTGCTCACTGTCCCAAACGTTCGTGCTCTTTCTGCTTTTGGTTCTTCAGTCACGTTTTCTTTTGTTTTTATTCCGAACATTATTCCCAATTTTTCCGTAAAAGATGTCCTCTTTACTTGAGAGTCTTCTTTCACCGTTTCTTCGGTGTTGCCTATTGCATCTTCCGCGTCATCTATCGGTGAGAACTCTATGGGTTTCTGGTTCGGTTCCTCTGCATTGGGCATTGGAGTTGACTCTGTCGCCATCTTCCTTGTTTCATCCACACTTTGATCGGGTGTCTCTAGATCAATCTCGATGGTGGGTTCTACTCGCTCCCCTTCCGTGCCCTCTTTCGCCCTGTTCTCCGCTGTACTCCTTGTGCTGACCATGTTAACTGAAAAGTTCGTCTTCGTTATCTTTGGGCCCGTTGATGTCGTTCCGCGCAGCGATGAATTATATTTCGTGTTTGATCCACTTGACCTTTTTTCGAGCACCGGTACCCTACTCCGCCTCATTATTTCTATTTACAACTGCTTCTATTTACAATTTTATTATATACACGATTCTATTCTAAGGGTAAAAAAAATATTTTTTGTGGTAACAAATTCTGTACAACGTGTTAAAAACCTTATCCAATTCTCTTTCTAAAACCTCCGAAAAATTTTCCTTAATTTGGTCTTAACCCTACCTATTTCGATTTGTCTTATTCTGTCTTAAAACGCACTTGTTGTAATTTGACTTCAATTTCTATACCGTCCCAAGACTATTCGTCACTATCACAGTACTCTCCGTTAGTGTCCTAAGACCCTTGTACCAAGACCACTGTTCCAAGACTACTGTCCCAAGACTAGTGTCCCAAGACTACTGTCCCAAGACCAGTGTCCCAAGGCTAGTGTCCCAAGACTACTGTCCCAAGGCTAGTGTCCCAAGGCTAGTGTCCCAAGACTACTGTCCCAAGGGTAGTGTCCCAAGACCAGTGTCCCAAGACTACTGTCCCAAGACTAGTGTCCCAAGGCTAGTGTCCCAAGACTACTGTCCCAAGACTAGTGTCCCAAGGGTAGTGTCCCAAGACCAGTGTCCCAAGGCTGGTGTCCCAAGACTAGTGTCCCAAGACTAGTGTCCCAAGGGTAGTGTCCCAAGACCAGTGTCCCAAGGCTGGTGTCCCAAGACTAGTGTCCCAAGACTAGTGTCCCAAGACCACTGTCCCAAGACTGTCCCAAGACCACTGTCCCAAGACCCTGTCCCAAGACCACTGTCCCAAGACCCCTGTCCCAAGACCCTGTCCCAAGACCACTGTCGCAAGACCCTGTCCCAAGACCCTGTCCCAAGACCCTGTCCCAAGACCCTGTCCCAAGACCACTGTCCCAAGACCACTGTCCCAAGACCCTGTCCCAAGACCACTGTCCCAAGACCCTGTCCCAAGACCCTGTCCCAAGACCCTGTCCCAAGACCACTGTCCCAAGACCACTGTCCCAAGACCCTGTCCCAAGACCACTGTCCCAAGACCCTGTCCCAAGACCCTGTCCCAAGACCACTGTCCCAAGACCACTGTCCCAAGACCCTGTCCCAAGACCACTGTCCCAAGACCCTGTCCCAAGACCACTGTCCCAAGACCCTGTCCCAAGACCACTATCCCAAGACTGCTCTGTCCCAAGACTTCTTCGGTCTTGTCCCAATACTCGTCACGGAGTGTCTTCCTCGTTGTAGGGTCTTCTTGAACCACCGTACCTTGTACCACCACTCAAGCTCTAGTAAAATTTTCCCAAAAGCACTCTCTTAAAAGCCAAATGCTGACCCCCCTCTTCTTTTTGGTTGTTTCTATTTCAATGTAGGTGCGCAGGTATCTTGTGATCACCTGTTCGTATAAAACCAAACACAAATCCTCAATAAAATGCAACAAAAATTTTAAGTAAGAAAAATAATAAAAACAGAAAAATGAGCCCACCTAAAATTTAAAGGTGACCAATGTCTACCTTTCGTCTAAAAAAAATGTCTGGTACCTAATTGCCACGCGTTTTCCTCCCCCCACTAGTGATCTTATGGGGTATCACAAAAGCTGTCTATATCCGGTCCCCCCTACCAAACCAACCAGCGTACCAGCCTTAACTCGAGTTGGATTTTGGATCTCCACCTAATATTACCAACGCGTGTTAATTTCTAATGTAACTAAGTCAACGATGTCGACTAATTAGTTACTCTAATTTCCCCCTTTTTGCAATTTACAACCGCCAACCTCTAGCCTAACCAGTCCCCCTTCTAACCTCCCCCCTTTCTAGCCCCCCTTCTTAAGCCTAAAAATTACTTTAAGCGCCGGGTGCTAAACCTCTCAAGAGAAAACCGTAGACCTGTTTCCAGGCCTGCTCAAGTAAAAACGTTCCTCAAAACTGGGGGATTTCGCTTATCCAATTTTACACTTATCTCCTATAATGTAATGTGGATTCTAACGATACCCGTTCTGCCCAACTTGAGAACTCGAGAATTGCCAAATCCTTCTTGGCTGCTTTCCCACTCGACTGGTCACCTGTTCCAGTCCAGTCTCCTATTGGTTCAGCCAAGTGTCCCTGAACCACTTTCCCACTCGGCTGGTCACCTCTTCCAGTCAAGTCTCCTATTGGTTCAGCTCAAGTGTCCCTGAACCACTTTCCCACTCGGCTGGTCACCTCTTCCAGTCAAGTCTCCTATTGGTCCAGCTAAGTTCCAAGCTATCTGAAAACCCTTGACAACGCCCCACTTCGGGCACTTTATTCAGTTTACTGGTTTAAATTGCTAGGTTGATCGAAACGATCGAACTTGTAAAACAGTATGGGTATACTATTTAATTAATATAAAGGTTTGATCCAACTAATCTGGTGTCAAAGTCACTGTCTTTTTTCGTTTTATGGTTTTTGTTCCTTTTTCTATTCTTTTTTGGTTTTTGTTTTGCTTTTTGTCTTTTTGCTCGTGTTTTTGTCCCCCTAGTTGCCCCCCTTTACTCGGTTAGCTAAGCCTCGTTCGGAGAGCGTACCAGGAAATTTTCTCGAGTTTTCTTAAAAAGCTATCACGGTACAACCGGAAGGTTTGCACGTTCCTGTCGAACCGTACCGCCGGTACTCTAGAATGGGCATTCAGCCCGAAGCTGTCTCAAGTGGGTTCGACTCCGTAGTCTTGATGTCGTAAACACCCAGGAGCGCCATAAAAACACTATGTAACATTCGTCTACTGCAGTCACACATGAGGCTTAAGAAAAATAGGCCCTATAACTATTGGCTCAGGAGTCAGGGACACTATCTCTTGTGTTTTTCCGCCTCAAATCAGTCGGAGCCAATTCGGTTCGCTTGTGACATGAGACTACGACCCGTTACAGCTTAAAGGCTACTACTAAAATATCCCCCCACTCTAGAATTAGAAACGTCCCCATACTTAGGTCTCTAGATACCCAAAATACATGAACGCCGTTAAAAACCGGGTTGGAACAATCCGTTAAGTTGCTTTTTTATTAGACAGTGGAACTTTGATCCATTTCAGATGGATCAACCTAAAACTCGCCTTACCTCAACATAACAATCATAAAACACACTCTAGAAATTAAATTAAGTACTCACATTGTAGCACGCTCAAGAACCAGGAAGTAAATAAGTCGGTAAACAACTCAAGAATCAATAAAGTAACTAAGATAAGTTTAATGTCAGTCAGTTTTAACAACAAGAACAAGTTTTTACTCTAGACTGCAGTTTTATGTGGACCATTGGGACACTCAAGCTGTCCACCTTTCCGTCGAAGGTTCACTCTGGTCCAGTTCGAATAATTGTTCTCTCGGGAACACTCTGTCTTCTATTTCAGATAGGACAGCTCTACTCTTGTTCACTATGATGGAAATTGCGAATTGCAATTTCACACTCGTTTTTATCTGACAACTTTCCCGCAATTGTTCTGAAATTGTTCTCTTTTCTTTTTCTGATTTTCAGTTATCGCGAGAAAATCGTGCATGACATGTTCCATTCGAAATTTTGAAAAATTAAATTTCACTCCAAAATCAAGTGTTTTCTGCTCTTCTCAAGGTCAAACTTCCAAATATGACCGACTGGCACACGCTTATGAACCATCTGCAACACTCCAGGCCATGACTCCACGCTTAACGTCGTCACCAAATGGTGTTCGGACTCTAGCATCTCCGTTTCGGGCGTTCTCCTTACAAGCGTACCATTATGATCATATCACATGAAACTATTTAATAAGTTCATTACAACAGTTAGTTTAAAAGATACAAAAGATTTCCAGTCTTGTATGTTAAGAATTTTCCTAGAGAAGAGAAGGGCACTCAAAAAGTAAATGCTGAAATGTTTGCTGAGATGAATCACAAGCCGCAAATGTGTTTTCCCCAAATTAAGTATCATTCCGGACAAAATTATGAATTTTTCAAAAATGTGGTTTTGTCGACATATTTTACCGTTTTTTTATGTTTGTCGCTTTCGTTTCTTTTTTCTGATATCCTGAAATAGTATGTTATGTGGTTATGCTTCTCTTCGCTCTTGTGTTCTGGTAATCAACGGTTCGATGAAAGTGACGCGCGCCATCTCCATGTGAATAACCGGTCAAAGTTTTTCCTTTAAAATATACTTGTTTTTGATTTCAGAAAGATGAGGGCAGCTGTGATCCTTCTATTTTACGGCTTTGTGCTGTTTGTTAATTGCGATTACTCTACGTTTCGTTCTGAAATACAGAAACTGATTGAAAAAGGAAAAGGCCTTGGACTATCTTCTAAAGTGGCCTTTGGATCAGGAGCTCTCGCTACTGCAAGCGTGAGCTTGTTTGATTATGCTTGGAAAAACGACTCTGGAACTAATACTGATATACTGCTCGACTTTTCCCGTGAAAGTAAAAGTTTCCATCGAATACTGATGAGCGACATCTTTGGAGGTAGTGTGCATTCTGCTGTTGGATTTAAGAGTAAAAGGTTCTCAGTTGGAATCGGATGGGATAGATTCAACTTCAAACAACTTACGCCTCGTATAGAAGTCAGGCCTTTGTTCACCTCCTATTGCAATTACTCCAAGAAAGTTGATATAACTGATCTAACTTACAAGGAATTCTACAAATTATATCCCTCTGTGTTCTTGCCGGGACCCAAACACATGTTTTCCTTGACCGCATTGTTTTATATCTCCGGCTTTAATTCTTCCACCTTTTTACCTGACACTGAGTTGCTGGAGATGGGATCTAGTAAATACAAGGTGAGCAGTTATGTACCTATTTAAAGCCACACTTGGATCAATACTTGAATCGTTATGATGGGCATGTGTGATTTAAGAAAGTGGATCAAAAGTGTGATTAAGAAATCTGTTATGTGACAAACTGAACAATACATGTTGCGTACACCTCTTAGCCCTTCGGAAATTTGACACATACGCCAATTTTTTGGCCATTTCTCTGTGGCGCGATTTTTTGTCACTCAGTGCTTAAAAGGCTAACACCCGACAATGACAGCAAGTAACAAGGATAGCCGGTTGCTGTGCAAGTGGCACAGAGAGTTCGACCAAAGTTTTAGAAGTAATTTCAGATTGCAACATTTTTGACCGTGGTGTGATGAGAGGATGAAAGTCAGAACTTCGATTCCAATTGTATATTAGGTACAATTGACAACAATTTCCTCACAGAATATGTAAGAGAAGAAATGAAAAAATTTTAGAAGTTTTTTTTTCACGTGCAATACCAAGTCACTTGTAATCGGGAGCTACTTTTTCTACGTAATCAATTTTTCTTACAGGCGATAGGTTTTGTTTGGGAATCTATGTATTGGGTAATTATTGAACCTCGTCACCTTTCAAGGCGCTTCACACTTGGCTTAGAGGTGAAACACGCGACTTCGGAACATAAGTATTAAATAGTCTATTCACAAAGATGGAAGCAAATGTGAAATCACTAATTATTGACCTGTTACCCTTTTGAACGTGTTATCTAAAGCTTTCGAGAAGCTGATGTTTAACTAATTGTTTCCAATTTTCCATGATATTTGTTATTCAAATCAGTTTGGTTTCATGCCCAGACAATCTAACTGTACTACAATTATTATCATGTCTTGGTCAGGTTTACAAATACGATATCAATTCTTTCTGCACTATGCTATTTTTTTATTTTGCTGAGGCATTTGATAAAATCAATCATTTCGTCCTACTAAAGACGATCGAGACCTTAGGAGTTTCTATGAAATTCTAATTACTCCTGGAAAACTACCTGTCTGATCGTAAGCAAGTAGTAAGAGTGAAAAACTCGGTTTCCAGTGTGCGCCCAGTTGAATCAGACGTGCCTCAAGGTTCTGTAATGGGTCCTTTGCTATTCTTGATTTTTATAAATGACCTGCCAAACAACATCTTCCATGCTTCATGTTATCTATTTGCCGACGACTTGAAACTTATATTTTCAGGATATAAATTTGATTTACTTGTCTTTGACATTCAGAATGAAAAACAAAGCATCCAATCAATGTTTATATCTGAGCGCTTTTGCACATTGTGTGCATCATCAGAGCAACTATCATCTGAAATGGTCGTCATAATTGCAAACCAGTTCACAAAAAAACCAAAACAACTGCACTAGTATATGGGTCAATACAAATCTCGCCGATATAAGAAAAGGGTGAGCTGCCGCTGCCTCTATTCTTCGCGTTGGTTCAGTGTCGGTTGTCTCCTTGCGATATACAGGGCCTCAAGCGTTAGTAGTCGTCCTGGATCTTCAGTCTGATTGAGAATCTTGGAGCAAATTTCTGAAGCGTCTCCGATGCAGTCTTCGAGGTGACTTCCCACGGGTGAGCTGATACGGGTATGTTGTGCTAGTCGGGTCATCAAATGTCGTGTCGTCTGACCGACATAGCTGGACTTGCATCCCGAACAGGTTATTTCGTAAATGACTCGGCTTTTCAGGTCATCCGGTATCTTGCTTTCAGGGAAGGTAAGACCGTTTTCATTTTCCGTGTGGTAAACAGAACGCAGGCTTCTGTGATCTTCCTGATACTTCTACTGAAACGAACGGAAATGTGTCCTCTATATTCCATCAGCAGGGTGGGACGTGACTTCCTTTCTTTCAGTTTCGCGTCGGTAGCCCGTTGTTTATTTTGAGTAAACATTATACTGATTGCGTTCTCGACTATGGGATCGTAATATGGCGGTGGGTACTGGTTCTTCTCGAACATGCATTTGCTGAAACAAGTGCATCGTGGAATTTGTTCCAACTCGACGTGGTGTTTTTGATGCGACAGACTGTACTTTCTATGATATTTCGCTTGTACAGTTTCGGGGCACATGCCCGGAAAGACAACATGAGACCTGTATCCGTGGGCTTACTATACCAGGCAGTGCTGAGTTTCCCAGCTTAACGTTCCACCATCATGTCAAGAAACGGTATTTTATTGTCCACTTCTCTTTCGGAAGTGAACCTGAGGCACGGGTGTAGTTTATTAGCCTGTGACATGATGTCATCAATGTCAGTCACTCTCGCTGTTCTAATAATGTCGTCGACATACCTGCCAAAAACTTTTGCTTTCGGGATGCATACTTGCACTTGAGCGCTGTTGGAATGACAACCACAATACCAGGGTGTTTTGTTGCGGCTGTATTTCCTGATGTCATCAACTTTTAGGTCCGTGCATTTGCGATGGCACCAGATGAGACATACATTACATCTGATCGAGTAGCCTCGTTTGGTAATCTTGTTTTGGCAGCGCATGCAAACACTTGTATCCGAGCTTGAACGTACATTGCTTACCGACAGAGTGATGTCTGCACCGGAAAGGACTCCCTCATATTGACTGAGCCACAAGTTAGCTAAAATAACCTCTATTGTTGATCCCATGGCAACACCGTTGCATTGTTTGTACCATCGACCGTTAGCCATGAAATGCACGTTGGTAACTGCTAAACTCAAAAGGCGAATAAAAATGTCCTTATCAATGGGAGGCTGCTTTTTACTTGCATTCAACTTGTCTGCTGCAAGGAGAATCGCTTCCACCACGGGCACGTTGGTATAGAAACTTGATTATTATCGTTGATCTCGATAATAATGTCTTAGAAAATGTGACTTCGGTTAAAGATCTCGGTCTGCTCGTGTCGAATGATTTAAAATGGACCTGTCACTTACATTCAAAAATTGCTTCAGGTTCAAAGTTGTTTTTATCTTTTCAAACGGAATTGCTCGTCTCATTTATGTGTCCAAAGTAAGCTGAATAACTAAGTCAACCATTGCGCCTGCCATTTAATATTCAATAAATTATAAAGACGCTCTGATCAAACTTGGTGTTCTGCCGTGACTTATTTCCAGGTGCTGACAGAGCTGTTATTTTTGTCGATAATGATTAATGGGTAGTATGACATTGAGTGGGAATCCTTTTGTACTTTTGATCCAAATTCACGTTCCGACCCCTTCAGTTAACCGAAAATCAAACGGGAAATCCAATGAGGAAATTTTTGGTATAAAGCTTGTTTTAGGGCAAATTTAGTGTAGAAACGAGTCGACTTCAGAAATAACGGCGGGCTCAAAGGACGTTTTCTCAATTGAATGTGGAAGTTCTTTTCAAAGTTTTACAATCCTTCTAACACTTGCTCTTGGATATTCTTATGTTTATGTGAACCTTGTCGAACCAGAAATTGTCTAAGGGAATTTAACCGGACTATATGGGACTTACAATCCCTTTGCTTTGCAAGAATTCACTTCATTATTATAATGATTATTATTATTATAGTTTCAGGTAATTATATTTTTACGAGGTAGCCGTGGCTGCCTTAAATTTCACTCGAAGAACAGTGAAGATCTGGAACTCAGCTGGCATTGAGAGAGTCTTCTCATCTATGGGCTTCGTACATTCTGACTTGAGAAACCGCTTAGATTCTGAAAAAGTAGCTAAGCTTGCATTTTGCTTGCGTGCCCTTAACCTGTGACGTATCACTTTTTTGTTTTACCATGGTCTAAGTTTTGCCTATTTAAGTTTTTCATAATTAAGTTTCAAATTGGCTCCATGTTTTTTGTCTGCCAAGATTGTGGTATAATTCTGACAAAGAAATTAAAAATCTGAATTTTATACGTTGTAAAACGTTTTAAACGTTTTTTATTTAAAAAACTTGTTTAAAACCCAACCCTGCTCTAAACATATCACAGCGTCCGTCGAAAAACACTTAAAATAACTCTAAAAGTGAACATAAGTCAAAATGCGAGAAAACATTCATCTAACCCCTGAATGCACAATGTTCACTGACGATGAAGTCAAAGTCTTTATCAAATTGAACCTCGTCAACAAAGACAAAACTGCTACAAGTAACGAGCTTCATGAACAACCAACAACCACAAATGAAGGTTCTCATAGAAAATTTGGAGCAATCCAGCAGTATCATCACCCAGGTTCAAACCGATATAAAACATTGAAAGAAAAACCTACCAACTTCCGAGCTGCGTTGGGAAACATAAATCCAGGACGAGTTGTCAACTCGCCAAATGTACCAAAAATATAACTTTGCGTCCTCGAAAGTCATAAAAAAAACCGATATTGAACGAAAGCAAGAAGATCTGGGAAAAATCGACAGACTACTTGCTTTCCGTCAAATCGACGACTGAAAGCTAACGAAGGCCACTCGAATTGGAAAATTCGATCCCAATAAGGAATCTCGAACCTTGATGTTCATTACAGAGAGTAGTAGAAGCAGAAACTTGATTCTGTAATCAACTGTCAAATCAAAAAAAGTTCACGGAAATTCGAGTTTTAATCAGTGCCGAACTAACTAAGGAGGACGCCGAAAAATTTGCTTGAACCAAAGAAGAGAGCTGATCGTTAAGATTTTTGACTCCAGTAAATTAAGATTGAGAAATTTTTTGATAGAAAAGCAGGAAGATGATAAATGGGTAGTTTTCAAAGAAAACGAAATGTCCATGGAAAATGAAAATGATAGCGACCAAGTGAATGCCGGCGAAGATGCCTGATATAGTTGACTATAACCGATAAAAATGTTAGCTGCCAACACCAGAAGTATTCTAAAGATGAACAGAAGCATGAAGTTGTCAAGTGCAATAGTAATTTCAGAACATGGTATTGTCTGTCTCCGTGAAACTTGGTTCACAGAAGATGTATTAACTGCCTGGCTTTTCCTAGAAAACTATCAAGTTCATCGAAGCAATAGAGAAATATCAGAAAATGGAAAACCAAAACATGTTGGTGTACTCATTGCCATCGAAAATCAAATCATTCTCGAAGTGCTTACCATTCAAGCTCCCAAATCTGAACATCTCATTATGGAATTCCAATAATCGATTAATGAAATGCTGTATCTTTAATCCACCCGCTCGTAGTACATAGCAATGGACCATTGAATACTTTCAAAGCTTGATGAATGAAATAACAAATCGCAAATAAGCAAACAAAAGTGACACCTGTGATCTAGGATCATTAGATCTATGAATTTTGCACAGACTTTTTGGGAACCACTCGCCTCACCGAACTTGTATGAAAATCAACCACTGGATAAAATAATTGAAATAAATCTATCGCAACATGCACCTATTCAACTGCTATGCGACAATCCCGAAATGTTCAAACAATGGCAAAGCGACAACAATATTAAAGATGATATTTAATAAACTTGAGTCCGCACCAAATCCATGAGCTCCAATACATGCAAAAAAGATCTTAACAAGATCTTGAAAGACTGTTAAAGATCTAAAAACTTGGAAAAGAAATTCATTTGAACTGACTTAGCGGAATGTGAAAAAACCTTATTGGAAGGAAGAACCTTCAGTAAAATCCACAAATATCTTAAATGCATAGGTAACACCCCAACAAACCTACTCACGGTTAAAATAGGAAGCATCGAATCAACCAATGAAACAAAAAATGCAAACTGCTCAATGACTACTCCGTCAGCGTGTTTGTCACCAAAGAATAGCAACGTGAAATCAAATTCGAACACCAAAGTCAAGTCAGCGAAATAATGTGGCCGCTTAAGGTCAATAAGTCAATGGGGCACGATAATGTTGGCAATCTCATTTTGAAGTCATGACACAAAATTCAAATCAAATCGCTCAACTTATTCCGTCGAACCTGCCTCAACAAAGGCATTGTTCAGAACTATTTCAAAATAAGCCAAGCAACACCCAGTGTTCAAGGAATGAATCAAAGCCAAAGATAGCTGTTACAGGTCAATCAGTCTGTTGTGCAGTCGCTCAAAAATGCCTGAAAAAGTCATATTTGACAAAGTCTATTAAAGTGAGAATGAACATGGATTTCAGAAACGATGATCCGCCATAAATCAATCATTTTCTTTCTTGACCCATTATACGAATTGAACGATCAACAGGATGTACAAGAACTCGCAGTTTAATGCTTGGATTTTGCCAAAGTATTCGAAATTTTACCTCACGAATTTTTGCTCTTGTAGTTTATTCTACTAGTACTACTACTACTTTGATCTTAGTTTCGATCCCGGCGGGAGAGTTTTTTAAGATCTGCTGAAAATTTCGACCTTGATTTTTTTAGAACCTCAAAATCGTTCAAGCCTACTCACTTGGCCCAGAAGTGAAGCTCACGCCTTCGGGACATAAGTTTTAGGGTTCGAGTCTGGCCAGACCTTGTGTTTTTCTCATTCTGTGGAAATGTTTTTTAAAAAGCTCAATTCTCGGACTGTGATTTTTCTATTTATTTTTGCCAGCTAACTGTTCAAAGCATAGCTTTTTTTGCTTCAAAGCTTCAGTATTTTTCTTTTTTGAACAATTTTAAAATTGTTGAAATGCATTTTGAGCTTATAAATTTAGCAATTTTTGAAGACTCGCTTAGAAGTGTGGTCCACCATATCACCTGAAATGTACTTGAATTACTTCCAGTGGATGTAAACAAAAGGAAAACTTGTAAAACATTTTTGCGATAGGTTTTTCCTTAAGTTTTCTTCAAAATTGAGTAATCAATATGATCAGTTCACAGGCAGATCTCATAAACGGGACCATATTTTTAAATGTGGTTTTTAATGGGTACCAATTTTGATTTTTACATTTATTTGCTTTTTTGTTAGTTTCTTCTCTTTAATGGGTTTGGCTTTTGCTATATAGTTTTGGTTACGTCATTTTGTGTCAAATGAAATGCAAAAAGAATGGTTATGCTTTTGTGTGTTTCATACAAAAGAGTGTAAGACTTCAAGTTTCAAAATGTTGTCAAAGAAAATTTTAAGTCTATATTATTTTGAATTTGAAAACTTACGCTCTATTGTCTGAAACACAGGCATAACAATCTTTTAACTTTTTAATTGATGCAAAGTGTTGTAATCAAAATTAATTAGCAAAAGTTGAAACCATGCGAATAAAATAACACATAATTATACAAAATCAAATTTAGTACTAGTTTAAAAGTATGTTACTATTAAAATCTTCGTGTAGAAATTTATTCCCGTAAAACTACCAATTGTCCCTGACATTTTTGGTTTTCGGCTCAACTGGCGTCTACTCAAGTATTGTCGGTTTAATTTCCGCTTG
This sequence comes from Symsagittifera roscoffensis, assembly GCF_963678635.1. Taxonomy (NCBI): domain Eukaryota; kingdom Metazoa; phylum Xenacoelomorpha; order Acoela; family Convolutidae; genus Symsagittifera; species Symsagittifera roscoffensis. The sequence goes on along the minus strand of NC_087062.1, from coordinate 76,643,236 downwards.
GTTATTGATTTTAAATGCTTATAACATGGTGGTTTTTGGTTTTTTGGCAAAATTTCCTCAAATTCGAAATCATTCGACAGAATTATGTAGCTTCTGTCTCTTTTTCTTTTTACTATTTTACAATGCTAAGTGTTGTATTGCAAGTGTTGAGTAGCGCCGGTTTTAAGGGATTAAAATTTAATTTTCACGGCCTAACTTGATTTTAAGACTACTATTATAAACTTATAGAAAATTATAAGTCTAATATATTCGCTTTATTTTGCTCGAATTTAGACTTAAACTTCCGAGCGGCTTATCTTAAGCCAGAAAACGTTTTGAAACTTTTTAAACGTCGTTTTAATCACGACTGAAAGGGCTTTGATATAATATACCATTCGACCCATTCTGATCGTTATTTGTGGTGCCTGATTTTGCGTGAAAAACGAAAAAAGTAAACAACCGAGTACAACGTTCCGCCCCAGTTTCAACTATACGGCCTTGTTATCTAAAACTATATTCAGCATCTCGTTTTGTCTTTTACAGTCATAAATTCTCGCTTTAGGTGTACACTTGTCTTACATGCCAGGAAAAATTGGGAATCGAATTGAAGCTAGGATTCCTGGACGGTGACAGTCCCTCGTTGAAGGACTTACGTTATGCAAATTTGTCTGTTGAGATTGACGAGGAGTTGCAGTCTATGGAGTTCTTTGTTCACAAAGTGGAGTACTTCGACTCTCCGGAAAGTATTCGGACTTCGGGAGAATTCCAGCCACATGATGGAGTGAAGTGTGAGGGCATGCATTTGGGAGGAGAGTATTCAGAAACAGTTGAAATGAAGTGGCCAGACCACCTCAGTATGTCTTCCGAATATATAGACTACCACAGGAAGGAAGTTTCGTATCTGGATGAGTTGTATAATTTTGAGACAGGATTCTCGAAAATAACGTTCCGAGGCGCGAATTTAACAGTGAACCAGACAAAAGGCGAAACTTACGAACTAGAAACATACGGTTCGAGCAGCGTGATTGTAGATCATAATTCGGATCTAGCTTTCGTAAAGCTACCAGATGGAAAATGCAAGATAATTTCGGAGAACAGACTCAAGTTTCTGAAACATGGAGTGTACAAGGAAGCCGTTTTGCCTATGATGGAACACCCACTCGAAATGTTCAAATTTAATGAGACGATGACATTCAAAGGCTACTGTGAAGACTCATTTGGAGTTCCCGGGAAATTGTTTCTATCCAAGTCTTCGGAGGGCGATGATGACGAGTTGTGCGTGGTGGACAATGCGAGAAGAGGTGACGACTGGATCGTAGGAGCAGTGGATTCTAGCGAGTGAGTGTTTTCTTGACACCAAAGACCTGTTTTTCCAACCAAAGTTGAACGAAATTGCTAAATTAAATCAACAGCCACACCCCCCCCCCGCCCTAATCAATTTAGCTGGGAGAAAGTGTGAGTTGTTCAGAAAATAGCTCTGAGTATCAGAGTATCGCCTAGATTTATACAAAGTTAACAGTGCAGTGTTAAAAGGGAAAATTGATCGCAAATGCCTTAATTTAGGTCATTAACAGCATTCAAATGAAATTTCACGTAAAAATTGTGAAAACCAATTTTTGTTTGTGCATTTGTTCGAAATGCATACTATATATAAATATATATATATATATATCGAAAGTGAAATTTACTAAGCGAAAATCAGAAGTTCAACCAGTAAACTTGTTGGATTAACCGTACAATCTCTCCTCCCCCTCGCCCACTATAGATTTTCCTCCCCAAGCAGGTACTAATTTTTATAATTATTTTCAAAATTAGTTCCTGCTTGGGGTGGGGAGGAAAATCTATGGTGGGCGAGGGGAAGGAGAGATTGTACGGTTAATCCAACAAGTTTACTGGTTGAACTTATGATTTTCGCTTAGTACGTTAGATTGTAGATAGTCTTCAACTTAATCCGCTCAATTAAATTGCGATAATCTATATATTATTTAATTGGCGTTTCCTTTGGGACTTGTTTAAATGTCCCTTTGTTGAAATATTTAGGAAGTCCGTATGTTGACATATTTAAGCTTTTTGAACTTATTATTTTTGCATGTTTAACGAAAGATTTTTTGCACGCTTAAGCTATATCGTATATTGCTATGCTTAAGAAATGTCACTTGGCACATGCATGTTTAAGAACTCGCTATGTTGGTCTGTCAATTGACCAAATCTTTGCAAGGGCTGAAGTGTTTACTCAAAATGACGTTTTAAAATCGGTTATAGGGTGAATGCTTTAACTCTACTTTTTTCCTATACTCGCAACGTAAAACTATCACATTTTTCTTCCACAATGAAATTAACTAAATATTATTTTCTCAACCTTATAGTGGGGTGCTGTCGAGGTACACTCAGGGGTTGCATATCTAGCGTCCTGGTATAACTGCTCAAATCTTTTTGGTTTACGAGATATGGCGTTTTTTATGATTTTTTCAATTTTTTCCCGAAAATTTAGATGTAAAATTTTTAACCAAACAAGAAATTCTCAACCCTATAGTTTGGTACTGCCAGAGTACACTAAGGGGTTTCAAAGCTGGCGTCCAATTATGACTGCTCAAATAATTTTTGTTTTTGTGATAGGGCGTTTTTATGATTTCACTTTTTTAGAGAACGTGGATATAAAAGAAACTAAGCTAACTTGAAATTCTCAACTCTAAAAGTGGCGTGCTGTCAGGGTACACTCAGGGTTTGCAAATCTAGCGTTGAAGTAAGACTGTTCAAATTCTTTTGGTTTTCGAGACATGGCGTTTTCTTTAATTTTTTTTCGAAAAAATTTGATATAAAAAAACAGCGAAATTCGAATTCTCAACCCTAAGGCGGAGTCCTGTAGTTTCCCTTTTGGCGTTGCAAATCCACCCTTTGAATATGGTTGATCAAATCTTTTTGGTTTCCCAGATATGGCGATTTTACTGATTTAAAAAAAATTAAAAGAAAACTTTTACAAAATTAAGTAACCGAACTTGAAATTCTCAACCCTTACCGAACTTGAAATTCGCAACCCTTTTGTGGGGTACTGTCAGGTTAAACTCAGGAGTTGCAAATCTGGTGTCAAATATGACTGCCCAAATTCAATTGTTTTCGTGATTTAGTGTTATTTTTCTTGATTTCATGTTTGTTCTAAAAAACTTAGGTATAAAACAAAATTAATGGAGTTATGACGGCTGAATTCCTTTTGGTTTTCGAGACGTGGCAAATTTTTTGAGTTTTTTTTTTCAAAAATAATAAATAAAACTAACCGACCTTGAAATTCTCAACCCAAATGGAGAGTTTCTTTCAGGGTACAGTCAGAAGTTACTGCCAGGTTACAAATCAGAGGGAACTCTCAGGGCCTCTGACTTTAATTTCTCAAATCTTTCTTATTTCCAAGATATGGCGTTTCTCATGATACAATACGTTTTCAAAAAAACTTAGATTTAAAAACAACTAACATAAATTGAATTTCTTAACCCTATGATGGGATGCTGCCAGGGAACAATATAGGGTAGCAAATCTGGCCTCTAATTTTATCTGCATATGAAAGCAAGTGTCTTGTAAGCAGGAACTAATTTAAGCAAATTTTCTGGCAAATTTTACTGGCTTAGTTATTGAAGCTTAAGAAATCTAAGGCTCCATCCTACCTGGCATTGTGTTTTTCAGTATGTATGCAATTTATAGTAAGCCCTAGTTGGCATTTTCTGATTGTAGACGTTAACATTGCTTTTGGTGTTACAATGATCCATTTTTCAGCTACTGCAAGCTTGCAACATTTTTGTCAGCAACCTAAATTACGTTATGTCGAAACTTTTCCATTGATTTAGGTGAAAAAGATTTTGCATTTAGTTGTTCATGATCAAAGTTGATTTTAATTTTAGCAGAGCACTAGGTGGTGAGTTAAATATTGTTTTTTCTTTCCCATGTAAAATTGTACACCTCAAACTGGTGCTTTTCTCTGAGAGAAAGCAATAATTTTGTTTTTATTTCGATTCAGATTGGTCTTCTTTATGAGCTTTTCGCATCTTTTTTGCGTCGAATATCTTGCGAGATGGATCGAGGTTTCATTTTTGTCTTCTGCTTTGCTCTGAATATCATTTACTGTTGACTGGCCTGAGTGAACAGTAAGCGTTCAATTTTTTTTGAACCTGGGAAATGTATGTTTCTTTTTGCAAGCCTTTCAGTTTTTGAGTTCTATCCAGAGTGTTCGCTGCTTTCATAATTCCTTAAAAGGATTGCGATCTGTTGAGATTTTTTTCAGCCTGATCAGGTTGTTCCAACCTGCTCAAAGTTGTTATTTGATTTTTCATTTCTCTTTTTGATTTTTCATTTCACGACATTCAATGATAATGGCATTTTTTATTCTTTTCCACCAAATTTTTTGAAACTTGTTCTAATGCAGGAATTTCGAGAGAAACTGTAAATCATGCGCCTGAACTTCCTAAAGCGAGTTGGTTTTTTTTCGGAATTAAATTGTCTATAACCCTATTGTTTGATTTTGAATTTGTTTTGTGAGGCTTAACCAGGCACTAGTGGGATCTTGTGTGCTGTGCCACAATGGTGCTTCTAAAGCTGTTGGAGATCCTTATCTAGTGTTGCAGTTCCATTTGAAAATTGTTCATTTTTTGTTCCTCCGCCTTGGTAAAACATCAAATTTTTTGAACTTTTTTGCCGTAAAAAGCTTCTTGCGTCTATCCTGGTTGTTCTGGTCCACCAATGAAGGGTAAGGTTTGCTTCAGTACTCAACACTGTGGCGACAAATATGTTGTAAACGACCAAAATATTGCAGTCGCTTTTGATTACAAATGAAAACGTTTTCAGAATTGTACTAAGTAGGCCGTAATTGGATGCAGAAGGGTCATTAAGCCACCCTGCAGGAGAAAAAACGGTTCTAGCACTTTTGAAAAGTTATTTTAAAGCAAATTTTGGATTGGTCGACTTCACGTTTTTGGCCTTTCACTGCTATTTTTGTTGATGTTAACGTCATTCGGAGTGCTGATAATTGGTATACCCGAGTGTAGCACTCTTCGTTCCACCAATAAGGAGCATAGTTTTGACGCTCTATTTTCATCAAAACATCGCTTTTTATATTTCTGCCTATGGTTTTATCTGGCTTCATTATTGTTTTTATCAAAATCATACATCGCATGATGACTGGTACTGTTGTAGCAGGTGATGCGGGAGGGAGCTGTAAATACTGTTGCTGTCCACTCCTTATAAATAAAAAAAAAATAAATAAAAAATAATGCAACGAGTGCACAGCAACATATATATGGAGATTAGGATGTTTTTTTTTCTGACAGATATCTTAAATATTATTAACAACGTAGTGTTATCTCAATTTATGAAGTCTTCATCTTGTTTTCGGTGGCGCTATGCGTGATATACTTTGCTTGATGAGCTGCTTCCTCTTGTAAAGTTAGTTTTCTGAAAAATTGTTTTTTCTCGATCAGATTGAAGATTGGTTAATTGTGGCATACGCATTGACACTGATGCTCATGTGGTGTTTCTAAAGCCTGAAGCTTTTTTGTCCTTGATCTGCCGCGCTAATGTTCACTTAAAAGTCCTTAGAGAGACAAGGTGCGATGGAACCTGCCAAATATAAAACATTACCCGATGAAAGAATGTTTGATTCCTTCGAAATTGCGTTGATTTTTGAAACACTTGGGCCGGCGCTTTCGCTGATGGTATCACTTCTTATTGTCTGCTTTGCGCCTCGTTCACCCGATCGAATAATGTCTTTTATTTCATTGCTCGATAGGTGTGTGTTGCTGGCATCGTCTAATTTTTCCATGTTTTCGCTTTTTCTTCCGGTGTCGGCCTTAAAGTAAACGTTTTTGGGATAATTTTGTGTCCATCTATTTTTAATCGATTTGTGGCTGCAGCTGTTGCTTTTTTTGCAGTGGTTCTTTCTAGAACATTTGATCTCATGTGGAACAGTTGGTATCATTTGGCATCATCGTTTTCTGTGCTCCTTCAACTGGGCTATTCGTTGGCTTATGGCGAGTCAGGTCTTCTTTCAATCCCGGTTGAGGTGGAGCTTATGGCTATGGAACTGGGTCCGGAGGAGGGTCAGGTGGTGGTACTTAAAAGGTAGCGGTGGTGTTCGTAATGTTGCGCTAAATGGCGCAAGAGCAGCTTCTACTGGTGTAATTACTGCCAGTGCTGGAGTGTAATTACTGCCAGTGCTCGAAATTGATAGCGGAACTTGGAGCAGCTTTGGCAAATATTCGTCTAGCAATCCTGGCTCACTTCGGTTGATCACGGATTTTGTCCAATTAATCGGTTCAACATTTTATGGTTGATATTGTGCTTGAATTGGACGAAATTGATTTCGATGAACACAATGTGCATATTTCGTTCCGATTTTTCTAATTATATAAATGCTGTTCGTTTGAACCTTTTCACTCCCTTCAAAGGAATCCAGACATGAAGTGACTTGTTTGTTTTATAGAAGACTGCTTTTTACGCAATTCAAAAGAAGACAAAGAATGAAATATCCAAGGCTGTGCTATGGTCATAATTTTTTCGGTGTCGAAGGTTCGTAGTAATTGTTTTTGTTTCGTCTCAAAATTTTCCAACATTGTGTCCTATAAAGCTGTTGAAAAACTCTTCTGTCGTTGCTGCATCTAAGGTTTTGGTGGAAAATTATAGATCATGGGGTTGATAGATTCTCTTCCATGAAAGATAGCACCAGGAGAACATGCAATTGATGAGTCCGATATTTTCTACGGAAGTTGATAGTGCCAACAACAAGATGATATTTCCAGGTGCCATAAATTGCTTGCAAGGACTACTCAAATCTGCTTTAACACTGAATTCATCGTCAAATAGAACAAACGAGTGGCAAGGAATTCAGGAGAGTGATTGTGTACTATTCTGAACTTTGACAATAAGCAAAGATCATTGTATGGTGATTGTACTTTTGGTAGAAATTTTGACTTAGCTACCATTGATACCAGGTGGATAAGTTCTTGATCAAAACATTTTGCAATCCTGTTTTCGAAAGCACCATGGGACGCCGCCAAACTAACAACACGCTTTCGAAAGTTAAAAAAATCAAGCCCGATAATATCTTTGAGACAATTGGAATTTGTTTCCGGTGAAAATTGAATTTTCTGATTTTCGTTGGTCTTCATAAATTTTGACGGCTTAGTTGCCTTGCCATATATTATGCTTTTGCGGTGTCAATTTTCATTGTAGCTGCAAATGCTATTGTTGCTCAATGTATTTTCAGGGGGACTTGAAAAATTTCAGTTTTTAAAAATGAAAACAAATGTTTTGTTTTGCTCAAGTGGTGCCTGCTCTAAGATTGTCGGCTTCATTGCCACATCACGGATTTTGCTTGTGCTGCAAGCAACTTTTCGTTTTTGCAAAAGCAAGTGTTGTTCAATGTAGTTTCAGCGGGGTCTTGAAATTTTAGTTTATTTATTCATTTTTTTCGGCTCAACTCGTTTCTGCTTAGTTGCCTGATCACAGATCTAATTTGTTCTTCAAGCATTTTTCATTGTAGTTAAAAGTGCGAGGGCTGTTCGAAATAGTTTGATGGGGAACTTGAAAAATGTAAATTTTTAAATTAAATTATTTTTGTTTCGGCTCCACTTGTGGCTTCTCAAAGATCGTTGGTTTTGTTTCCTCTTCATAAGTTTCTTTCTGTTGCTAATTTAATTATATGTTTTGTGGCATTTAGTCTTTTGTGAATTTCTCCAGAGACTTACGAGAATTTAGAAAGACGTGGTTTTTCCACATTTTTCATTTGTTTTCGACTTTGTATGGGAGAAACTTTATGTTATCGAAATGGTTGCGCAAATTTTAAACCGACAGTGTTCTGGTTTTGGAATAGATGGGGCATGGGACACTCAATCTATTTATGCATCCTTACTCTAACTTTTTCCACCGATTTTATAGCATACTCTTAATTGACAATGACATGATAAATTCAAGTGATAGTGTTATAATCGGTCGCAGCTTCTTAACACAAACAACTAACTCTCGTAAAGTTTCACTCCATACCATTTAATACCTCAGCTATGTAAATATGTATATGCAAGCGACCCTCGACTTAATCGCATCAGTGGGCCGGTTTGGCAGCGAGCAATAACCTACTCTATAGAGTAACCGAAAATAACCGACATTTCTTATAGAGTCCTACCCTCTGTTTGCTAGCTCGCAACGCGTTTGCACGACTGATGCGATCTGTTAGGTTATAAAATAGGAAGTTATATGTTTTGGTTTTAACTTATATTATTTTGGCTTTAAAATTTAAAGTCCAATGACTAGTTATATAAATGAGCTGTGATAAGTTGAATGGTTTCAAATTATAGGACACCGTTTCAATCTAAGATCTACATGAGAAATCTGTCATTTTTTGCTCAATCGGTTCTCAACCTAAACTCAATGAACAAAGCTAGTTTTTCAAAACGGTTCTTTGTCTAATCGATAAAACACGTGTTCAGTATTTTTTCCGTGCCATCTTTGAAAAACTAGTGCAATATTTGAAACACTTGTGCAATATTTAAATATTGCATTAGTGTTTCAAACAGGGATGTAAAAAATATATTTAAATATATTTTTTCAAAAAAAATAAATATATTCATATTTTTGAGGAGAAAAATAAATATAAAAATATATTTAAATGTTTCATGGCTTGCCCAATTTGTATTTAACGCAATAGCCCTCGAAGCAGTCTATCTACTTGCCGTTAAAATTTTCCAATTGCTTGCATACATAATAAGCAGCAATTAAAATGCGGAAGGCACTTACTCCTTTTTCTCATGGGGCTGACTCCATATTTTTTCAAGATCGTCTTAAATATTGCTGAAAGTGTTTTCCAATTACAATTAATTGATTGCAACAGTTCGAAAAAATTTCCACCGAACAAAACATCTTTCTCTGAAATAACGGAAATGGCCTTTAATTTTTTGAATTAAAAATCCATTAATGCCATTTTGAGCATTAAAAAATCCATTAATGCCATTTTGAACATTAAAAAATCCATTAATGGCCATCCATTAATGGCCGTTAATTCCCCCCCCCCCCATTAATTTTTGAACAGCCTTGAAATGTTTCCTGACGGGGAGAAAAAATTCAGAAAAAATTCTTCATAATCACTCAATCCAGCCATCCGTAGATGTTTTTTGCTTTTTCGGATACCTCAAATTCTACAGCAGGGTTTGATCTATTCATTTCTTCTTGATAATTCTTATGTTTTTGCAGAACGTGGCTGAAGAGATTTTCATAGCCGTTGTTCTTGGTCTGCTTCCGTTTGAACCCACATTTCTTGCATTCCCATAACGAATCAGGTCCAGTAAGAGGTTTGAAATAATGCAAAGCCACGTCGCGTTTCTTGTGAGGTGCCATAATTATCGAGAAAACGAAGTGCAAAAAAGCCGAAACGAGATGTTCTTGAAGTTATAGTCTCAGTCAATTCTGTTTCATTGATAAAATATAAGTGCTATATTGAGTATGAAATTCGTGATCAGTGCTTTTCAAAAGATAACTTCACCAAATTTCAGTTTTTTTTATCGATAGAACAGAATTTAAGTATGACTATAACTTCAAAATGTTGAGGTTTTCACAAGTGTAAAACAACTTTATATGCGTGTAGTAGACTCTAGTTTGGCCAAAACAATCGTGGCCTATCAGAAATGAGTTCAAATTCATTCGCGTGTAATAATAGTCTATTACAGTCTATTCAAAACGATCGTGGCCAATCAGAAATTAGTTCATCAAGTTCATTCGCGTGTAATAATAGTCTATTACAGTCTATTCAAAACGATCGTGGCCAATCAGAAATGAGTTCATCAAGTTCATTCGCGTGTAATAATAGTCTATTACAGTCTATTCAAAACGATCGTGGCCAATCAGAATGCAAGCGACGCACGATTAATCCATTCGAGTTGAGCTAGCTTAACTCGAATGGATTAATCGTGCGTCGCTTGCATTCTGACAATTGAATTGTCAATTAGCCAAGCCAAGCCAAGCTTCAATTATTGGCCGAGTTATGTTGGAAACCTGCTTTGCAATTCAAACAAGAACTGGAAAATAAATTATTTAAATGTATTTATTGTCAATATATTTAAATACAATATATTTTTTTACATCCCTGGTTTCAAATATTGCACCCGTTTTTCAAATAATCAAATTGAAACACTAGTGCAATATATTTCCTGGAACCAAAGCAAATTAGAAAACAAAAAATTGCGCGTCAGCTAGAAAAAATGTTCAAATGTGTATTGTTCGATTTTTTTAAACGTGTTTTTATGCCAGATAAGCAACAGCCTACATTGCATCTCGACACTGCGTATCTCGAGTTATTCACAAACTTTATTGATGCAATATTTAGCTGTTGCTTATCTATTACAAATGTACTGCATAAAATTGACTTCAGGGTCACCAATGAATTTTCACTAGTTAAGCTTGCATTGCATATCTTCTGAACAGAGATGATGAGAATTTTTGTTAAGATTTATGACTCCAATGTGGATGTCGGAGTATGGCTACAAACACGAGGAGGGCCAAGTGGACACCAACAGCCGGGATATAGACTCCAGGACAAACTTTTTAGACGTGTCTAACAAACAAGCCATGCTGGACGCCTTCGACATATCTCACTGTTTCAAATCAGATCATATCAACTACTACGTGCTACTGGCCAACAAACAATCGAATGGAACCGACGACATGGCAGACGGGCCAGATGGGACTTCATATCATCACAAAATTTGCATATCGATCACAAAAAAGCGAAACAAGGAGGGCAAAGAGGTTGACTCTCCGATTTGCAGCAAACACGTTTCAGACTTGGAGATGGTGAGAATTTTGTTTTTTTACCGTCTCATCAACTTCGTAAAGTATATATGTCTGAAATGACAGTTTTTGCGTGTGAAATAAAGGTTAACGCAATTGAAAGTTGTACATCGTAAGCACCTATGGTTAGAGAGATGTTAAAATAACAATACTTTTGATGATGCAATTTGGCCCAGTTTATGAATCCCATGCAGGTTTTTATAGGGGTTGTTTTAGTTCGATTAATGAGCTTTAAAGCGCTCTCTAGTAAGTCGAAACATAACCATAAAGGTGAGCGTTGTTTCAAAAAAAAATTTTCTCTGGTGCGCTTTGCCTAAATGTTATGATTTGTCTTGCAAAACTATTCTAATTCACGATTTATTGCGAAGTAAATTTGGGATGAAAATCCATTTCTGTTTGAATCAAACCAAAAACGTAACCAATTACTATAGTTCGCAGAAGAACGGTTCATTTTCCTTGAATCTGATTATTGAACGTGAAAATGTCAAGGAATAAAAGGAATCGAATAGCGATTTCTTACGTTTGATTATGTACACATGCATGATCTTTTTCTTCCCATTTGACCGTGGTTTTGCCCAAATGCTCTAATATCTACAGATGTGCATCCATACTTATTAATTTATTTATGAATTCATATAGGTTTATATGTTTTTTTGGTAACTTCTCAAATGGCATAATTCCCAAATGGCATAAACATTTAACTTTTCCCAAATGGCATAAATTTCAAGTGTTCATGGTAGTTTAAACGTTTTCTATCAGATTCTAGGTCTGTCGAACGAAAACATGTGAACAAGATTTAGAATTAATCGCTTCCAAACAAATGTTAAGCGACAATTTTGTCAGAAAAATTGACCACACGAAGCTTATCAGTAACAGCAAGCTTATTCTTTTCGCTTTTGATAATAAATTCTGCAATTTTTTCATGATAAAATGACAATCAACATTTGAATTGACAGTTTGACATCCATGTCCCACATGGTTCACGAAAAAGCCATTGGATCTACTTAACAATTATCCCCCTTTTAAGAAAGGGGGCAATTGTTAAGTAGATTAATATAACGCATTTTCGACCAATCAGATTGCAGCAAAATTAGAAGTCTCAATACAAAGCTCTAGCGCTAATTTATTGCTTTTTTTAAATAGGGGTGGCAATTCTTAAGTAGGCACCAAAGGGAGGGCAATTGTTAAGTATATCCAAGCCATTTCTATCATTTGGGAATTTTTTCATTTTTAAGCGATTTGAGACGTAATCTTTTTTTTTCAATGAGTCGATGAACGTATTATGGTCCTTGTGATTTTTTTCAGGAAAAGTCTTAAGATTTGTTCACGCTCAAATTCGATTTTTCGCGTTTCGCGGTTTCTTTTAAGTTCCGTGCATTTCCTTTGTTAGAAGGAAGGCAAACTCACTATCGAACAGCGAAAATGGAAATGTCACAAAAAACGTGATCGACTTTAGTTTCGTGTAAAAGTTTTCAGATTTCCCAGCGGAATAAAAATTTAACGTTAATCCAGTTGTGTCAAATTATGCAAATTTTATAATTTATAAATCATCATGAAGTTCAAAGAGCTCTAAGTCCATATTTTTTTTTGAAATTCTAAATTCCTTTGGCTATGGTTTTAGGGCAAGAACGGGTTCCAGGCGACCTACAACCACGCAGTGACTCAGAAACTGGCCGAGGCTCTGGAAGTTTATCCTTCCAGGATCAGCCATCTCACCATTGACGACAGTATGCGCTTTGTCGTCGTGGCCTTCTCCCTCATCGATTTCGCCGGGCTCAGCTCCTACAAATCAGGTCTGGACTTTCTAAGTGTTCCTGAATTTAATGAACAACTTGCGTTGGTCATGATGTTCATTGTCATTCATTTGTGTGACGGGTTTGTTGAATTGAATTTAAATTTGATGCAGACAAATTTTAAGATCACCGTCTCCCAAACCCATAGTTCCATATCTGCGATACCAAACTGGTAGTTCAATCCTTCCAGTAGCATTGCTGGAGGTTACCTAGAATAGTAGACTACACTCAACTTGAAATTTACTTAAGTGAAATAGAAGGATATTTTTCTCATCACCAACATAGTTATGTAATTTTTTTAAATTACTTGAACCTAAGTTCAGTCATAAAAATAAGGTTTTTTAAATCAATTTATTATCCATCAAAAGGTAGGTTGTTTTCGATGATTCTTAGCTTTTATTCTTTTGGGGGTGTTAGAGCAGGTAACTTCTAAACCCTTGTTTTGGCTCGCAGCTATATGTTATGGAACCGTTTGTTAACTTAGGAATATAGTTTGCAATAAGTTTTGGGGTCGTTTAACGACGAATCCCAACAAAAACGAACAAGACTGCGCCTTAACTAGTCTCGAATATTTCTGCTGCAATTTTTTTTGATAAACTAAATTTTGTACTGCCAATATCAAATGCAAGAGCTTAAATTTGAGAAGAATTATTATGACCAATTATATTTGGCCCTAATTCAATATGGAACGATAATGAAATCGAATAATTTGCCAGTAAATAAATAATTCGTGTCATGGAGCTATCAAGGATGCTATTTCTAGTGCAAGCATACATGCTGGACAATCCAATGATTTCGGAATTGATTCTCATACCAAGGGCCGATCTAGGATTTTCTCGACGGGGCGGATTTTCCAAAAAAAAATTCGAAAGTTTCGTCGATCTTTTTTTTAGTTTGACTAAATTGATTGTCGACACTATTTTGACCCGTTTTTGGGCACTTTTTGGAAAATGTTGACCAATGGAAAATGCGTTTTTTGGCGTGCGCTTCCGTTCAATTTCAGTATTTATTGGCGTCGAAGGCGCCTTTTGGAAACTTTTTAGGGTTGGTCGGCCTAAAATAGATGTCATAAAAAACATCAAAGGGGGACCCTTTGTTTGGCGAAGGAGTCGAATCCCTGAGAAGGAGGGGCGTCCTTAGTAGCACTTATTTTATTTATAGTAAGTTTTCTATTTTATTTCGCTAAAGTTTCTTTATGATCGTAGTTTATTTATGCTGTATGATGCAACTCAACGTTGCAGTTCAGTTTCGTGTTAGTTTCGGCATGGTGTTTTTTTAGAAAAATTAGAATAAAATTAAAAACGATTATTGTTTGAGGCGCGTATCATTTACTGCTAGAGCGTTGTCAACTTATAAAGGATTTGTGAAACGAATACTGAAGATCGAACATCGAAACAAGAGAATTGACCGGCCAAGCGGTTCCCAAGCTTATCACCCCGCGTTTTTAAACCCCTTTTTTTAACCCCTTCTCATATAACCCCAGAACTAGATAACCACACTACAATTTAACCAATTCAGAACCATAGCATAAATAAACTACGATCATAAAGAAACTTTAGCGAAATAAAATAGAAAACTTACTATAAACATCAAAGCTTTAATTGCGAAAGTTTTTGCGAAGCAAAACGAAATAACATGCAAGCTGCTAAATGCGGTTTAGATTTGAACAGAAATGATCTTGCCGATTTTCTACACTTTGACATGAACTTGAAAACTAATCCGATCGGCTTGATTCAAATAATTAACCAAAAGTGATTAGATTTCTCCAAAATTGAACTTGATCTCGAAAATAATCTTGCTAATAATAGATTAATTGGCTGAATTTGAATGAAATATGAAAATGAAATATGGAAATAAAATTGGTTTTGACCAAAACTTTGATCGATCTAATCTAATTTTTTTTGAAATGCCAATCATTTTAAAGTATAACCTATCTTATTTTTCGAACCATCTAAATTTGCCATTTTTTTGAACTGTCGGCATACAACGCAATGTCTAAAGATCGCGTTTTTTCAGCGCCCTTAGAGAAATTTTAAGGCGTGGAATACCTAGGGAGGCTCCCAACAACCCCCCCCCCCTCTCTCTCACCTAAATCCACCCCTCTCATACGCTGTCGACTTTTCTACAATCAGTCTGAATTTTTAAAAAAAACCACACTCCACAGGCATGTGTTTTCCTCACTTTCTTTGAAAGTCGGAGCAAAAAAAAACAAACCTTAAATTTCTCGGGCATTATTTTAAACACAAATTATAGAGAAATTTTTTAATAATATATCCAACTTGGGAAAAGGGTCTTGATCGTTCTTCGCCATAGTCGACGTTCTTTTTCCGCTTAATTTCGAAACTAACTTGTTCTTAGAAAGTGATTTGAGAATTGTGATCTATAGCTAAAAGGAAATCTTTGGTATATAATAATGATGCATACAGCTAAAAATGGTGTATAATTATGTGCATTTTATATCGGTCAGAATATAATTAGAGATCTAGTTGCAATTATCAGCTTTTAGTTGCAGTTACAGAGTTCTAGTTAAACTTACATGTTGGAGTTGCAGAAAGCCAATTGAGCCATCTTTCTGATTTCCAAAATGGAGAACATCGTGTATGTCAGTTGTTTAAATCGATGATCGTTATGATAGAAATAGCTCCGAAAGATATGCAAATTAAAGTTTTTTTTTAAATCGACCGATCTTTTTCGTTAGGCCACGTTTCATCAAGTTGTATATAACATTAGGACATTAATTAGTGATAAGTCAGGTGGCTAGAGCAAATAACGTTTGCTCCGAAATTTTTCTTTCTTCTTAAGTAAATTTTCTTTTACATCTGTCATTTCATTTAGCCTGTAATTTAACTTGTAAGTATGACAAAAGAATGGAAGTTTTTTTGTCTGTCAGAACGCAACTTTGTAATGATCACTTTTGAAGATATCAGAGGTATCAACGTGGTTAACGTGCTTTTCGTCTTGAAATTTGTTTTACAATGATTGAATGTAAATATAAAGCGATAATTATAGGATCTTAAGTTTACTGCGATACGATAATTCAGGCTCTATTGTTCTGTTTAGATCTTTAAATTTTAGTATGGGAGGCCCCCTTTCCTCAAAAATAGTATGTTTTTGCACCGAAAGCGTTTTTCGAAAAAATTTAAGGTCCGTCACCAAATATAGATATCTCGAAGTAGGACAAAGGAAGGACCCTTTTGGTCGGCAGGGGTTCGAATCCCTGAGGGGGAGGGGGAGCTTTCGCCCCCCCCCCCCCCCCCTAAATCCGCCCCTGGGTATTGAAGTTGTTCCGTAAATGTTCTTTGATTTAATGAGGGAAACTGTAATGTTAGTTTGACAACCTAGCGAAATATTTGTAGAAATCTCGTGAAATATCATTATGACAAGAATTAGTGAAAAATCAGGTGGCGAGAGCGGTTAACATAAACTCCGCAAATTTTCTATCCTCATAAGCAAATTTTCTTTTACCGCTGTCCCTTCGTTTAACCCATAAGTTTGAACTGTAAGTATGACAAAAGAACGGAAAATTTTTATTGTCTGTTAGAACGCAATTTTGTAATGATCACTTTACATAATTAAAGATATCAGAGGTATCAACGTGGTTAACGTGCTTTTCTTTTTGAAATTTGTTCTGCAATAATTGAATGTAATTATAAAGCGATAATTATAGGGTCTGAAGTTTACTGCGATAATTCGGGCTCAATTGTTCGCTGTTCGGATCTGTTGAGGGAAACTGTAATGCTAAAATGAGAGATTACCTCGCGACCTATTTGTGAGGATCTGCCAATTCATGTTTGCAGGGCCTGCGGTTATCATCAACAAGTAGAATATGCGAAAAAACATTTTTAAAAGTTATAGTGTATACATTCGCAGTCGCCTAGATTAATCAAAAAGATTTGAATCTCGAAATAATAATTTTCGCTATACAGCAATTATTTGATTCCTGTTCACATACCAGGCTTTCAAGTCATTTTCGGTAACTTCAAGTCTAACAAAATTTTTGAATAAGAAGGCAGTACGTTTAAGATTGCCATGTAACATCGGTAAATTTTGATTAATTACGCAATCTTTCAAAATATGTATCTCTACTTAGATTCATAATTTGTTTTCTTTCTTTTCGAGATCCGTTTTTATTTCGGTTATTGAGGCTTTCATATAACGCGCTCGTATATGAATCAATTGATTCTTTTATGCAGTGCTGATTTAAATTATCCGGACAAAACACATTTAACTTTTCATTTTTGGGCATTATTTGGATGAATTTGGCAAAAAAACACGTTTTTCCGGTGTTCGCTCAACAATCAATATTAATATTTAATAGCGCCTTAATAAAAACTAAGATTAGTAGACCGAAATACGTATTGTATAAAAAATCGACAGAATTATTTTCGATCGTTTTCGCTCCATCAAGTCACTGTTTCGAATTTTTTCTTCGAAAGTGAAGAAAAAAAATTTGAAACTCTGACTAGATGGAGCGAAAAAGATCGAAAATAATTCTGTCGATCCCGAATTGCTATATAAATAAAAAGATCAGTTTCGTTTTCGAAAGATGTAGACATCAGAGAAACATCTCCGATACCTATCTTTTATCTATATTGTGTCTTTTTAAGCTGCCTTTCTCATTTAAAATATGGGTATTGTTGTACAAATAGAGAAATATGCTTCGTATTTTGGACCAATTGTCCTTTTGACAACCCCAGAATTCAGAAGGAATTAGTCAAACCCAACCCAGGAATTCAACCCTGTCACACAGAAGACCGACCCGTTCACCACCCAGAAGGGTGCCTCTTCTGAAAAACTATTATACGATACGTATTTCGGTCTACTAGTCTTCTTCTACGTAATCTGAGCCAAAGAATTCAATATCATATTCGTCTATCTCATGATTAATATTGCAATATACCGCCATTGATGGTTTTTCGTATGCAATGAAATTCGAGTTTTTTTGTTTCAGTTTAAGGCAAAGTTTGCACGAAATTTGAAAAGAGCAAAATTGATTCAAAAGATTTGATCTGAATTATATAAGGGAGCTATATTATGAAAGAAAAGAGATGAACCTTTTAGTAAACGCTATATGCTATGCTTCTACAGATCTGGTTTGAATTATCCGGACAAAGTCTTCATTTTTCAGCGAAAGTCAACCCAATTTGAGAAAACGCATTCTTAATTTCAAGTTTAATGCGTTTTATTTGGATCATTCAAATCAACACTGTAGCTTTTAACAAATTTATCAGACAATGTGTTAAATTTTTGAAATATTTCTGACTGCTGAAACTTTTTTGAAATAATTCTTTGAAGTTTCGCGTTTGCCTTTTTTGTCCACGTTTTCTGCGTTTTTTTTGTATTAAAAATTGCATGTCAGATCGCTGCAGAATGAGAATTGAGAGCTTGATTTTTTTCAAACAAGCGTAACCGGTTACTGTGCAAATAGCACAGAATGTTCCAACCATGTCTTTAAAAATACCACAATTTTTTTTCAAATTAGTGTTTTTTTTTCTGCGTGGTGCGATAGAAAGATCTGGACGAAAAACTAGGAAAGATAATTCGAAAGTCGTAATAAATTAGGAAAATCGGACAACAAAAACATCATTAAAATGGTTTAAAAAAATTTCGAAGCTTGCAGAATTTTTTTGTTTTAACCTTCTGATTCCCAAAATGGCGCCAAAAACACTCCAAAAAAATTTAACTCGAGTGAAATCAAGCTTTTACTGCCTAAATTAAGCATAAATAAGCTATGGTAAGCCTGCTTTGCTCGCTCTACTCGCTCGAAATTCGACGAAAAATCAAAATTTCAAAACGGTTTTTCTCGACACAGGGAAAGTTTTGCAAATTTTTTAATGTTTGAATCACGACTGATAGGGATTTTATATTAAATTTCAGATGGATATTCAACTCTTGATATGGTTTTAACACTTTTAGATGATTGTTTATGGTAGCTGATTTTGCGTGAAAAAAACTATAACCACCCGAATAAAAAGTTCTTCCCTACCTTCAATGGTCGGAACAAAAAATGACCACTGAAATAGCGCGATCTTTTTGGTTTGCTCAGTTTGACATTTCAAATGCAGTTTTGAAACTTCGGTTGTAATTTCAACTCTATATCACTGTCTCAAGGTGAAAATTTTTCAGAAATTTAGGACATTGTTCGATGAGTTTGTCAAAAGCTGTACATTTTCAACCTTTGAATTGGATTCTGACATCTTTCAAGTTTGAAGCGTAAGCGAGAAATTCAGAGTCGACTGTTCAGTGAAATTTTTTTCTGGACTCATACGAAGATACCAGAGAGTGAAACTGAAATCTTTTTTGAGAGCTTAGTGATATTTGTTTTATTTGATTCCTATCTGTCATTTTAAAGGTAGCTCAAAAACATGAAAAACAAAGCAAATTATGAACAATCTTTGTTTTAAATGAAAACGGAATGTGCTATGGACGCAATGTTTTAGGTTTGTCGAATGCACGTTAAAAAAATTCTTGAAATGTTTATGAGAAAGACAAGTATTTTCTAGAGCTCTCAAATTTTCTTATGTCTGGAATATTCTAGAATTATTTTTGACAAAAATTCATTTCTTTAGACGAGATGAACTCAATTCAATTTCAAGGCTAGACAGTACCTGCCCTTTTTTCCGAAATTCAGCTTGAATTTTTTCGAAGTTTATATGCTTGAATATCTTGCTTACAAAAAATTTAAGCTTTTCGCAAGACGATTTGGTCTAAATAGTTTGAAATATTTCAAATTTCATAGCTTGAATAGCTTGCCTAGAAAACTTAAAGTAATTCGCAAAACAATTAGTACAAAAAAGTAACGATTCGGTCTTTAAAAATGACAAGAATGATTTGAATATTCATCGCTCAACTGGCTTCAATAGAAAAAATTAAACTTTGCCCCATCCGGTTCGCTTCATGAAATCTTTAAAAATAACTTAGTTTAAATAAAATTTCATTGCTTGATTGCTTCAATAGAAAAAAAAAACTTGTTTATTAATTTGTTTATTAATTTACTTTCAAAGATTCGTAACTATCAGCTTTCCTAGAAAAACTTAATCTTTTCGCGCAACGATTCCATCTATAAAGTAACTTGAAGTTTTACATAGCTTCAATAGCTTGCTTAAGAAAAATTGAAAGTTTTTGCGAACTGGTTCACTTCATGAAACAACTTGAATTATTTCAATTTTTTTCTCGTTTGAATAGCTAGCTTAGAAAGAAGTTTTTATAAAGAAAAACATGCATTTTTCACGAACCGATTCGGTTTATAAAATAACTTGAATAGTTCAAAGTTTCATACCAGGATTAGTCTGCTCAGAAAGTATTGTATTCATTGCAATTTGATTCGGTCTATGAAATAACTTGAAATACATAGACGTTTCATCGCTTAATTGGTTTCAATAGAAATAATGAAACTTTTTGTCATCTGATTCGCTACATGAAATAACTGAGAATATCTCAGTTTCTTATCTGGAGTAGCTGGCTTAGAAAGTTTTTAACTATGCGCCGTCCGATTTGATTCAAGAAATAAATTGAATTTTAAAAAAAAGTTTATCAGGAAAACAACTTTTTGCAAGTTGAGGAGTCATTTGAGACACTTGTTAGTGTTTTTTAAAAGGACACCCTAAATGTTTGACAAAACTTGAAAAGCTTTGACTTGATATAAGTTGTTTCAATAAGTTCAAACATTTCAGTGAACGAGCGGCAGGAGATGCTGTCGAACGCAAAAGTAGCTGAACGAATGAAGAACCTGAAAGGACACGTCAAAGTTTCGTACACCATCGAACACGAAGATGACGACACAGGCGAAATATCGGACGTGCACTACTTTGAAGACAATTACAGGTAATGAGTGATATAATACAATAGATGGCAGATTTTGGCACGTAGAAATTAAATGCTGCAAAAATGAAGTAACTTGCATTTCAATTGATAAAGTTAATGTACATAACGACGTAGAGGTAAGCATGTGTATCTATTAGCATGCGATGAGCCGAAACTTACATCTAAGTTTCTATTTCAAAATTTGGCAATTGCACAGATTTCAAATTCGTGTGAAAATTTTTTTAACTAGCGATCGATTCAACTGCTTTCTTTCACATGGGCGTGCTGGAGATCGGCCTATTGGCATGCGTGTCTATTACCATGCCTCTTGTCAAATAATCCAGTTGATTTGTTCGCTGTTTTAAGATTAATTCAAAGAGATTTTTGGGGTATTTTCTGTTATACGGTCCAAGTTATCAAACTGTTAAGTGAGCTTCTGTTTTCATTTATTACGCTGAGAATTCTTTTCGCTGATATTTATTTCAACCAATCAGTTTCTAGCATCATGATAGAACTTTCAAGATTGTCAAAAAGAATACTTTTTGGGCTGTATAACAGAAAAGACCAATTTATTCACTCAAACAGCGAGCAGTTTGCCGAATGTATAAAGCGAAAACTTCAATTCCCCCAGTAAATCAATTGGTTTTAATTAGTAAATGAACCCTGATTAAAGAAATTGACGCATGTTAATAAGCAAACATGTTGATCGCTCTGCCCGGGCCCGCTATTAGGTCTTTCCTCGCGTTTTTTTTTTGAAGTTAAGCTGTACTCAGGTAATACGCGCGTTTCATTTGATCAATTGATTGATTCCAAAATTAGCACGATGGTTCCTGGCTGTTTTCAAACAGAATTAGTTTTTTTAAATTAATCATGTAATGTAACATTGCGGCACTTTATGCAGAGTGTTCTCGTACATGGAAGTGACGAGTGCTACCTTCGAATCAGTCACCGAAGAGGGTGGAATGGCGGGAAGGAAGAGGGGACATGCCATGATCATTGTTATGATTGTTGTCTCATTTGTCATGGCCTCCGTCGGACTGGTTGTGGGAGTGCTGGTGGCATACAAACTATGGAGAGGAGCCACGAGTTTTGGATACATGATTCACTCGAATGTCATGTAGAGTTACCATTGATCTGTGAAAGCAGAAAAGTTATCTATGCTCGACAAAATAAAAAGTCAAGTTGGTTAAAAAAGTGATTCTTTCAACATATCTAAAAATTAGTTCGGATCCTTCTTGAAAAGGTTGCTTGATTTTTAGTGGCTCGATGTAATTACCTAATTGACTCAGTTTTTGACTTTTTCTAACTTCTATGTTTGACTTATTGTTCGACTATTGGTTGTAGAAAAATTAAGTCCAATCGAAACAACTGTTCTATGATTACTTAAAATGGAGCGATAGTTTTGGTGTTCTCACTATGCTTAAAAATATTATGTAAATTAGTTAAAATAACCGCTTTCCTATTTTTGTATGATTTTACATGTATATAAAAATAAGTTCATTCGATTAATGATAGATTTATACCATGATAGATAGTATTCTTAAGTTAATGTTTGTTAATCGAAGCATACATGCGTTAGTTTCTCCTCATCAAAAACATTGAGAGCCTGGCAAAAGCTTTGAGATTCAATAAGCATGTAATCTTGACAAAATGGCAATTTCAAGAATATGAATTTTCTTTTTCATTTCCAATTATTTCCAATATTCCAATAGTTTCTCAAAACCAAAGTTGTTTAGAACCGGTTGCTTCATTTTGTTCATTCTACAAAGGTTAAAACTCAACTGAAAACTGAAATCGAAGGTTGAAACACCGAGCAGCGTTTCGTATAAAGAACTTCATTGAGAGGAAACCGATGAAAAAAGAGGAGAGGCTAAGCGAAGACTTCAAGATGCAAGCGTATTTTATCTCATCTTCTGTCACTTTTGATAAAAAGTCATTTGAATATTCTCTTCACTATCCTATGTTAATGATATGAGATGCAGAAAAATAATATTCCCTTAGTTACTTTAATTCAAAACCAAAAAGTGGATAAGAATAATTAGTATCAGCCAATCAAAGTGAGCAAGGCAGTACAACAGTACCGGAAGAACGATGTTTTTAACCTTAGCTTCCTGGTATCATGGATCTGTAGCGTAGAGGTAGGAAAGAAGAGCCGCACCAAAAATAAGAGGGTTCGAACCTGGGCAAGGTCGAATGTTCTTAATGAACTTTTTCTTGTGCTAGTTAAAATGCGTCCGCTCTATAAATTGAGGCATGTTAGTTGGTAAATTTCTTTGTTTTTTTTTAAATTGACTGCTACTGCTAAAGGGTCATATCTGGCTTGCGTCACTTAGCGATTATGTAGACTCATAGTTGGCGTGTGTCATTTAAGAAATTTATTAGACTCAAAGCTTAACTCATTCAGTTTTTCCCAGTAGCGATATCGGTCATATTTTTGCTTGTTTATGCAAATGCAACTTCGCCTCTCTGTAAATTTTTGTCTTTCAGTCCAATTTCGAGCGAGTAAAGTGATCGAGTAACGTTTGTAGTCTAAAATTTTAAGCTCAGAAAACTTGATTTCACTAAAACTAAAACTATTTAGTGCTTCATGAGCAAAAACTTAGCTTCAGTTAGCGCTACTTAGGCAAACAAAAAGTTCTGTCTTTTTTGTTATTCATTTTTGGACGAATGATTCTCCCTAATTCACAAACTTTGTACATGTTTGTATAGTTTTCTGGTCACACCGCGTTTAAACGACTTCAATTGAAAAAAAAAGAGAAAAACTTTTCTTTTTGGTTTTTAATGAATTTGGTTAGAACATTCTCTGCTACTTGCAAAGCAACCGGCGCTATCCTTGTTTCAGTTTGGGCACTGTTGTTTTCCGGGTTTTTTGAACGCCCCCTCAGTGTGGAAGGCCATCGAAATCATTAGATCAACAGATTTCTGGCCCAAGTTTTTACACGCTTGAAGAACCATTTAAATATTAGGAAATTCATGCTCAAAAGACAGAATGCACGAAATGTTTTTGGCCAATCAGAGATCAGCATACATAAGCGTAAATAAGCGATAACACCAGTCAGTGTAAAGGGCATTGATTGATTGATGATTTTCGCACATTGGGGCAGTCGCCCACGTGAAGAGCTTCAGACATGAAGATTTTTGTAATTTTCTTACCCTTAAGCAAGGGTATTGCAATCGGGTGCTAGACTTTTTACCGTGAATAACTTGTTGACAAGACTAATCAACTCCTATTGGTATTTGATTTCATTATGAATTCAATTATGTTACTGTATCCTGTACACTTAGCCTGGAGGTAACAAATACGCCTGGGACATCAAAGGTTCTGGGTTCGAATATGACCAGGACCTGTGTTTTAAAAGATAAATATCCCGGTTCAAAAAAATTTCGGCCTACATTTGTATCTAAGAATTGTTCTTTTTTGCTGTAAACAACTTTTTAAGTTTAAGCATTTTGAAAACCTGTCCGATTCGAAAATTTTATCTTTCTTGTAATTTTACCAAATCGATTTGTTAAAAATTAGTTTTGTTTCAATTTTATTGCGTTTTTTTCGGCTCTACTGGTCTCGGATTTTTTATCATGACTTAGTAGCCCCTTATTGCGTCGTTTGATGACCGAAAAAAGTTTTTATGTGCGTATGTGTTCTAAGGGGAAGTGAGTTTTTTTCACTAATCAAGGTTTATTCTAAAAAAAAATTTCGCATAAAGTGTTTCTGCTGAGGTATTTTCTGTTTTGTTACCGCTTGGTAAGTGATTTTCTGATGCTATTTTTGCTTATCCTTGTCTGGGAGTGTTTTTTTTTCAAAATTATCTTCATTCACTTAGATAAAGCTATTTGTATCTATACTGATAAAACATCGATATTATGCTTTTAACATCAATATTACGATATTATGGTTTTTCGGCTTTCGATTAAGCTCTCGGTTTATTTTCTGAATTGTGTACAATGCCTTGATCTCAGTACACATATGACTTTCGTAGCTACCATTTGAGCAGTGCATGTGTTTTTTTCCGATAAGGTTTAACCGAACATTTTTGGTTGATTTTCAGCTAAGTGGCTGTCAGCTGTAATTCTGTCGGTTGATTTGCCTGTTTTGTTTTTCGATAATATTTAGAGATCATTAAGACTTTGTCCCCAAATTTAAATAGTTTTAAATAGCTGCAGTTCTCAATCTAGCTTTTGGGTAATGCCGTATTCAAAATACAATGAAAAACAGAACCAAAAAACCGTAAGAAGAAATGTGCAGACCGAGTACTAGCTTGACGACAATCAGAATCAGCATTCATGCTGTCCAACACGAAATAAATCTTTTGAATGACTTCGTCAATGGCTAATTATTATGTACCATCAAAATCTTATGGTGCCTCGGGTCGATACAAAAATACAAGACAAAATGTAGCGATGTTGCTTGTGGTCTTGCATGTCAATATAAATTGTCGTTGAAGTGAGGGTTGCTTTTGAACCAATTTTGTTCTGGATTGAATCCGCCAGGCAGAATTAAGCCTTAGGCTTGATTTACGTCAGATGTTCTTAACTCCTCCTAGTCTATAAACTTAGTCCCTTTCTTTCGCTTGTATCGTCTGTAAATATAAATCTATCAAACATGCTTTTGCTGCTATAATCTGCCCAGTTTTAGTTGAGTTCAGTAGGATGGTAAAGTTTGAAGCAGATTTGAATCGAGCCAGGGAGTTTTTTTACAATTGCGGCGCTTTTGATAGGATACAAGGACAACATAGTTTACCTTACAAATAAACTGCCTATTTTTAAGAGTCACTGAAGGTAGTGAACACTCTTATATAGGTCAGGCTATTTTTTTTTTTCATGTATGCATGAATTCATATATGAATTCACTCAAGTATATTTACACTTTTTGAGGTCAGTACAAGTTCATTTCAAATTGCGCTCTGCAAATCCGAACGTAAAAATGACAAAAAAGTGAGCTAATTTTAGCTTAGAAGGTGAATTTCAGGTTGGATCCCGGCGGAATCAAAATTTTTCCTATTGATCCAGTTTTCTCAAATTCAGTTCATTTGATCAAAAATGTATCAATAATAATTTCTACTTAAAAGTCAAAAAGCATTAGGTTACTTGTGCCCAATCGTAGTTGATTTGAGCCTGTCTTTGCTATGTACAACTTCGCCCCTGTGTACACCATTAATACGCAACTCATGAAATTTCTCATTTAAAATGTAAAACGAGAAAGTTTTGAAACTAAATTAGAAAATTATTTACAAAAATCATAAGTTCGTTTTGTTGAAACAATAAATGGGTTCAAATAAGTTGCTCGAGCAGCCAACTAAACAATAAGTCGGGGTCTTTTTCATGGAGTCGTGTTTTAAGAGTCGATGAACGTTGTTCAGGCTCTTTTATCGGTCGTTTTTTAGGGAAAAGTTTGTTCAGGCTCCTATATATTTTTCGTGGCTTGGCTTTTCATTTCTTTTTAAGTTCAGTTTATTTACTTTGCTTAGGCTTGCGATGAGAAAGCGTTATCAAAGTGGAATATAGACTTTTGACATAAAAATTATGGCCCTCGGATTATGCCTTCGGAAAAGTTTTTGACCGTTTTTGAAACTTTTTGACTTTTCTTGAGTACTACCCTGCCAAACCTAGGTTTTTGGGTTTGATCGAACAAACGGATTAGGTGAATATCTTCTAAATAAACTGCTACGCCCAATTTTTTGAAACGAAAAGTTGTCGGAATTGTCAACTCAGATTTGTTCACCATTTTTTGGTCTTTTCTCAGCTGTCCTACCAGAACTGATATTGTAGTTTTAATCGAGCCAACAGGTTGCTGAAAGCTTAACTTTATAATTTGGTACGCCCAGTTTCTTCTAGAAAGAAGTTTTGGCCTTAAAACAAGTAAAAGTTTTGAAAATTGGTCCGTGTTTTAGAAGTTCTTTTTACTCGACTTGAAAATTATTCGCCAATTTTCAGGTTAAGTGTTCAATCAAGAAGCACGATTTTGGGAATGTTCCGTGCTTTACCGACAACGACATGTGTTTAGCAGAAAAAAGTTTCTGCTTTTTGATTTTTGACCAGTTTATAGAAATTTTTTTGAGATTTTCTTAAAAACTACCCTACCAAATCTGAGATCGAAAAGATCTACCCTACCAAATCTGAGATCGAAATCGAAAAGAAGCAGTTGCGACAATTTTTTCGTGCTGAAGCGGCTACTCCATGATTTTTTTTAAAAGAAGGGCTAGGTCTTTGGGAAAAATCAAAAATCTCAAAAAACTTTCACTCTTCTTACGTTGAGAAACAACTAAGGTTTTGGGCAGTCTAATTTTTTGAAATCACGCGTTTCGTCCCGCATCAGTATAACAAATTCATAAATATTGACTCAAGCAAAGCTTGTGCGATAGTATGGACTCTCTTTTCTTCCAACCTAAGTCGCAAATATTAGTGTTCATTTCGGAAGTGTTCTTTTATTGCAGTATGTGCATAAGAACAATAACCAGCTATTAAGTACAGCCAATGCTAAGGATGTTAACACAGACTATTATATTACAAATAGCATTTTAGCTTCAAGGTATCATGGATCTGTAGCGTAGAAGTAGGGAAGGAGAACCGCGGCAAAATAAGAGGGTTCGAACCTTGGCAGGGTCGGATGTTTTTAATAAAATTTTTCGTATACTAGATAAAATACGTCCGCTCTATAAGTTGAGGCATGTTAGACGGTAAATTGCGTTTTTCAAATTGATTGGTACTGCTTGTGCGTCATAATTAGCCCGCGTCACTTAACAAGTATGTAGAACCATAATTGGCTGCGTCTGATGAAATTATGTAGACTCAACGTTTTACTCATCCAGTTTCTCCCAGTAGCGTTATCGGTCATAATTTTGCTGTGTAAATTTTGAATAATGATTCCAATTACACTTGCAATTAATGATATTAAATACTTACCTCCATCTTTAGCTGAGCATCAGGTGTCCTTCATCCAGACGAAAATTTTGGTTTACATAGTTTTTTTTTCATGTTTCATGTTTTTATTCGACTCATGCTTTTTTTGACCCTGTTGTATCGCAAGTGGTGAGAAGCTCCGCTTCGCCTCTGTGTAAAAGATAAGCAAAGCTCCACTATCGAATAGGAAAAATGCAAAGGTCACGAAAGACGTGATTGACTTCTAGTTTTGAAAATGGATTTTTAGTTATTAGATTTTTCAGCGGAAAAAATTTTTATCAAATGATCCATTTTGCTTTAATTACGTAATTTCTTATGAAAAAAAAATGGTAATCACAAATATTTCTAGAAATTGAAAGAGCTTTAATACCATTTTTTCGAAACCTGGAATTTTTCAAAGTTATTGTGTTTCTTGTTTACTAGCGTTCATTGACCATTTTGCAAATGTCTGTTGGCTGTATTTGTGGAAATTAACCGTAAATCTAATTACAAGAAAAAATAGAATGTAAAAACATTATCAGTTGTTCTAATGCACCGAAAATAAGACATCATTATTGTCATTTCAAGATGATTTAATTAATTCAAAGTGATTATTTGCTTACCTGATTATCGTAAGTATTGCACGAGACTTTTTGGTAAATTTTTTCTTAACATATTCATTTCGCGCTGCAATTTTTGCTCGGATAGCTTGAAGGTAACTTCCATGCGTGGGGAAAAAACTCAGCGGTTCGATAAGGTGTTTTCTGTCGGTTTAGTTGTCTTTGCACGGATCATTCCTTTGAGCGGATCAATTTTTATTAGAACTGAAAATGCTTCAGAAAGTTATACTGCAATGCTGCAGATATTGATTGCCACAAAAAATTTGCTAAATTTTTCACTTTTTAATTGATATATTATGTTGCAGAGTTATTTTGAGGCTCTATATTGAGGGTTCTATAGTCGTTTGTCTGCTCAAGTTTTGTCGGCATAGATGCCACATCACGAGTTTTTCTTGTGCTTTAAGCATATATCGTGTTAAATGCAATTGTTGATCATTTCAGGAGGCCCTAGTTTTTTTATAAAGTCTTTTTTCCCTCTCGACTGGGTCAGTTTTCAGTTACCTCCAGAACAAAAGCGAATGTACCTGGAAGTTTTAAGTTTTCAATTTTAAAGATAGACTAATTCCTTGTATGAAAAATTGTTTACGGGAAAAAGTCTAATTTCCCATTGACCGGGTGTAAAAAGTAAAAATTGACCAGGAAAAACATCAGTGAAAACATTAGCAAAAACATCAGTAAACGCAGATTCGAAGCTGAGCTTTGCACATTTCGTTTTACAACAAGTAAAGGATTAAAACTGCAAGACACTCAAGAAGTATCAAAGAGGACTTCGAAACTTATTGAAAGTGTTTGCTCAAAGATAAATGGTTTTGTTTCCGCTTCGTATGTTTTGTTCCGTGATCTTTTGTTTTCGTATGTTTCGTTTCCGTCATATTTTTTTTTTAAATTGAAAATTTTTGCTTGGCATATTTAACTAGAATCCCTGTTTGATAAAAACAGGTTTATGAAAATGTATGGGATAGGATTTTTTTATTTAATCGCTTTTTGAAAAATTCTTCACGTTGCGCGAAAATTTTAGCTTTTCTTGAACTACTGGGCCGGTTTTCAGACCAAGGGGTACAATTGAAAGGCCGCCTACTCCTTTATGTGCCTGCTAGTCGCTTTTAACTGTACCCCATTGTCTGCAGCCTTCGAAAAGTAAGTGTTTGGGGGGATCATTTTTGACCTATATTTTTTTCGTTTTCTCAGAAACTACTTTCTCAAAACAGAATTGGGTTCAATAGATAGAGCTTGTTGTGTGAAGATCCCCTGAATTAGTGGCCACGCCTAAAATTTTTGTACAAAAAGTTATGGCCTTCGGAATAGTCAATCTTTCGATTTTTTTACTGAGTTATGAAACTTCTTGACTTTTCTCGAAAACTGCTCTCACTTGTCTAAGTTTTTTAATGTTCCAATTGGGTAGAATTGGTATTGGGAAGCTACCCTGCATAAGGAGCTACGCCCGAGTTTTTTACCCATAAATTTATGGCCCTCTGTAAAGTCAAATTTTCAATTTTTTGACCATATTTTGAAACTGTTTGATTTTTCTCGAAAACTACCCTCCCGAATCTGAAATTTGGGTTCAAAAGATAGAACTTGCTGTGTGAAGCTCCCCTGATTAAACGGCTACGCTTAAATCTTTTAAACAAAAAGTTATGGTCCTCGGAATAGACAATTTTTTGATTTTTCGACCGGATTTTAAGTCTTTGAGTTTTCTCAATAACTATCCTGCTAAATGAGATTTAGGGTTAATTCATGAGAAAATTTTGTGGAAAGCTCCCTAGTATGTGCGACTACGCGCAGTTGTTTTTATTAGAAGTAGATATAAGATAAGCTCTCGGAAAAGTCAAGTTTTAAAAATGTTCGACGGGTTTTTGAAATTTTCTGACTCTTCGCGATAACTCCTCCAAATCTGAAGTTTTACATTCAATCAAAATCAGGTGTTTTGAGAACTGCCCTTGCATAATTGACAATGCCCATTTTTCACATAAAATGTTATGGCCCTCGTGAAAGTCAATTCAGATTTTCTACAGTTTCTTGAAACAATTTGACGTCTCTCAAAAAGGACCCTACCAAATCTGATTTTTTGCATTCTGTCGAAATTACAGGTTGTGTAAACCTCTTCTGCATCAGCGGATAAACCAATTTTTTTTAAACCAAAAGCTATGGTTCTCGAAACAATCAATTTTTTGATTTGTTGACTGTTTTTTGTAACTTTGATTTTTCTCAAAAACTATTCTGCCAATTCTTAGATTAAGTGTTCAATCGAGAAGCACGATTCAAATTCTTCTCTTCTTAAGCCGCCACGACCTTCTTTTTCGCAGGAATAAGTTATGCATTTCGGAAAGTCAGTTTTTGAACTTTTGACCGTTGTTTCTTTCAATCTTTTTTGGACTTTTGACCGGCCTTTCTTAGAAACTACCCTGGCAATTCTGAGATGGAAGGTTTAATCGAAAGAACCGATTGCGATAAATTTTAATTTTTAAAGAAAAATGTTAGGTTTTTGTGAAGATTCCATTTTCCAAATTTTTATACTTTCCTTTATTTTAGTAGAGAAACAACAAGGGTTTTGGCCGTCCAGTTTTTAAAATAGTGAACTTAATCGCTTCAAAAAAAAAGGCGTAATAATAGAAAGATTCCCCCGCTCCACTCTCGCCTATTTTAGTAGAGAAACCATTAAGAATCGCCCACTCCCCTACTCTACTCTGCTCACTTATATTAGTAGAGAAAAAAACTAATTTTTTTTTAGCCAAGTCCAATTTTTGGAACTTTTAATATACTCATTTCAAAAAGAGGTAGCTATGGAAAGACCGCCTTTTACCCTGTGTGCCTGCATTTTCCCTTAGTCTGTTTGTACTTAACATCACTTTCTACAGCCATCGAAGATGTCTGTGGATGGAATTTTGGACCCATGTTTTTTGCTTTCTTAGGAGAAATGTTCAACCGAGAAACCGGTCCAATTTTTTTGAAATTACCAATTTCATCCCGCATCAGTATAACAAATTCCAAAAATATCAAACATGACCCTCCAGCTTTTGCTGATCACCAAGTTGTCTTTTAACAGGACGTAGTAATTTTGATTCACCCAGTTTTTTCAGTTTTTATGTTTGCGTTTTATCGCAAGTGGCACGAAGCTCCGCTTCCTCTGTTTTAATTTGCAAAGATGTTCTCCAATAGTTTCACTATTTGGTGTATCTTAGAAATCGTAGATTTTTTTCACGTGCTTCTGGGGATGGACATGTGTACAGTATATCCAAAAACAATCAGGTTTTCAACGAGAGGTTGATTTTCCGAGTTTAAATTCTGGTATAGAAATTGTCTGAAATCGCACATTTTTGTTGTAAGGAATTTTTTATGACCATGATATGAGCCCGTCTGCAGAAAATGTCTCATTTTTATTTGCTATACCCTTTCGATTTTAATTTACTGTCAATATGTCAGAAGAGACACTTACAGTGTTACTTTTGTCTAAGTTGCAGGCAAAATTCTCATGTTTATCAAGTTTTTAAGAGGCATGTCAGCTGGTTTTAAAAATTCGGGAGTCCAAAAGTCTGAACTCAGAGAAGGCCGATTGCTGAAAGTCAAATTAGCAAAATACGGAATCGACTTGATAGAAATTTGTGAAACTTCTAAGTTGGATTTCGACGTAGTGAAGGAAATGCTTTTGACAGATGAAAGATATTTAGAGAGTTTTTGTCAGAAATTTGGTAAGAAAAGAGATGGTGATAATCCGTCGTCTTCAATTTTTGGTGGAGCTAATCATTGCAAGATATCGGTTCTGGCTAGGTCAAATGATGCTCAGGCAACACCGACGACTCGTCAACCATTCAGAATCAGTGGTTTCGCTGGAGTTTCCCAGGCCCCTGGAAAGCTCGAGACAAGGTCTAATTCAAATGCGGGGTTTTCAAGCCAGCCGAATAATTTCAGAAAGTTAGATTCTACCGATAATGGAAGTGGGTTGGACGCTCCTTTTGTACAGGAAAACAAAGTTAGAATTGATCAATCGTCTACTGCAGTCTACTGTTTTTATTCGACTCATGCTTTTTTTGACCCTGTTGTATCGCAAGTGGTAAGCTCCGCTTCGCCTCTGTGTAAAAGATAAGCAAAGCTCCACTATCGAATAGCAAAAGTGCAAAGGTCACGAAAGACGTGATTGACTTCTAGTTTTGAAAATGGATTTTTAGTTATTAGATTTTTAATTACGTAATTTCTTATGAAAAAAAAAACGGTAATCACAAATATTTCTAGAAATTGAAAGAGCTTTAATACCATTTTTTTCGAAACCTGGAATTTTTCAAAGTTATTGTGTTTCTTGTTTACTAGCGTTCATTGACTATTTTGCAAATGTCTGTTGGCTGTATTTGTGGAAATTAACCGTAAATCTAATTACAAGAAAAAATAGAATGTAAAAACATTATCAGTTGTTCTAATGCACCGAAAATAAGACATCATTATTGTCATTTCAAGATGATTTAATTAATTCAAAGGATTATTTGCTTACCTGATTATCGTAAGTATTGCACGAGACTTTTTGGTAAATTTTTTCTTAACATATCCATTTCGCGCTGCAATTTTTGCTCGGATAGCTTGAAGGTAACTTCCATGCGTGGGAAAAAAACTCAGCGGTTCGATAAGGTGTTTTCTGTCGTTTTAGTTGTCTTTGCACGGATCATTCCTTTGAGCGGATCAATTTTTATACTGCAATGCTGCAGATATTTTTATACTGCAATGCTGAAAGTTATACTGCAATGCTGCAGATATTGATTGCCACAAAAAATTTGCTAAATTTTTCACTTTTTAATTGATATATTATGTTGCAGAGTTATTTTGAGGCTCTATATTGAGGGTTCTATAGTCGTTTGTCTGCTCAAGTTTTGTCGGCATAGATGCCACATCACGAGTTTTTCTTGTGCTTTAAGCATATATCGTGTTAAATGCAATTGTTGATCATTTCAAGAGGCCCAAGTTTTTTTATAAAGTCTTTTTTCCCTCTCAACTGGGTCAGTTTTCAGTTACCTCCAGAACAAAAGCGAATGTAGCTGGAAGTTTTAAGTTTTCAATTTTAAAGATAGACTAATTCCTTGTATGAAAAATTGTTTACGGGAAAAAGTCTAATTTCCCATTGACCGGGTGTAAAAAGTAAAAATTGATCAGGAA
The DNA here is from genome assembly GCF_963678635.1 of Symsagittifera roscoffensis. Lineage (NCBI taxonomy): Eukaryota > Metazoa > Xenacoelomorpha > Acoela > Convolutidae > Symsagittifera > Symsagittifera roscoffensis. Next base: position 76,610,214 of record NC_087062.1, on the reverse strand, counting down.
AAACATCAGTGAAAACATTAGCAAAAACATCAGTAAACGCAGATGCGAAGCTGAGCTTTGCACATTTTGTTTTACAACAAGTAAAGGATTAAAACAGCAAGACACTCAAGAAGTATCAAAGAGGACTTCGAAACTTATTGAAAGTGTTTGCTCAAACATAAATGGTTTTGTTTCCGCTTCGTATGTTTTGTTCCGTGATCTTTTGTTTTCGTATGTTTCATTTCCGTCATATTATTTTTTTAAATTGAAAATTTTTGCTTGGCATATTTAACTAGAATCCCTGTTTGATAAAAACAGGTTTATGAAAATGTATGGGATAGGATTTTTTTATTTAATCGCTTTTTGAAAAATTCTTCACGTTGCGCGAAAATTTTAGCTTTTCTTGAACTACTGGGCCGGTTTTCAGACCAAGGGGTACAATTGAAAGGCCGCCTACTCCTTTATGTGCCTGCTAGTCGCTTTTAACTGTACCCCATTGTCTGCAGCCTTCGAAAAGTAAGTGTTTGGGGGGATCATTTTTGACCTATATTTTTTTCGTTTTCTCAGAAACTACCTTCTCAAAACAGAATTGGGTTCAATAGATAGAGCTTGTTATGTGAAGATCCCCTGAATTAGTGGCCACGCCTAAAATTTTTGTACAAAAAGTTATGGCCTTCGGAATAGTCAATCTTTCGATTTTTTTACTGAGTTATGAAACTTCTTGACTTTTCTCGAAAACTGCTCTCACTTGTCTAAGTTTTTTTATGTTCCAATTGGGTAGAATTGGTATTGGGAAGCTACCCTGCATAAGGAGCTACGCCCGAGTTTTTTACCCATAAATTTATGGCCCTCTGTAAAGTCAAATTTTCAATTTTTTGACCATATTTTGAAACTGTTTGATTTTTCTCGAAAACTACCCTCCCGAATCTGAAATTTGGGTTCAAAAGATAGAACTTGCTGTGTGAAGCTCCCCTGATTAAACGGCTACGCTTAAATCTTTTAAACGAAAAGTTATGGTCCTCGGAATAGACAATTATTTGATTTTTCGACCGGATTTTAAGTCTTTGAGTTTTCTCAATAACTATCCTGCTAAATGAGATTTAGGGTTAATTCACAAGAAAATTTTGTGGAAAGCTTCCTAGCGTGTGCGACTACGCGCAGTTGTTTTTATTAGAAGTAGATATAAGATAAGCTCTCGGAAAAGTCAAGTTTTAAAAATGTTCGACGGGTTTTTGAAATTTTCTGACTCTTCGCGATAACTTCTCCCCCAAATCTGAAGTTTTACATTCAATCAAAATCAGGTGTTTTGAGAACTTCCCTTGCATAATTGACAATGCCCATTTTTCACATAAAATGTTATGGCCCTCGTGAAAGTCAATTCAGATTTTCTACAGTTTCTTGAAACAATTTGACGTCTCTCAAAAAGGACCCTACCAAATCTGATTTTTTGCATTCTGTCGAAATCACAGGTTGTGTAAACCTCTTCTGCATCAGCGGATATACCAAATTCTTTTAAACCAAAAGCTATGGTTCTCGAAACAATCAATTTTTTGATTTGTTGACTGTTTTTTGTAACTTTGATTTTTCTCAAAAACTACTCTGCCAATTCTTAGATTAAGTGTTCAATCGAGAAGCACGATTCAAATTCTTCTCTTCTTAAGCCGCCACGACCTTCTTTTTCGCAGGAATAAGTTATGCATTTCGGAAAGTCAGTTTTTGAACTTTTGACCGTTGTTTCTTTCAATCTTTTTTGGACTTTTGACCGGCCTTTCTTAGAAACTACCCTGGCAATTCTGAGATGGAAGGTTTAATCGAAAGAACCGATTGCGATAAATTTTAATTTTTAAAGAAAAATGTTAGGTTTTTGTGAAAATTCCATTTTCCAAATTTTTATACTTTCCTTTATTTTAGTAGAGAAACAACAAGGGTTTTGACCGTCCAGTTTTTAAAATAGTGAACTTAATCGCTTCAAAATAAAAAAGGCGTAATAATAGAAAGATTCCCCCGCTCCACTCTCGCCTATTTTAGTAGAGAAACCATTAAGAATCGCCCACTCCCCTACTCTACTCTGCTCACTTATATTAGTAGAGAAAAAAAAACTAATTTTTTTTTCTAGCCAAGTCCAATTTTTGAAATTTTTAATATACTCTTCTAACAGGACGTAGTAATTTTGATTCACCCAGTTTTTTCAGTTTTTATGTTTGCGTTTTATCGCAAGTGGCACGAAGCTCCGCTTCCTCTGTTTTAATTTGCAAAGATGTTCTCCAATAGTTTCACTATTTGGTGTATCTTAGAAATCGTAGATTTTTTTCACGTGCTTCTGGGGATGGACATGTGTACAGTATATCCAAAAACAATCAGGTTTTCAACGAGAGGTTGATTTTCCGAGTTTAAATTCTGGTATAGAAATTGTCTGAAATCGCACATTTTTGTTGTAAGGAATTTTTTATGACCATGATATGAGCCCGTCTGCAGAAAATGTCTCATTTTTATTTGCTATACCCTTTCGATTTTAATTTACTGTCAATATGTCAGAAGAGACACTTACAGTGTTACTTTTGTCTAAGTTGCAGGCAAAATTCTCATGTTTATCAAGTTTTTAAGAGGCATGTCAGCTGGTTTTAAAAATTCGGGAGTCCAAAAGTCTGAACTCAGAGAAGGCCGATTGCTGAAAGTCAAATTAGCAAAATACGGAATCGACTTGATAGAAATTTGTGAAACTTCTAAGTTGGATTTCGACGTAGTGAAGGAAATGCTTTTGACAGATGAAAGATATTTAGAGAGTTTTTGTCAGAAATTTGGTAAGAAAAGAGATGGTGATAATCCGTCGTCTTCAATTTTTGGTGGAGCTGATCATTGCAAGATATCGGTTCTGGCTAGGTCAAATGATGCTCAGGCAACTCCGACGACTCGTCAACCATTCAGAATCAGTGGTTTCGCTGGAGTTTCCCAGGCCCCTGGAAAGCTCGAGACAAGGTCTAATTCAAATGCGGGGTTTTCAAGCCAGCCGAATAATTTCAGAAAGTTAGATTCTACCGATAATGGAAGTGGGTTGGACGCTCCTTTTGTACAGGAAAACAAAGTTAGAATTGATCAATCGTCTACTGCAGTCGCTCAAAAATTGAAGCTCAACGATCCTTTCAAGTTACCTCAGAGTCCTTTTTTGAAAAACTTCGAGTCTGAGAAATCGATGCCGTCGTCATCGAAGTTACAGATACCGATGCCGGTTGAGTTAGTGCCAAGTACTTCCAAGACTGCGAGGGAAGCACCACAGGAATGTACAATGTCTAAATTGGTCCTCGATCAGAATAGTGCAGATGTTTCAATACCTGGTCTGCAATCAGCATTTTCTCCTTACATGCAAAAGAAGGCACAATCCTTGTCTGTCGAGGAGATGATGGTCGCTAATGAAATAGAAAGTTGGAACAGAAATCATGAGAGCATTGAAGGTGATGTGATAGAAAAATCTGACCCAGTGGAGGAAATTGCGAATACAGGCCTTAGTGCGTATGACATAACAATAGCAGAAGATGGCTGGGCTCGGAAACTGGAAGCCACGCTGCAGATTGTGGAAGATGAGGAACTTCGGGTAGATCCGGCTGAGTTAGAAGCTGTGCTTCAGCGGATTGGCAAGAATTTGAAGCTTATAGAAGAAATAAACCAAGAGGAAATCTGCGAGGGCGGAATGACGTATAACCAAATACTGGCGGAAGATGAAAAAATGTTACGTTTTCTAGATCCGCTTGATGATCTGATACGAATAGCCGAAGAAGCAAAGGCGACAATCGAGGGAAAGGAAAAATGTGTCAACTGTGAAACTTTGAAGGATGATAACGACGATGCTTATGAACATATCTACATAAAAGGAGTTGGCAGTTCAAGGTGGTTGGATTCAGAAGCAAATGATGAAATAGAATTTGACAGTCTAGGATTTGACGTTGATGAATTGTTCGGTCAGAATCAAGGAACTTTTTGTGTAGGTTCCGATCTAGAGCCAAAATTTGGAAAAGAAACGGACAATTCTACTGTTGGAAGTTTAGAGGATGAAAAACTGGAGGCGAATGAAATAATTGAGCTTACAGAGCTGCTGTCTGAAGATAATGCGCCACGAATAGATCAGCCTCTCAAGTCAGATATCATGGACCCCGTCGTTGCTTCTAACATTGATGTAAAGGTCAAGTCAGAAGCACCGACCTCAAAATTGCAGCGGGCTCCAAAAATAGTGGACATAAAACCGTTTTCAGCTGTCAAAATGCAATTGGGAGTGGAATCGAGAAGTACAATGAGTGTAACGAATGAAGCGAAGTCATCTTCACGGCCATCAGCGCCAGTAAGGTCAAAGATACACGATAACAGCTCAAAATCAAACTCACAAGTGTCTGAAAACAACTCCTCGTGGCTGTCTTTGCCCAAAAGATTGTTTCCTTTTTCAAAGAACTAGTAACCTGAAAAGCTAGTAGCAAGTAGTAGAAGAAAGCTGCCTTTGAAAAACAAGACACTCGGAACAGATTTACCCGAACTTGCTTACTTAAGACTCAAAGTTAGGAACAAATTTTTCGTCTAAATCAGTAATTTAAACTAGAGCGAGATAGATTGTGGAACAAAAGTTTTTGTAATTCCGATAAAACTAAGAGAGAAGTTCAGTTTCATGGTTTTACATTTTGTGTTAGGTGTCTTCAGATTTGGGCGCGATTGATTTGTTTTTTTTTTGATGTTCTGTAGGTTTTTAAAGGTACTGCGGTCTTCCAATGCAATTTTAGGTAGGAATTTTTACCCCTTTCGATCAGCAGACCTGGCTTTTTCCCTTTTAACGTTTTTATCGCAGGACTTAACATACCTGTCAAAACAAACTGACATAATCTGAGCACTGCATTTTGAATACCTGTTGTGTTCGATTTGTTTTTGTTCTTTTCATTGAATATGGGGAGGAACGTGGTATTCGGCTGTGTTTTTGTCTAATTTCGTCTTATTTTTGAGTCTTAGTCTAATTTCGAGCGAGTAGAGCGATCGAGTAATCTTCGTTATATGAAAATTTAACTTTTATTTAGGCTAAGAAAACTTGATTTCACTAAAAGCGGAAACTAGATTTGAAAATTTTTTCAAGGAATCCTTTGGCAATAAAGTTATTCTAACGAAACTTCAAAATTATTCTTCTTAGTTAAAAAAAAGTTTGAAAATTTTTAATTCATTTTTGAAGACAATTGTCCACTATGCCTAATTCTTTTTTTTCATGCGTTTGTATTGTATAGTTTTCTAATCACACCATGCACTAAAAACGACTTTAACTTGAAGAAAAGAGAGGTGAATGAAAAGGAGACGGGTATGATCCCGACAGTGATATTAATAGGCAATTATGAGTGGCAGTAAAGCAAACAAAGCAGAAGGCAGGCAACAGGCACCCAATTAAAAGGAAATTATAAGCTGAATAATGAACTACTATGTAATACATCAGCTAATCTGGTGGCGTCCCTCATGCTTGAAGGACCGAATGCTTGAAATTAATTTTAGCTTACTTTCAGCCAATCAGAATTGAGTATTCAAAATCTCAAAGTAAATCGCAAAAATCTCAAAGTAAGAAAATGAATCCAGGTCATTAGTGTTAATATTGACCGATTAGATAATAAGCAGAAGAGTTTTCAAGACTGAAAAACTCTTATGATTTTCACCTCATAAATCTTGTTGATTATCTAAATAGTATTGCGGTTGTAACCCGCAATTTGTAATATTTTTGATTATTTTCCACTGAATTAAAACATTTTCTGTTAATATTGACTTCGATTTTGTGAGAAAGGCATTAAGCCAATAGAAACGCTTAGCGATTTTGATTGGTTGACATTTTTCAAGCATTTGGTCCTTCAAGCATGAGAACCCTCCCCAGCTAGTCTTATTTTCGTCCGATTTGAGAGCAAATAAGTTGTGAAGGTTTTTCGTTAAACGCCTAATTGGCTTCATTTTGCTTGTTATGCTCTTTCTAGACAAGTTACTTGTCTAGATTAAACTGGTGTCTTTGACCTTCACGTCTTCTTTTACACTTGCGATAGGTTTGTACTAAACTTTTTCCCGTAAAGAACTTTAATCACAGATTTCAGCATGCATGCATTACACGACATATACATGCAAAATGTGCGTCGTATTTTCTTCCATTGATATATTACTGCCACTGTGCGTCCTTATAAGTGTTTTCCAATAAATTCGCAGATTTTTTATAAAGTGCAGAATGATATATAATAGGGTAGAATGATATAATGTTTTTCCAAGATATTCGCAGTTCAAACTTTTTTTAATGAGATTTTTTTTGACCTTGTTGCTTTCGGTTTATTTAGTGTCCGCTTTTTTACAAGCCAGCTACATAGCTTGTTTGTTTTTCTTATGAAGGCTAGAATGATAAGTTTTTTTTTGAACGTAAAGTTGTAAATTTACAACGTAATGTTTTTTTTTCGACCAAATTTTTCGCCCTTAATGCTCACTTTTTTTCAATATTTTATTCATTAATGATTTATGGTTAAGGCACAGCGTATTGTTTGAATATGTCAAAACTGTTCGAAAAAAATTCGTTAGTTTTGAAAAAAATTCTTAACTTTCAGAGTTTTTTTGTGCAATGATTGTTTTTGTCTATCAAAGAGTTTGGCGAGTGTCGCACAATTTTAAAGAGTGTGGTTTTTTCCGGCTTAACTTTTTTTTTTAAAAAGTTATATTGTATTTTGATCCTTAAATGCTGTCTCTTTTGATTGTAATCTTTTTCATCGACAGTTTTGAATAGTCGGAGTGTGTATTTCGTGTTAAATTAGACTTTGCATTTGTAACATCTTGGGAGAGTCTTTTTTTGACATAATTGACTCTTAATTGAGACTAAAAGACTAGTTTTTGTTCAAAGTATGTCCACGTTAGCTCCATAACTTTCAATCCAATCTTGTTTTCATGGGTGGGTTTCCTTTTGCAGATAATTAAAAGAAAATTGCAAGCTTCAAAAACAAAATCGTGCAATCGGCTTAAAAGTGGAGCCTAATTAAGTTGATCAAACTTTTCAGGCTTCATAATGGTCTAATTGAGATACTCTTTCTTAATGATGTTACTATGGTTTCAAAGCAATATCACGACTACGATACTGATGACGTGAATTTGGAAGATTTTTCTCGACTGGTGGATAAACAGAGCGATGCTCTACGACAACTCGAATGTGACCTTGAAAAGCTGGAACAGAGGAGGGCCGAGTACAGTTCAGTCAAAGACAGATTGAAAGAGGTGTCTGGCAAGCTCAGATGTCCTACAATGGTGCCGCTTTCGAAGGTCAATCAATTTCTTTAAATGTTTCAGGAGTCACCAATTAGTTCACAGAAAATGTAAATGGATTAAACACGACTAGTGTCAGTCAAAGCCATCTCACATTTTAACTGCCTTTAAAGGGGTATTCTGGAGGGATAAAAAGGAAATCTGATATGATGTGATTTAATCTAAAACGTATAAGCCAGTGTATTGACGTATAATGCAAAAATCGTATAATCCGACGATCGTATAAAGTGATATTGTATTTTTTGAGTTTCGTGTAAAAAATTATAACCATATAACCGGAGATCAAAATCCTTACTCATTTACAGCAACCGCTCGAAGCTTTTGAGATTTTTGATTCTCGATTATATTTTTCGGCAAAAATTCTCTCATTGCTCTCAAAAAACTATTTATTTGGGAGTTAAGCCGTCTCTAATATCGATTATATTTCAGTACTCAAGCAAAAAATCTTTCTCTCTCAAAAAAATAGTAGCCAATTATGGGTTTCGTATAATCGTAGAATGTATCGTATGAATCTGATCTCCCGTATAATCTTAAATCGTATAAGGGTTTGTTTTTCGTATAATTTTTCGTATAACGTGTACAAAACACTGGTATAAGGTCTGCAAAAGTCAAACCAGTTTTGATCTGCTGATAAGATTATTCGGTGCATTCGGAACGTTTTGTATTATTCGCATATGTTTTAGAGTTAAAATTTGCAAAGAACATCTGTTAATTTCTTCATTTTTTCTTTAAAAAAAACTGTACGAGTTATCTCAACGGTTTTAAGTGCTAGAAATGGAACAAGCGGCTAGCTATTGTTTTGCTCTGAAATGTCGAGTTTTTCATTCGCTAGAAAGGTTTTGACTCACAAGGACTAAATTTTAAAGGCAAGGTCATCGATAGAAACTTTAGAATTGTAATGTTATGATAATTTTCCTGAAAGTAATTTGAAATTGTGAAAATTGGCTGAATGAATGTACAATCTAAAAAATAGATAAGTCGAAACTTTAAAAGGAAGGGTCTTCTCGTTGCGGAAAATCCGAATGAGCAGTTTTAGCCATCAAAAACATCTAAATTGCCCAAAATTGACATGAGTTTCACTCTTATTTTTCACAGTTTTGCATACTGAATTTTAGTTCGCTGGTATGTTTTTCTGCTCGTCGGTCCTTCTGCCACGAGGAATTTCCTCTTTCATGGATATCTGTTGTACAGGTTGCCTTCATGCCGGGAGAGTTGATCCACACGAATGAAGTGTTAGTTCTGCTGGGTGATGGCTACTTTGTGGAGACAACTGCAGCTAAGGCCTCACAAATTGCCGACAAGAGATTGTCTCTCATAGCCGACAGGGCACATAGTCTAAAGCAGGCCATCAACTTACAGAAAAACGAAGTGCAAAGGTTAATTAAAAGATTTTTTTTAAAGATGTGAAAATGATTAAAGGCAAACATTTTGTTTTGAGTCGTAGAAATATTTGTGAGAAAATGTACTTGTTTAAACTATTTTTTCGGGTTTCCGTGGACTTTCTCTGAAATTTAGTATATTTTGGCTTTGCTAAAGAAGCCTGGAAAATTGTTTTGAAACTTTTGAAAACAAACTAGTGAAGACCGTTGCTGTGGATGAAGCACAGAAGGTTCCGATCACAATTTTTTTTGAAAACAATATATTATTTAAAAAAAAAACATATTTCGACCGATGAAAATGGGAGGGAGGAACTTTGTTTTCGGGTGTTTTGTTTTTTTTTTGTTTTCCACGCAAAATCAGGTACCACAAATAATAATCCAAATTGGTCCAGTGATTTATCATATTATAGCATTTTAACTATTGATTTTTCGTCTAATTTCGAGCGAATAAAGCGAGCGAGCTGGCTTGCTATAGGGCTATAATAGTTAGTCTTAAATTTCACTTATAAATTAACTATTACTTGGTATCAATCAAGTAAAATTTTCATCGAAAATTATTTTTGCGACGTAGGAACAAAATTTTCAGAACGAAGCAAGAAATATTTCTGCTAAAATAGAGAATTTTTTTTAGAAATTTTTGTCTTTATGCTTTTTATAATTCTACTTTTTCTTATTTCACTTTAGAGCTGCTTTTTTGTCGTTTTCTCGCTATTGTTTGCGAAGCGCAGCTTCGCTCTTGTGTTAATTTTGGTTTTCCCCAAATTGATGTCGTTTTTTGTTTATTGATAGAGGGAAGAGGGAATATACGTAAGCTTAAAAATAATGATAATGCCTTCAGGTGGCTGTATTCACAAAATGGATTAGGACAACAAAAATTTGAAGACAAATTTTTGTTTTCGCAAATTCCATATTTGTTTCGAACTTCGGGCGCCGGAAAAATAATTGTCGAAGCTTCAAAACCTAGTTTTTCAGTTAGTCAGGATAATGTTTGCAACAGATAAACAGAGTAATATCATACTGATCTGTACGTTTTGAGGCTCTGAAAAGTTAGCCTGTTTGGGCAGTCATGTTTTAGTTATTCCAGATAACGCTATATTCTTGTTTTTCGCGGCTTAGTTTCTTCAAATTATCGGTCTCAAGATACTTTTCCCAATTTTTGGTAAACTTCTTTGAAAATGGTAGAAGTCGACAAATTAGTTTTCAGAAAGTACCATTTTATGGTACCTCGAGTTTTATGGTAACCAACTTCTTTGGTTTGAAGAAAGAATCTTTTACTATTATTTAGAGTTTTGTTTTTAGCTCATTTAAATGATGTCTCGGACTGGGCCAAAAACCATTCGTGAGATAGTTAATGGGGCCCAGATACTAAGTCGTTATCCTGAGTTATCATCATAATCAACGTCCATTTCACTTCTGCGTTCGAGGGTGGTCCCAAAAAAAACTGCATTTCCGACATGTGCCGAGGTTTAGGTTGGTTTTCTTGCTCCATAGTTGAATCACCGGTAGACTAAAGAAGATACTTAAGTGGCTTTCTTGAAAACCCATAAGAGATCTCAAGTGACTTTCTTTTACAGAGAATGCGATCTTTTGTTGAACAAACACGTTTTAGAACATCTGAAAACCGAAGCTTTCAAGTGGTCTTTGATCTAAACATTTACAGATAGACTCAAAGCTTCCTGAACCTGTGTCACAATAAAAACAAAATGGGTTTAAAGCTTACTAAAAAGTGCTCTAAATTTTTTCGACAGCTGACGCAGACTTACTGATTTCGGATGCAAACCGTCAATTAACTGGCGAAGCGAGTGCATTAGTACGAACCTTATTTTTTTTCCAACCTAAGTCGAAATTTTTTTAAAATGCATAATTTATACAAAGGTTGGCTGTATGCTTTCCAATTTTTTACATGCAAAATTGTGTCTTTTTGTATTTGGAGTCCCTATTGCGGCATCGAATTGGCAATTCATTAGCATATGTAGCTTCGTTATAAGTGGCTAGTTTTTTGGGATTTTAGGCATCCGTGGCTGAGTGGTACATGCGTGAGACAAAATTGCTAGGTCGCAGATTCGAAACCTACACGTAGCCGAGTTTTTTGTTAATTCGAGACTTAATTCTACGTTTTCTTTTTTCACTTGATAGAGCTGTTTTTTGGTCGTGTTCTCCCAATGTTGTTGCGCAATGTTATTCTCGCATTGTTTCAAACAGCAGTACATTGATAAAAAGCTCGATTTCACAATTTTTTTCTAACTCAATGTATCGCAATTTTTCTTTTGAAATGCATAATTTATCCATAATTTGGCTTTATGCTTTCCAATTCATTACATGCAACATTGTATCGTTTTGGCTTTCATGCTACTTTTGCTGCGTCGAATTCGAAATTTAATATTAGATGTAGTTGCGTTTTTGGTGGCTAGTTTTTAAGGATGTTAAGCATCCGTGCGTGAGACTCATATTTGTTAGGTCGCAGATTCGATTCCGTCACGTAGCCGAGTTTTTTTGCTAATTCGAGGCCTATCATAAGAACCTTTCCGGTTCAGTTGGTTTCTGCTTAGAGATTGGCGGCTTAGTTGCCACATAACTGATTTTTTTTGCTGCGAGCAACTTTCATTGTAGTTGCAAGAGCAATTGCTGTTCATTCTAGTTTCCAGGGGGAATTGAAAGATGTTTAAAAATCAAAAAATCATTTTTTTGGTTCAAGTAATTTCAGCGCAAAGATTGTTCGCTTAGTTGCCATATCACTGATTTTTCTTGTGCTGTGTTGTTTGTATCTTTTTAGTGTGAAAAAGAAAAGAAATGGTAAATTTAGGTTCCATTTATAATGATTTCAAATTCTTTTGCTTCTCCCGCAGATTTGGTCTGGAGGTAACGAATACGCTTGGGACAGCAACGGTCTTGGGTTTGAATCTGACGGGGTCTGCTTTTGGCTTATTATTTGTTCGGTCAGGTTTTGTGGGCTTCGTTGCCACATTGTAGAATTGTTTTTGTTTGCTGTACGCAATTTGATTTATAGTTGCTATTAGTTTTATTAACTTCTGCTGTTTGTAGTGTTACCAAAATTGACTTCGTACTTTTTCTTATTTGTTTTTCGGCTTTTGTTTTATTCAGCTCAATGAACTAATTTTGAATCGTTTCAGGGGAAACATAATTTTAATGCTCTCCTCAAAAAGCTAAAAATCATTTAAAAAATTAGTATACAAGTTTTTCACAAACAAAGTTTTTTCGGATTTCTATTTTTCCTATTGATAGTTTTCGGCTTTTATTGTATCGGCTTAATGGCCTCAATTGGTGTCCTTAGACGAGTGCAAAAAGTTTGTATGTGCGTATGTGTATGTGTTTTGAGGAGGGCAAGGGGACTTAATAACTTTTTTAGTCCTCAATTTTTTGAGTTGTTTCTGGCTTTTTCGGCGTTATTGGTTTCGGCCGATATCTTGAAGGCGCAGTCGCCTCTTATTATTTTATTTGACGAGCGAATATATTTCTATGTTTTGAGGTTGAGGTGGACTCAAACTTTTTCTCTGATTTTTTTTCTGCTAAGGTATTTTAAGCTTTGTTACCGCTCTTTAAATTTTCTTGTGATGCGAATTTCAGATTCTATTGCCTCGGTTGTTTTTGTTTCAAAACTAGCCTTATTCGTTTTGATAGATCCAGTTTTTTCGTTTTTTTTTGAATTTTTTTCAACTTTGCAGCTTTCTTGCTTTGTATCGCAAGTGGTGCGGAGCTCAGCCTAGCGTCTGTGTTGAAAATTGTTCTTTTTCTTTAAAATTTTTCGTAGAACAAGTCCTTCCAGATATCAAAAAAAAACCATTAACTTTGATCATATAAGAGTTGCCGCATATGATTAAAAATTTCAAAGCAATTTAAAATAAATCGTTTAAAGCTGAAATGTGATCAAAGCCTGATCAAGGAAAAAAGACATCTGATTCATTAGCATTCAAAATGCGGTGCATATAATTCTTGAGTGAGCAAAAGTCGTATAACACCAAGTCGATATAGCTTAGTGGATAATATATGTGCTTCACAATCAAAAGGTCGAATGATCAACTTTGGCGGGCGAGGAAACAATAAAATAAGTTTCGATATTGGCTTCTTTCACCCAAAATCTCAGAGCTCTAGGACGAGAGAAACCGTAGAAATATATGTTTTTTAGACATTTGTTTGAAGTTTTGACAGATAATATCAATATTTTATGATTGAGCTTTTGATGAACCTATATACAATGTTTGTATTTCGTTCGTTCATTTCCGGGGTTTCTCAAAACGAGCTTTGCTATTTTCCCCCATGGCTTTGCTTTGAGAAAATTGAATTAAGATTGAGCTGCATCGAGTTTGACTTGTCCCAGGAACGTTCAAATTAAAGGATGGCTGCAAACAGGGCAGTAACACCAAGATGTCATCCTTCTACATTTGTTGTTCTTACAAGTCTACTTGCGGCTTCTTTTTAGTGGTTTAACTACGTAGCAATAGATTTTGGTTATTGCGACCACTTGTCTCTCCTTTTATGTAGTTTCTTTAAAATTAGGAGACAACTTCATCCAGCTTACTGCTAAAGTCCCATCTAGATCAAAGGGATCAGTAATTCTCGCAAGTTTTTCAATGACTCGCTGAATTACAACGGTAACTATGTCAATTGATAAAGAATTATTAAATTGATGAGTAGTAGTGCTAAATTGAGCTGAAGATTGTGTTCGTGTAATCGTTTGAAGTCGACTTCATTGATTTTGCTGTTGAAGTCTGGGTAAGATGAGAGTAACATCCTTGAAGCTTTTCTCAGGGGTAAAGGGGGGAGAAATTGTGGAAAGCAGCACGCTCAATATCGAATAGGGTTTTGTTGAGCTCGGCATTTTGCGAACGTGGTGACAAATTGTTGAGAAACTTCTTGTACGTATGCTCACATTTATTAGAAGGCAAAGCGTAAATACCAGGAGGGGATGAGAGGGTGTGAAAACCAGACAGTTTAATATGGACTGTATATCGTTGGTGAAATTGTATAAGGCTTCTGACTGTGCGGTGTTTCTCGGTTCAACTCAGTGGCAAGCCCGTTTTCACGGTCGCCCGAATAGAGTATCCTTTCAGCATCCTTGATGCCGCTGTCAAAAGGCTATGATCTGAATTTTTTTTTAAGTTTTCAGGCAGGTTCGTGCTTTTTGGATTATTCAAGGCCATCAGTAAGAAGGGTAGGACGATTGCTTTACGATAAACCCAAAGAAATGCGTGTAGCTCATTTTTTGTTGCAGTTTTGAATAATGAATAGACAGATTGAAACAATATTGAAATATTGTTTATTGTAAGTTTGTGAAAATTACGCGTTTAATGAAGTTAATTGTGATAACGTACTATCTTTGGTCAAAGCGCTAATTTGCGTCTTTTTATCAATTGGCTTGAATTTGCGACTTTTTGAACCCTAATTTTTGGCCTCAAATGAATTGACAAGTGCAGGTTACAAAACTAAAAAACTTTAGTTCGATACTGAACTATTGCATCAAAGATTTAAACTGATTGCAACACAATTGAATGTAAGATAAATTGGCATAGGGTAGGTTAGAAAAGGGTTAAATGTCAAAGGTCAATTTAAAACACAGGGTGAAATGGCATAGGACAGTTTGGAAGAGGATACGATGGGCTTGGGTAATATACTACCGTTATTTCTTACGGCTGCGGAACTTCTCTGACTTCACCCACGAAATATTTATGGATGCTACTTTGCATTTTGTGAGTTCTATTTCAAATTTATTGCAGGGTTATTGCTTTTATTCTTTGATCTATTCTGTCCATCGTATAAAAATCTGAATTATATGATGCTGTCATCTGCAGAAAATTTGACTGGCGTTCAGAATGATCTTTAAGTTGTGAATTAAACTTAATTTCGATTTAAACTTAGTTGTGAACTAAACTTAGTTGTGAAATTTTCTTTAATTGGTATCGCTTATACAAAAAAGGAAAAGAATATGCGTCAAATGCAAATTGAGTTTACCAAATTGCAAATTTTCGGCATCTTGTGTTCTGAATTACCAAATTTTTCTTCGGCTGTTCAGAAAACTGCTTGCAGTTGTTTGAGCACTCCAAAGCTATAGGCCATTAGATTTGAGAAGATTTCAACAATTCATAATTTTTTATTTGGTATAAATGGTTTTTGGATCGTTTAACTGTCCAAATTTTAACTATTTAGACCTTTGAGCAATCTAAAAAACATCTTAATGACAATATATCATATTTCTAAAGATGCAATGTACGTAAATAGACCTAATTCTTAGAATTCGTTTTGTACGATATTGAAGCTAATCGAATATGTTTCAGGAAGCTAAGTTGCGTCCTCCAGCTAAACATTTTTTGAAATCTGATGCTCTTTCTTTGCAATGAAAGCAGATTTTGTTATGCCTCTTGCACAGCAATCATTTACTGTGATGTTTTTCTTGTATTTTAACGAATGTGTTTTTCATGCAATTGCTTCACTGCTTGAATAAATCATTGGAGTGTGGTAGAATTTGAAAATAAACATTTACTTTGTGTTTACGGTCCATCAAAGCATTAGTCTGCTCGTATTAAACCAAAGTAATTAAATTTAAGATAAAGTATGCAAAATTTCTGATAAGATTTCCATGTCTTTCGAGTTCTTAGCGAAGTTTTTAAATTTGATTTCAGTACAAAAACGTTTGTCGAAGAAAACAGTTTGGAAGGCGTGAGAGAGGTTTTCGAGAGGTTAGAAGATAAAGCCGAAGTGTGTACAAGTGACGCGAATGCAATAAAAGGCCGGGTTTCGAAAGTGAAGAACGAAAATGAAAAACAGGAACTTGTGGAAACGTTGAAGGAAAAGCAGGAACGAATTCGGAAAGGAGTGAAGGAGTTCGAGGAGCAGTCGCTCAAAGGTCATCAAAGAGCAAAAACGGAAATCAATGATAGTTTGACTGTAGTTCAGACATTGGTAAATACACAACCTAGATAACTTAATCACTGACCTCGCGAATTAGAAACGTTGGTTCAATTTGTAATGTATCGTTTTTCAATTGCTAATTTTGCATGATGGCTATGAGATCTTTTTGAGCGTTTCTTCTCTTCTATATGAAAGCTAGCCTACGGGACTTTCTAGGCGTTGGCCAGGTGTAACGGATTGATGAATTTCAGGAAGCTATCTTATTGATTGTGTTCGGCTGAAAAGTAGTGTGCAAAGCATGAATTTGCGTTTCCTTTTTTCAGCAATTCAATTGCTGTAATTTTGTTGGAGCGTTTCATTGGGGTGAAATACAATTTTGAAGAATGAAGGGTTGAAATATTTGGAATGTTCGCCTTTTTACTGCTTATGTCAAAGTTTCGACTGCTGCAATCAGAAAACGTACAAGAAAAGCAAGAAGTGAAAAGAGTAAAAGATATACCGACAATTAACATCACTCCATTGATGAATGATACACTTTTTATTACACTAGCAAGCTTGCGAAGCGTAGTGTTTTGGTACGAGTCTTCTTTTTTTCCTAACTTAACTCGCAAATAAAAGTGAGCATTAGAAGTGTTCACTTATTTGGTGGCACCTGCTGTAATCACGATCTTAAGCATTGGAAATTTCATAACATCTGTTCTCTGCTTTATTTGTGGCTGATGTTTGTGTTTTATTAAGATTCCGTGGCTGAGTGGTTAGTGCGTGAGAAAAATCTCAAGGTCGCAGATCGAATCCGAGACGCTGCCGAAGTTTTACTAATTCGAGGCTTATTTTTACTTTTTCTTATTGCACTTTTTAGAGCTGCTTTTTGTCGTGCTTCCCCTGTTTTTTTTGTAATTTAGTGTTCGCTTATTTTTCGACAATTCTGATTTCTGTTCAGTTAATTTTTATGCGCCGGTCTTATTTCAATCTTTTTCGTTGAGGTTTTCGAAACATTTTTCCTGCATAAGGCTAATGATATATGCGACACAGCTCTTAAATACAACCCCTCTCTTATTTAAACGTAGATAACTATGAATCTTATCACTTATTTTATCACCTGATGTTTGAGGAAAAGAAACCCGAAACAGAAACAAGCAGCAGCGTTGATCTCGACTCAGTTGCATGTTCTGGTGCCGTTGATAGAAGTGCAATTTTGGCGCGCATTGAGAAGTTAATGAAAGAATCGAAACAGCAGGACCAAATTGACAGAGAAGAATCAGATTCAGATGGTGTACCATGTCGTATACCAAGCATAACATATATTTTCTTTACGATATAAGCATAGCATATAGTGTTTACTATTTGGTTCATCTACTTTCATTAGATAGCTCCCTTATATAATTCAGATAAAAAATTTCAATTTTGCTCTTTCCAAATTTCGTGCAAAGAACAACTTGGCCTCAAACTGAAACGAAAAAAAAAAGTCGAATTTTATTGCATACTATAAACCATCAATGACGTTATATAGAAATATTCATCATGAGATAGACGTATACGATATGTGAACTCTTTGGCTTAGATGACCTAGAAGAAGAAAGCGATGAAGAAGAAATTCGAAACAGTGAACTTGATGAAGCGAAAACGATTGAAAGTAATTCAGTCGATCCCAAATTGGTTAAAAAGAAAATAAAAAGATCCGTTTCGTTTTCGAAAGATGTGGACATCAGAGAAATATCTCCGACACGTATGTCTTACCTATATTGTGTCTGTTTAAACTGCCTTTCTCAATTAAAATTTGGATATTGCAGTACAAATAGAGAATGCTTCTGAATTTGGGCCTAATGTCGTAATGAAAACTCCAGATTTCAGGAGGAATTCGACAAACCCAACCCAGTAATTCAAACCTTTTACGCAGCAGACCGAACCTTTCGCAACCCAAAGGGTGCCTCTGCTGAAAAACTATTATTCGATACGTATTTTGGTCTACCAAGCTTAGTTTGTTCTTGAGGCGCTATTATATATCAACTTTGATTGTTGAGCGAGCGAATGAAAAAAGTGTTTTTTTTTTCAATTTTTCTTCCTGCAGAAATTCTTGCAGAAATTATTGTATAATGGGGTTGATTTTTAAAAGGGTTGTTTTTAAAAAGTAGTCTACCCTTTTCCCTGCACATAGACCTTTCGCGAAAGTTTGAAATCCGCATCTGCCTGCATTTGAATAAATATAAAAGGATAACTGTTTTGACAACTAGTTTCTGACGCAATGTCTGTCTTCGTTTAACCGTAGGCATGGACATAGATGCAAAATTTGTTTCAGGTGAAGAAAAGTCAGTTTTGGCGTCGGCGTCGTCGGAACTCAAAATTGGAAGCCCTCATGAGCCACAAACAGAGTTTGTTCAGAAAACTAGTCCGACTATAAAAGCTGTAGAAGATAAAATAGTTGAGCGAAATATCAGTTACGATCCAAAGCAAACAAATGATTCGCAAGCTGAAACAAATACAGATTCCTCAATTTCCGCCAAACCAGTGTCTTTGTTTAAGAAAAACAGAAAACGTTGATGATGATGACACTTTTTTCGTTTCAGACTTTCTATTTATTTTTTGTTTATTGCATAGATGAAAATGGAAATTCAAATAACCGATGGTCAACCAAGTTTTCTACAATCTGTTTGTTGTGTTTCTGACTGCATCTAAAACGCCTGAAGATTCCGATTTTTAAATAGTTTTCAATGTGCCATGTTTATCCATTCTAATCGTAGAGACGGAACAGTTATAGCCTTTTCAATGCTCTTTACTCTTGCAATAAGCAAGAGTGTTGCAATCGGATTGTAGACTTTTTTCCCGTCAACAATTTTGTTCACAAGATGGCCGTAATGGAATTCAACAGTCAACTTTTAAGCATTAAAAAATTTCAAATGCCCGTTCGAATTTGAGTTTTTTTGTTAATTGTAAATTTACCAACTCCGATTACCGTATATAAATTTTTTTGATGTTCCGGCTAACTGAAAATGTGTGTTTTGAGTTTTTCCAAGCAAAATCAGCTACCGTAAATAATCATCGGAGAGAGTTGAGTGATTTAACATTTGAAAGCACTTTCAGTCATGATTCAACCGACCAGTTTCCAGAATTTTTTTTCCCCAGTTTCCAGAAAAACCGGTTTGAAAAGTTTGATTTTTCGTCTAAAGTACAGCGAGTGAGCACGCTTATTTATGCTGAATTGAAGCCGTTTACAATAGCCTAATTATGCTAAATTTTATTGAAAGTCGAGTAAAATTAGTTTTCGGAGATTTTTAATGCCAGCTTGGTAATCCTATTTTACTACGATTGTCGCATATGCCTGAATTAAAGTCTTACGTCAGATCCTTTAATCACACCCTTAATTTGAAAAAAAAGACTGTGAAAAGGTTTTTAAAGACTATTGGTCGGAACATTCGCTGCTACTTGCAGAGTAACAGGATATCCTTGTTTTTATTTGCTCTTTGTTTTCTAACTTGGTTAAAAATGTTTTGGTTTAAAAAATTTTGGCTTAGAGGACTCTTTTTGAGTCGTTTATCTTAATGTTTTTGGAGGAGGAGTTCTTATAAAAAAAAGTTTTTTTTTCGGCGCAACGTGTCCGCCCACGAATGGTCCGCTTTGTTTTCACTGTGTAAGTTTTGTTTCGATGCTTAGTTAGCCTTGTTTTCTTGGCATGTTTTTTGAAAGGAGTTTTTATTCATTTCAAAATCAGACAAAGAAAGAAACCTTTTGATTGATCGCTTTTTCTGCGGCTGTATCACGATTTCTGTCGGTGAGTTTGTCATGATATCTACGTGTTGTATGATCAAAGGTGCAGGTAATTAGTTCCAAGATACCGGATTTTTTTTGGAAAAATTCTTTCTCAAATAGAAATTTTTCGATTCGATGTTTCATCTACAAGTAGTAATAGTCGATCATTTTTGTATCGCTAGTGATGCGGAGCTCCGCATGGCTTCTGTGTTAAATAGCAGCAGGCATAGAAGAAATATAATGATAACGTTTGAACGTTTTTGAGGGTTAAAAATGAAACGATCCAAGATTTCCTCCTTAGATAAAGTATTAAGAGGAATCGCCTGCGGCTCTGGTTAAATTTTGATCGATTTGAATCAATCCGTAGTCAGGTGCTTTTTTTTGTTGCTTCCTGAATTTTTTATGCGAGCAATTGCCATTATGAAGGCTTCTGATAACTTGCTAGTAATGTGCGCCATTCCTGTTGGTAGCGGAATCGCTTCCGATGGTTCCAGATACTTTCATTTTTAACGTCAAAAAGCATGACTTTTTAGCAGCGCTTAATTGTTTGAAAGAGTTGAGTTTTTTTTGTGTTTTTATGCATTGCAACATCTTCAGATGCGTTAGTTTTAATGCCGGATTTTTGTGTTTAAAACGAACCCTTGTTATGTGTCGATGGTCTTACTAAGTTTTCTCTTACATAGGTCGTGCTAGTTTATAAAAAGCCCATAATTTGTTTAAGCAAATTTTTTCATATGTCAATAAACGTAGTGGCATGGATCGTGACGATTTTTTGTTAGTTTTTTCATTTTTTTTCAGAAAATTTAGAAAAAAATATGTTCAAGCTCAAATTAGGTTTTTTGTGGATCAGCTAATTTTCGTGGATTATCTAATTTTCGTAGATTATCTATGGTTTGATTATTTTAGTTCGGTTCCTTTGTTGAAAGGAAGACATTTTCCTCTAGCAAAAGTATTTAGTTCATGAAAAACGTGAACGGCTTCTTTTGGCTAGTGAGTTTATACACAAGCGAGCTTGAGCTGCAGCCTTGAAAATTTCATAGCATCTGTTCTCTGATTCATTTGTGGCTGGTGTCTCTACGTCGATAAGCGTCCGTGGCCTAGTGGGAAGGATGTGAGACTTCTAATCTTTAGGTCGCTGATTCTAATCCGTTGTGCAGCAAAAGTTTTAATAATTTGAGGCTTATTTCTATTTTTTATTTCACTTTATAGGGTTATTTTCGCGCCAGTACTTGTGAAGCGCAGCTTCGCATCTGTGTAAACATTTGTTTCTTAGCGAAATAAAAATTTTGCAAATTGATCCAATTTTTCATTGAGTTAGTTTGATCAAAAAGTGTCAATCAGGATGTGGTCTTGACATTCGAAGAGATTATGAAGATTAGAGAAGCATGCAAAAATGAAACGATCCAAGATTTCCTCCTTAAATAAAGTATTAAGAGGAATCGCCTGAGGCTCTGGTTAAATTTTGATCGATTTGAATCAATCCGTAGTCAGGTGCTTTTTTTTGTTGCTTCCTGAATTTTTTATGCGAGCAATTGCCATTATGAAGGCTTCTGATAACTTGCTATTAATGTGCGCCATTCCTGTTGGTAGCGGAATCGCTTCCGATGGTTCCAGATACTTTCATTTTTAACGTTAAAAAGCATGACTTTTTAGCAGCGCTTAATTGTTTGAAAGAGTTGAGTTTTTTTTTGTGTTTTTATGCATTGTAACATCTTCAGATGCGTTAGTTTTAATGCCGTATTTTTGTGTTTAAAACGAACCCTTGTTATGTGTCGATGGTCTTACTAAGTTGTCTCTTACATAGGTCGTGCTAGTTTATAAAATGCCCATAATTTGTTTAAGCAAATTTTTTCATATGTCAATAAACGTAGTGGCATGGATCGTGACGATTTTTTTGTTAGTTTTTTCAATTTTTTTCAGAAAATTTAGAAAAAAATATGTTCAAGCTCAAATTAGATTTTTTTGTGGATCAGCTAATTTTCGTGGATTATCTAATTTTCGTAGATTATCTATGGTTTGATTATTTTAGTTCGGTTCCTTTGTTAAAAGGAAGACATTTTCCTCTAGCAAAAGTATTTAGTTCATGAAAAACGTGAACGGCTTCTTTTGGCTAGTGAGTTTATACACAAGTGAGCTTGAGCTGCAGCCTTGAAAGTTTCATAGCATCTGTTCTCTGATTCATTTGTGGCTGGTGTCTCTCCGTCGATAAGCGTCCGTGGCCTAGTGGGAAGGATGTGAGACTTCTAATCTTTAGGTCGCTGATTCTAATCCGTTGTGCAGCAAAAGTTTTAATAATTTGAGGCTTATTTCTATTTTTTATTTCACTTTATAGGGTTATTTTCGCGCCAGTGCTTGTGAAGCGCAGCTTCGCATCTGTGTAAACATTTGTTTCTTAGCGAAATAAAAATTTTGCAAATTGATCCAATTTTTCATTGAGTTAGTTTGATCAAAAAGTGTCAATCAGGATGTGGTCTTGACATTCGAAGAGATTATGAAGATTAGAGAAGCATGTATTTTTGTTGTCAAATTTGGAAGTGGAGTTATTTCAAAACCTTTTTTTATGTTTTCTTAGTGCATTAATTGGCATTTTTCAACTGTTTTTGCCTTTTTTTTGGTGGTCTGGTTTTGTCTGGCTTCCATTTTATATTACAAAAAAATAACTTGCGATCACACGCTTATACCTTCAGTCCCCTTTTTTGAAAGTTTTTGACCTGCGATCATTTTTCGTAATATATTGGATTTGTGAAAGCTGGCAATTTATTAATTCGGTTTCTGCGAATAATGCGGAAGTATGAGGCAAACTTATTGGTGGAAATGATTTCTGTTTTAGATTCGAGTTCTTTTTTCATCTATTTGAAAATTTTGACGTTGATTTTCCTTCGAGATATATTTCAGTATTTTTTAGGCTTTTTGCTGATTTAGCTGTTTTTTGCTTTCCTGTTTAAGAAGAGCAGCCATGCTGCTGTGTTTGAAGCTGGTTTTTCAATTGCAATCATTAAAAGGACAATAATCTACGCCCTGTGATAGCAAAAGTAAACAAGGATAGCCGGTTACTGTGCAAATAGCACAGAATATTCTGACCACAGTCTAAAGAAATACATTCTTTTTCTTCAAAATAGTGCTGTTTTTTTTCTGTGGTGCGATAAAAAAGATATCAACGAAAAAACATAAATTACGCATATTCGACTGTCATAGTAGAAAAGGCCAAATCGAAAACAGTTTTTGTTTAAAAATTACTAGAAATAAGAACAAAAGTTCTTTCAAAAATTTAAAAACTTGAAAGTTTATAAGCCGAATTTTTTTGAATTTGTTTAAGTTTAGGATTCCTAACAGTGCCAAAAAAGTTCCAACTACTCACTTCACTCCAATAAATTTTAAATTTCACGGCTTAATTAAGCCTGCACGCTCACCTTAATAGCTCGCAATTAGATCAAAAATTAGACCAGTTTTTCTCGACACAAAAGAATTATCAAGAGTTATCAAATCGGAATGTAGACTTTTTTCGGGTTAATTTTCGGGTTAACAACTAATTCAACAAAATCAGTTGACTCTCTTATGATACTGCTATGCAGCTCACATGCTCAAATTTAGGAGCGACTGTGTAGGTACTAGTTACTACAGGGTAGTTTCAGTGGAGAGTTGAAACTTAAATCAGTTTTTTTTTCGGTTCAACTGGTGTCTGCTCAAAGGTTGTCGGCCTTGTTTTCGCTTCGGTAAGTTTCGTTCCATTGCTTACTTTTTAAAACTCAAGCTCCTTGCGTGGCTTGTATACCTAGAACATCTGTTTGATCAAAAAGGGTTTTTTGAAAATGCAGGGTATAGGGTTTTTTTTGAGACGCTTTTGAAAATTCTTTCTTTTTTTGCGAATTTTTTTCTACTTTTTTTTGGAAACTACTCTGCCGGTTATCAAAAAAATGGGTAGCAATAGAAATTTCGCTTACTCCCTTCTGTGCCTGCATTATGGCCTAGTCTCTTTATACTTTACCCGACTGCCTACAGCCTCCGAAAAATCTGCAAGGGGAGGGGGCTTTTCTTACCCAGATTTTTTAATTTCTTTTTTCGTTTTCTCAGAAACTACCCTCTAAAATCTGAGATTTTGTGTTCAATACATAGAACCTAATGCGTGAAGCATCCCTTATTTAGTAGTAACTCTCATTTTTTTTTTTAAAAAAAAAACGACTTGCCTTTAGCAGAAAAAAGTTACGGATCTCAGAAAGGTTTTTTAAACTTAGACCATTTTTTTAAAATTTTTCTCAAAAACTACCCTATCAAATCTGAGATGAAAATTTAAACAAAAGAAGCTGTTTTGAGAATTTTTCCTGCGGAAGAGGCTACTACTTAATTTTTTGTATAATAAAGGTTATGTCTTTGGGAAAGTTTCAAAATCTCAAAAAGTTCTCCTTTTCTTATTTATTTTAGTAGGGAAAAAACTAAGGGTTTTGGACAATTTTTGAAATTTTGTTTTTCGTCCCGCATCAGTATAACAAATGGAAAAATATCAAACTGGGCTCTTTGTGTCCTACATCGAGGCATCAGCAACGTTTGATTCACTTAGTTTTTTTCAACATTTTTCATTTTTTTTTGACACATGCTTTTTTATGATTGTGTTATACCGCATGTGTTGCGAAGCTCTGGTTCGCCTTTGTGTTCAAAGTTGCTCACTATCGTTCGAATCACGGCTGAAAGGGCTTTGGTTTGATCTATAACTCAACTAATTTCAATGAATATTTGTGGTACCTGATTTTACGTGGAAAACAAAAAATTAAAACACCAGAGTACAAAATTTCTCTGCAAAAATACGCTTTAAATTCAAACCGTAATAAAAAAGTTGACAGTTGACCCTGTTACCTCAAGTTGGCGTGCTTTAGTCAAAAGAATGTCAGAAGAGGAGCTGTAATGTGATAAGTTTCGTTTTTTTTTCAACATCTCACATGTATAAGGGAATCAATTGAGTGGCCATTTCCTTATTGTTGTGGTGAAGCCAATTGTATAGCAGTAGTGTCGCCAGTCGCCGAATGCAAGACGATAGACTTGGAAGCTGTAGGTGGGACATGCGAATTTTGGTGTAAGAAAAATATCATTTGAAGCCTGTGAATTTGTGGCCATTTTTCGTCCAAAACAACGCACCGGTAATTTTGTTATGTTTTTGCTGGTTTACCTGGTTGAAGGTCAGAATCGTCATCCAACGTACGAGAATAAGTGTCTTGTTATTGGGAACAAGGCTTTTCCCCGTAAACAACTTTTCTTAAAACTGTTGTAATGTATTGAACTTGCTATATTAAAGAATATTAACAACTTCCGGAGGTAATTCCTTGTAATTTTCTCTGGAGGTAACGCAGTTGCCTTTGCACCCTAAGGTCTTGGGTTGGAGACCCGATCGGACTTTTTCTTTCAGTGTGTATGAAATGGATTTTCACGGTAAAAATTCAATTGCCGGGCTTTCGTTTGTTGGCTCATCTTCCAAAGCATAGATTTCCTTTTTTCTTCAAATAAATTTTTTCGACAGTTAATTTAGTCACATTTTTTTCGCTAGCGTGCAATGCTACGCTTGCGTTGTGTCGCAAGTGACGCGAAGCTCTTCTTTGCCTCTGTGAAATTGATTTCAACAAATATATTGTGAGGTAGTGTTTAATGTATTAGCTGCCCTTTCGGGGAGAAGATGCTCAATGGATGAATTATTTTTTGCAGCGCTTAATTCAGAAATACTTGAGTTGCCTGTTTGGTGATACTCTCAGATTTATGATTGGATCAATTAACTTAAGTGGGCGGGTTTTGTTAATTATCTCTAAATCTGAAGCCCAAGGTGTTGCAAGATCTTTTCCTACTCTAGGTAGCATAATTTGGTATAAATCAATCTCATTTTTGGGAATCAGCTTCAAAGGTTTTGAGATTTTTTGATGGTTTGTCAGGTAACCTCGCCTCTGCGTTGATGAATTAATTGTTTACACTTGCTAGATTTAGTGTATTAGTACTCCTTTTTTCTAACCTAACTCGTAGATTAAAGTGTTCATTTTGATTTCTTTTTTGCTATAATCACAATCTGTAGCATTGTAAATTTCGTAGTAACTGTTTTCTGCTTTATTTGTGGCTAGTTTTTGTGACTCATTCAGCGTCCGTGGCTGAGTGGTTAGTGTTTGAGACGCATAATCTCTAGGTCGGAGATCGAATCCGGGAGGTAGCCGAATTTTTTCAAATTAATTTGAGGCATAATTCTTCTTTTTCTTATTGCTTTATAAAGAGCGGCTTTTTTTCGTTATCTGGCTAGTGCTTGCGAAGCGCAGCTTTGCCTCTGTGTAAAAAAAATAGAATCTAGCCGCTTTTATGGGGTGGGTTTTTACTCGTATTTTTTGTGTGGAAGTTAGTTCGCTACCTTGATGTGATCCGTGATTTTTTTAACTTCGCACAACCTCAATAAGTTCTGTAAACCCAGCGAATTTGTTTAACTGTGAAGTGGAAGCGAAATAAATGATAGCCTTTTGGTAACATATTTGGAAATCTAATCGTTGAAGGCTCTAAGAGTGAAGATTCTTTTCAGTTTTTATCCCTTCGTTTCACAGCGCCGTTCCTTTCTTCACTTCCTCTTATGATTTTCAATAGGTTTTGTCTGCAAATAGTCGTTTCAATATCATCATACATGTTGGCTGGTTGATGGTTGAGCGAAATTGGTGTAATGGTTCTTTGGAGCTCTTTTAAATTATGAAACTTGCCAAAAAATTCTAGTTTCACAGCCCAATGAGTGTTCTGCGCAGACACGCGAGTCACTGAAGCTCTCGCTAGTGTTTGCGAAGCACAGCTTTGCCTCTGTGTAAAAAAATAGAATCGAGCCGCTTTTATGGGGTGGGTTTTTACTCGTATTTCTTTGTGTGCAAGTTTGTTCACTACCTTGATGTGATCCGTGATTTTTTTTATTTTCGCACAACCTCAATGGGTTCCGTAAACCCAGTGAGTTTGCAGTAAACTGAAGGGTGTTACGTAGCTCAATCTGTTTTCTCATGGAAAATATAAAATCATGCTTTCATTTGAGACTTCATCTGTACCTGACATGTGCTCGTATTTTCGAAGCAGCCATGGTTAATATTTATTTATTGGATAATCGTTAAAAGAATTGAAATAGCTAATGAAAATTTAGACAGTTGAAAATCCCATAATTCCGCAGGTTAGTTAGAAAAGTCACTGTTTTTCAACGAACTTTTTCAGCTTGTCAATCAGATAGTCGCTATCAAGTATCTAGATTTTTCGTTGTGTACATAAAGTTACTTTTCGCCCACAAGTTAGAACTACAGCTTTCGCAGCCTAATCGAAGGAACTCATCACTCAGTATCCAAAATTCGTCGCTCATACTATGTTCTCGCTTCTAGATGTCTGAATGAAAACAAGTTGTAAGGTTGTTTTACTTTATCCGGTAAGATCCCCTGAAATAGTTCTTCCAGCCAAACTTTTCTCTGCTGAGTAATTTTCACAAAAGTGAGTCGAAAATTAAAAATGTTGATGATGAGACATCCGTTGATTGAATCTAGATTTAGATCTAATTAGCGTATTGCGCACATCGCTGTTTTTAATGTTCAGAAGCGATGAATAACTCAACTCAGATCGAATCTTTGGTATTTTTCTGGTGTTCTGATTTTCTGGTGTTCTTTTTGGATTCCTTCGCTGCTTCGCTGGAAATTCTTAACTTTTGGTTTTGAAAGCAAAAGCAGTAAATTGGTCAGTTTTCTGAGAGTGAGGTAACTCTCGAGTTTGTTTAGATTGAGTGTGTACGCTACGCACTGACTGTTAATTTTGTTTCTACTTTCATTCGAAATTTCTTCTTGCAATTTATTTTCATGATTCTGGCATTCATGATTTTTTCAAACCGTTTGCGCAGATCCTTCCACATACACTTGAACAGTGATTCTCATCTGTTAAATTATGTTTAAACAAAAGTGATTCAGGCAGGGCTTAGCAGTAAGTGGACTTGAGAAAAGCTTTGTTCAAAAGTAATAGGAATCCTGGTTGCCTGTTATAAATTTGGTCCGTTTTCATTATTCTTCAAAGCCGTCAAATGTGAAATGTGTTGCTTTCGCGGCTTAAGAACATAAAGATAATTTATCAAGAAAGCGAAACGGTTTCCGTGTTTTTTTGGTAGACCGGATAGTCAACTCTTGGTTTTCAAAAATTTGATACCAATACTAACAAATGTCTCATGAATCTCAACACCCTTAAGTTTGATTTTTACCATAACTCAAACTTGTGTTGCTCACATCGCTATTTCTTTTGTTTAGAAACTTATGGTTAACTTTATTCCGGCTGAGTCTTCCTGTATATGCAATTCGTTTTTTGAAGATGATTTTTTTACTGTAACAAAGCTGATTAGTGTTATAGCGAAAACAAATTTCGACTTTCTGCTGGCCTACTTGAGCATCGCAGTTGAATGATAGAACTTATCTTGAAAACACAAAAGTAAATCTGCCTGAATTTTCTGTACAAAAATAAAGTGATGCTCCAGTAGGGAGTGGTTGTGTCCGAAGACATGGAACAGCAAGGCAGTCCATCTTCTAATTTTATGAGGCTCAGCGATATTTATATATTTTTGAGCTTTTATTTTAAGCATTCGTTTTAGAAGCGTTTTTGGAACTGTTAGTAATGACGTATTGCCATAGGCAAGAATTATCAATACCTCGTCGAATCCATTTTTCTAACACAATCCTTAAATCTCAATTATAATTTTCCGTCTAAACCAAGTCAAGTTATGTTAATAGGCTAAAATTTAGCCTCATCTTAAACATCTAAGTTATCTGTCCGATTTTTTGAATTGTTGCTTTCGCCGCCAAAGGTTTGATGGTGGTAATTCGAAAACGATTTAATGATTTATCGTTGCACGTTGAATTGTTTCATACTTTGTTTCAACATTGATCCTCTTATGAAGTCCGCAGGTTTTTTCGAGAGAAGTTCTCGCTGTTGATAAGTTCCCTACCTCTTTTTATCGTCTCGCACAATAAGCTGCAACACAGCCTTTTTGCGTTTCGGAGATACTTGTTGTCTAATCACAACTTGAAATTTTTCCAAAATGCGTTTTTTAAGCTGAGTTTTTTTTACGGGACCATGTGTAGTTTAGGGCATCGTTTTTTGAAACTGGAATAGTTATCGAAAAGCAGTATGGAGTGCCTTACGTTGCATATGAGAATTCCAAATGATTCGCATTGAAAGAAAAAAATTGCTTATTAACATAATTATTCTGGCTGCAAAAAAAATAGTTTTGTCTCTGCCAAAATTTTGCTTCTGGCTCTTGTACTTGAAATTATACTTCGTTGCAGATTAGAACAGATCATAACTCGATGCATTTTAAATTAATCACATGGCTTAACAAGTTTGACCTCTTAAGTTTCCTAATCTATGATATATTTAAACGCGGGCTTCACTATCTCGCCATGTTTCAGTTTTTTCAACGGAGAATTTTTGCACGTTTAAGCTATATCGTATATTGCAATGGTTAAGATATTTGATCAATTTTCCAAGATACCGGATTTTTTTTGGAAAAATTCTTTCTCAAATAGAAATTTTTCAATTCGATGTTTCATCTACAAGTAGTAATAGTCGTTCTTTTTTGTATCGCTAGTGATGCGGAGCTCCGCATGGCTTCTGTGTTAAATAGCAGCAGGCTTAGAAGAAATATAATGATAACGTTTGAACGTTTTTGAGGGTTAAAAATGAAACGATCCAAGATTTCCTCCAAGATGAAGTATTAAGAGGAATCGCCTGCGGCTCTGGTTAAATTTTGATCGATTTGAATCAATCCGTAGTCAGGTGCTTTTTTTGTTGCTTCCTGAACTTTTTATGCGAGCAATTGCCATTATGAAGGCTTCTGATAACTTGCTAGTAATGTGCGCCATTCCTGTTGGTAGCGGAATCGCTTCCGATGGCTCCAGATACTTCAATTTTAACGTTAAAAAGCATGACTTTTTAGCAGCGCTTAATTGTTTGAAAGAGTTGTTTTTTTTTTGTGTTTTTATGCATTGTAACATCTTCAGATGCGTTAGTTTTAATGCCGGATTTTTGTGTTTAAAACGAACCCTTGTTAAGTGTCGATGGTCTTACTAAGTTGTCTTTTACATAGGTCGTGCTAGTTTATAAAAAGCCCATAATTTGTTTAAGCAAATTTTTTCATTTGTCAATAAACGTAGTGGCATGGATCGTGACGATTTTTTGTTAGTTTTTTCAATTTTTTTTTTAGAAAATTTAGAAAAAAATATGTTCAAGCTCAAATTAGGTTTTTTGTGGATCAGCTAATTTTCGTGGATTATCTAATTTTCGTAGATTATCTATGGTTTGATTATTTTAGTTCGGTTCTTTTGTTAAAAGGAAGACATTTTGCTCTAGCAAAAGTATTTAGATCATGAAAAACGTGAACGGCTTCTATTGGCTAGTGGGTTTATACACAAGCGAGCTTGAGCTGCAACCTTGAAAATTTCATAGCATCTGTTCTCTGATTCATTTGTGGCTGGTGTCTCTCCATCGATAAGCGTCCGTGGCCTAGTGGGAAGGATGTGAGACTTCTAATCTTTAGGTCGCTGATTCTAATCCGTTGTGCAGCAAAAGTTTTAATAATTTGAGGCTTATTTCTATTTTTTATTTCACTTTATAGGGTTGTTTTTGCGCCAGTGCTTGTGAAGCGCAGCTTCGCATCTGTGTAAACATTTGTTTCTTAGCGAAATAAAAATTTTGCATATTGATCCAATTTTTCATTGAGTTAGTTTGATCAAAAAGTTTCAATCAGGATGTGGTCTTGACATTCGAAGAGATTATGAAGATTAGAGAAGCATGTATTTTTGTTGTCAAGTTTGGAAGTGGAGTTATTTCAAAACCTTTTTTTATGTTTTCTTAGTGCATTAATTGGCATTTTTCAACTGTTTTTGCCTTTTTTTTGGTGGTCTGGTTTTGTCTGGCTTCCATTTTATATTACAAAAAAATAACTTGCGATCACACGCTTATACCTTCATTCCCCTTTTTTGAAAGTTTTTGACCTGCGATCATTTTTCGTAATATATTGGATTTGTGAAAGCTGGCAATTTATTAATTCGGTTTCTGCGAATAATGCGGAAGTATGAGGCAAACTTATTAGTGGAAATGATTTCTGTTTTAGATTCGAGTTTTTTTTCATCTATTTGAAAATTTTGACGTTGATTTTCCTTCGAGATATATTTCAGTATTTTTTAGGCTTTTTGCTGATTTAGCTGTTTTTTGCTTTCCTGTTTAAGAAGAGCAGCCATGCTGCTGTGTTTGAAGCTGGTTTTTCAATTGCACTCATTAAAAGGACAATAATCTACGCCCTATGATAGCAAAAGTAAACAAGGATAGCCGGTTACTGTGCAAATAGCACAGAATATTCTGACCACAGTCTAAAAAAATACATTCTTTTTCTTCAAAATAGTGCTGTTTTTTTTCTGTGGTGCGATAAAAAAGATATCAACGAAAAAACATAAATTAGGCATATTCGACTGTCATAGTAGAAAAGGCCAAATCGAAAACAGTTTTTGTTTAAAAATTACTAGAAGTAAGAACAAAAGTTGTTTAAAAAATTTAAAAACTTGAAAGTTTATAAGCCGAATTTTTTTGAATTTGTTTAAGTTTAGGATTCCTAACAGTGCCAAAAAAGTTCCAACTACTCACTTCACTCCAATAAATTTTAAATTTCACGGCTTAAGTAAGCCTGCACGCTCACCTTAATAGCTCGAAATTAGATCAAAAATTAGACCAGTTTTTCTCGGCACAAAAGAATTATCAAGAGTTATCAAATCGGAATGTAGACTTTTTTCGGGTTAATTTTCGGGTTAACAACTAATTCAACAAAATCAGTTGACTCTCTTATGATACTGCTATGCAGCTCACATGCTCAATTTTAGGAGCGACTGTGTAGGTACTAGTTACTACAGGGTAGTTTCAGTGGAGAGTTGAAACTTTAGTCAGTTTTTTTCGGTTCATTTGGTGTCTGCTCAAAGGTTGTCGGCCTTGTTTTCGCTTCGGTAAGTTTCGTTCCATTGCTTACTTTTTAAAACTCACGCTCCTTGCGTGGCTTGTATACCTAGAACATCTGTTTGATCAAAAAGGGTTTTTTGAAAATGCAGGGTATAGGGTTTTTTTTGAGACGCTTTGGAAAATTCTTTCTTTTTTTGCGAATTTTTTTCTCCTTTTTTTTCGGAAACTACTCTGCCGGTTATCAAAAAAATGGGTAGCAATAGAAATTTCGCTTACTTCCTTCTGTGCCTGCATTATGGCCTAGTCTCTTTATACTTTACCCGACTGCCTACAGCCTCCGAAAAATCTCTAAGGGGAGGGGGTTTTCTTACCCAGATTTTTTAATTTCTTTTTTCGTTTTCTCAGAAACTACCCTCTCAAATCTGCGATTTTGTGTTCAATACATAGAACCTAATGCGTGAAGCATCCCTTATTTAGTAGTAACTCTCGTTTTTTTTAAAAAAAAAGCGACTTGCCTTTAGCAGAAAGGTTTTCTTTAAACTTAGACCATTTTTTTTTTTAATTTTTCTCAAAAACTACCCTATCAAATCTGAGATGACAAAAGAAGCTGTTTTGAGAATTTTTCCTGCAGAAGCGGCTACTACTTAATTTTTTGTATAATAAAGGTTATGTCTTTGGGAAAGTTTCAAAATCTCAAAAAGTTCTCCTTTTCTTATTTATTTTAGTAGGGAAAAAACTAAGGTTTTGGACAATTTTTGAAATTACGTTTTTCGTCCCGCATCAGTATAACAAATGGAAAAATATCAAACTGGGCTCTTTGTGTCCTACATCGAGGCATCAGAAACTTTTGATTCACTTAGTTTTTTTCAACATTTTTCATTTTTTTTGACACATGCTTTTTTATGATTGTGTTATACCGCATGTGTTGCGAAGCTCTGGTTCGCCTTTGTGTTCAGAATTGCTCACTATCGTTCGAATTACGGCTGAAAGGGCTTTGGTTTGATCTATAACTCAACTAATTTCAATGAATATTTGTGGTACCTGATTTTACGTGGAAAACAAAAAATTAAAACACCAGAGTACAAAATTTCTCTGCAAAAATACGCTTTAAATTCAAACCGTAATAAAAAAAGTTGACAGTTGACCCTGTTACCTCAAGTTGGCGTGCTTTAGTCAAAAGAATGTCAGAAGAGGAGCTGTAATGTGATAAGTTTCGTTTTTTTTTTCAACATCTCACATGTATAAGGGAATCAATTGAGTGGCCATTTCCTTATTGTTGTGGTGAAGCCAATTGTATAGCAGTAGTGTCGCCAGTCGCCGAATGCAAGACGATAGACTTAGAAGCTGTAGGTGGGACATGCGGATTTTGGTGTAAGAAAAATATCATTTGAAGCCTGTGAATTCGTGGCCATTTTTCGTCCAAAACAACGCACCGGTAATTTTGTTATTTTTTTGCTGGTTTACCTGGGCGAAGGTCAGAATCGTGATCCAACGTACGAGAATAAGTGTCTTGTTAAACAAAAGAAGCTGTTGTGAGAATTTTTCCTGCAGAAGTGGCTCCTACTTAATTTTTTGTATTATAAAGGTTGTCTTTGGGAAAGTTTCAAAATCTCAAAAAGTTCTCCTTTTCTTATTTATTTTAGTAGGGAAAAAACTAAGGTTTTGGACAATTTTTGAAATTACGTTTTTCGTCCCGCATCAGTATAACAAATGGAAAAATATCAAACTGGGCTCTTTGTGTCCTCCATCGAGGCATCAGAAACTTTTGATTCACTTAGTTTTTTTCAACATTTTTCATTTTTTTTTGACACATGCTTTTTTATGATTGTGTTATACCGCATGTGTTGCGAAGCTCTGGTTCGCCTTTGTGTTCAAAATTGCTCACTATCGTTCGAATCACGGCTGAAAGGGCCTTGGTTTGATCTATAAGTCAACTAATTTCAATGAATATTTGTGGTACCTGATTTTACGTGGAAAACAAAAAATTAAAACACCAGAGTACAAAATTTCTCTGCAAAAATACGCTTTAAATTCAAACCGTAATAAAAAAAGTTGACAGTTGACCCTGTTACCTCAAGTTGGCGTGCTTTAGTCAAAAGAATGTCAGAAGAGGAGCTGTAATGTGATAGTTTCGTTTTTTTTCTCACATGTATAAGGGAATCAATTGAGTGGCCATTTCCTTATTGTTGTGGTGAAGCCAATTGTATAGCAGTAGTGTCGCCAGTCGCCGAATGCAAGACGATAGACTTGGAAGCTGTAGGTGGGACATGCGAATTTTGGTGTAAGAAAAATATCCTTTGAAGCCTGTGAATTCGTGGCCATTTTTCGTCCAAAACAACGCACCGGTAATTTTGTTATTTTTTTGCTGGTTTACCTGGGCGAAGGTCAGAATCGTCATCCAACGTACGAGAATAAGTGTCTTGTTATTGGGAACAAGGCTTTACCCGTAAACAACTTTTCTTAAAACTGTTGTAATGTATTGAACTTGCTATATTAAAGAATATTAACAACTTCCGGAGGTAATTCCTTGTAATTTTCTCTGGAGGTAACGCAATTGCCTTTGCACCCTAAGGTCTTGGGTTGGAGACCCGATCGGACTTTTTCTTTCAGTATGTATGAAATGGATTTTCACGGTAAAAATTCAATTGCCGGGCTTTCGTTTGTTGGCTCATCTTCCAAAGCATAGATTTCCTTTTTTCTTCAAATAAATTTTTTCGACAGTTAATTTAGTCACATTTTTTTTCGCTAGCGTGCAATGCTACGCTTGCGTTGTGTCGCAAGTGACGCGAAGCTCTTCTTTGCCTCTGTGAAATTGATTTCAACAAATATATTGTGAGGTAGTGTTTAATGTATTAGCTGCCCTTTCGGGGAGAAGATGCTCAATGGATGAATTATTTTTTGCAGCGCTTAATTCAGAAATACTTGAGTTGCCTGTTTGGTGATACTCTCAGATTTATGATTGGATCAATTAACTTAAGTGGGCGGGTTTTGTTTATTATCTCTAAATCTGAAGCCCAAGGTGTTGCAAGATCTTTTCCTACTCTAGGTAGCATAATTTGGTATAAATCAATCTCATTTTTGGGAATCAGCTTCAAAGGTTTTGAGATTTTTTGATGGTTTGTCAGGTAACCTCACCTCTGCGTTGATGAATTAATTGTTTACACTTGCTAGATTTAGTGTATTAGTACTCCTTTTTTCTAACCTAACTCGCAGATTAAAGTGTTCATTTTGATTTCATTTTTGCTATAATCACAATCTGTAGCATTGTAAATTTCGTAGTAACTGTTTTCTGCTTTATTTGTGGCTAGTTTTTGTGACTCATTCAGCGTCCGTGGCTGAGTGGTTAGTGTTTGAGACGCATAATCTCTAGGTCGGAGATCGAATCCGGGAGGTAGCCGAATTTTTTCAAATTAATTTGAGGCATAATTCTTCTTTTTCTTATTGCTTTATAAAGAGCGGCTTTTTTTCGTTATCTGGCTAGTGCTTGCGAAGCGCAGCTTTGCCTCTGTGTAAAAAAAATAGAATCTAGCCGCTTTTATGGGGTGGGTTTTTACTCGTATTTTTTGTGTGGAAGTTAGTTCGCTACCTTGATGTGATCCGTGATTTTTTTAACTTCGCACAACCTCAATAAGTTCTGTAAACCCAGCGAATTTGTTTAACTGTGAAGTGGAAGCGAAATAAATGATAGCCTTTTGGTAACATATTTGGAAATCTAATCGTTGAAGGCTCTAAGAGTGAAGATTCTTTTCAGTTTTTATCCCTTCGTTTCACAGCGCCGTTCCTTTATTCACTTCCTCTTATGATTTTCAATAGGTTTTGTCTGCAAATAGTCGTTTCAATATCATCATACATGTTGGCTGGTTGATGGTTGAGCGAAATTGGTGTAATGGTTCTTTGGAGCTCTTTTAAATTATGAAACCTGCCAAAAAATTCTAGTTTCACAGCCCAATGAGTGTTCTGCGCAGACACGCGAGTCACTGAAGCTCTCGCTAGTGTTTGCGAAGCACAGCTTTGCCTCTGTGTAAAAAAATAGAATCGAGCCGCTTTTATGGGGTGGGTTTTTACTCGTATTTCTTTGTGTGCAAGTTTGTTCACTACCTTGATGTGATCCGTGATTTTTTTTATTTTCGCACAACCTCAATGGGTTCCGTAAACCCAGTGAGTTTGCAGTAAACTGAAGGGTGTTACGTAGCTCAATCTGTTTTCTCATGGAAAATATAAAATCATGCTTTCATTTGAGACTTCATCTGTACCTGACATGTGCTCGTATTTTCGAAGCAGCCATGGTTAATATTTATTTATTGGATAATCGTTAAAAGAATTGAAATAGCTAATGAAAATTTAGACAGTTGAAAATCCCATAATTCCGCAGGTTAGTTAGAAAAGTCACTGTTTTTCAACGAACTTTTTCAGCTTGTCAATCAGATAGTCGCTATCAAGTATCTAGATTTTTCGTTGTGTACATAAAGTTACTTTTCGCCCACAAGTTAGAACTACAGCTTTCGCAGCCTAATCGAAGGAACTCATCACTCAGTATCCAAAATTCGTCGATCATACTATGTTCTCGCTTCTAGATGTCTGAATGAAAACAAGTTGTAAGGTTGTTTTACTTTATCCGGTAAGATCCCCTGAAATAGTTCTTCCAGCCAAACTTTTCTCTGCTGAGTAATTTTCACAAAAGTGAGTCGAAATTTAAAAATGTTGATGATGAGACATCCGTTGATTGAATCTAGATTTAGATCTAATTAGCGTATTGCGCACATCGCTGTTTTTAATGTTCAGAAGCGATGAATAACTCAATTCAGATCGAATCTTTGGTATTTTTCTGGTGTTCTGATTTTCTGGTGTTCTTTTTGGATTCCTTCGCTGCTTCGCTGGAAATTCTTAACTTTTGGTTTTGAAAGCAAAAGCAGTAAATTGGTCAGTTTTCTGAGACTGAGGTAACTCTCGAGTTTATTTAGATTGAGTGTGTACGCTACGCACTGACTGTTAATTTTGTTTCTACTTTCATTCGAAATTTCTTCTTGCAATTTATTTTCATGATTCTGGCATTCATGATTTTTTCAAACCGTTTGCGCAGATCCTTCCACATACACTTGAACAGTGATTCTCATCTGTTAAATTATGTTTAAACAAAAGTGATTCAGGCAGGGCTTAGCAGTAAGTGGACTTGAGAAAAGCTTTGTTCAAAAGTAATAGGAATCCTGGCTGCCTGTTATAAATTTGGTCCGTTTTCATTATTCTTCAAAGCCGTCAAATGTGAAATGTGTTGCTTTCGCGGCTTAAGAACATAAAGATAATTTATCAAGAAAGCGAAACGGTTTCCGTGTTTTTTTGGTAGACCGGATAGTCAACTCTTGGTTTTCAAAAATTTGATACCAATACTAACAAATGTCTCATGAATCTCAACACCCTTAAGTTTGATTTTTACCATAACTCAAACTTGTGTTGCTCACATCGCTATTTCTTTTGTTTAGAAACTTATGGTTAACTTTATTCCGGCTGAGTCTTCCTGTATATGCAATTCGTTTTTTGAAGATGATTTTTTTACTGTAACAAAGCTGATTAGTGTTATAGCGAAAACAAATTTCGACTTTCTGCTGGCCTACTTGAGCATCGCAGTTGAATGATAGAACTTATCTTGAAAACACAAAAGTAAATCTGCCTGAATTTTCTGTACAAAAATAAAGTGATGCTCCAGTAGGGAGTGGTTGTGTCCGAAGACATGGAACAGCAAGGCAGTCCATCTTCTAATTTTATGAGGCTCAGCGATATTTATATATTTTTGAGCTTTTATTTTAAGCATTCGTTTTAGAAGCGTTTTTGGAACTGTTAGTAATGACGTATTGCCATAGGCAAGAATTATCAATACCTCGTCGAATCCATTTTTCTAACACAATCCTTAAATCTCAATTATAATTTTCCGTCTAAACCAAGTCAAGTTATGTTAATAGGCTAAAATTTAGCCTCATCTTAAACATCTAAGTTATCTGTCCGATTTTTTGAATTGTTGCTTTCGCCGCCAAAGGTTTGATGGTGGTAATTCGAAAACGATTTAATGATTTATCGTTGCACGTTGAATTGTTTCATATTTTGTTTCAACATTGATATTAGTATTTAAAAAGAACGAGTTTCATTTTGCTTCAAACGACTGCCTTTGATTGCGTGCTTTTCATTGGCTAAGTTATCCTTCAGTAATGAGCGTGTTTGAAAAATCATTGAAGGTTATTTTTATATTTTTTGTTTTTAAATAAGGTTCATAGTTATCTAAGTTGACTGTTTTGAAACATAATTTGCTGTTAGCTAAAAACCAAGAACTGATTCCACGGAATTCGATTTTGAGTTCAGCCAGCATGAAACCAATGTCGCTACGCGATCCTCTTTTGAAGTCCGCAGGTTTTTTCGAAAGAAGTTCTTGCTGTTGATAAGATCCCTACCTCTTTTTATCCTTTTGCACAATAAGCTGCAAAACAGCCTTTTTGCGTTTCGGAGATACTTGTTGTCTAATCACAACTTGAAATTTTTCCAAAATGCGTTTTTTCTTCAGCTGAGTTTTTTTTACGGGCCCATGTGTAGTTTAGGGCATCGTTTTATAAAAGTCGAATAGTTATCGAAAAGCAGTATGGAGTGCCTAACGTTGCATATGAGAATTCCAAATGATTCACATTGAAAGAAAAAATTGCCGATTAACATAATTATTCTGGGTGCAAAAAATAGTTTTGTCTCTGCCAAAATTTTGCTTCTGGCTCTTGTACTTGAAAATATACTTCGTTGCAGATTAGAACAGATCATAACTCGATGCAGTTTAAAACAATCACATGGCTTAACAAGTTCGACCTCTTTTATGTTTCCTAATCTATTATATATTCAAATGCGGGCTTTACTATCTTTTCATTTTTAAGTTTTTTCAACATATCATTTTTGCATATTTAACAAAGAATTTTTGCGCGGCTAAGCTCTATCGTATATTGCAATAGTTAAGATTTTTTTCGATTTTCCAGTTTAAATTCAGTGTTTATTTCGTCGATCTATCTATTGTATATTTAATTGCGGGATTCACTATCTCTACATGTTTAAGTTTTTTCAACGTATCATTTTTTTATGTTCAACAAAATAATTTTAGCACGTTTAAGCTGTATCGCATATTGCAATGGTTAAGATTTTTGTTCAATTTTCCAGTTTAAATTCAGTGTTTATTTCGTCGATCTATCTATTGTATATTTAATTGCGGGCTTCACTATCTCTATAGGTTTAAGTTTTTTCAACGTATCATTTTTGTATGTTCAACAAAAGAATTTTAGCACGTTTAAGCTATATCGCATATTGCAATGGTTAAGATTTTTTTTCAAATTTCCAGTTTAAATTCAGTGTTTATTTCATCAAGTTTGAAATAAGCAACCCAATACTTGGATTTTTTCAGGGTTTTTCCAGGTGTGGACTCTGGCCTCCATATATGAATAAACAAATCCTTTCAGTTTACGAGATACAGCAATTTTCGAGATTTTACAAAAATTTCTAGAAAGTTTAATTTTAAAAAGTTTCTCAGTTTTTGAAATTGTCGCTTTGCAGTTGGGTACTGTCAGGTTACTCTGAGGGGTTGCGAATCTTGCCTCAAAATCTTATTCTCAAATCCTTGTTGTTTTGGAGATATGACCATTTTTATGATTTTTCAAAACTTTCAGAAAACTAAACTTAATTTTTTTCTTACAAATTTAAAGTTGGCATCTCTATAGTGAGGCTCTGTCAGGGTAATTTTAGGAGTTGCGAATTTTGCCTACAAGTATGACTGCTCAAAACCTTGTAGTTTTCCAGATGTGACTTTTTTTGTGGTTTTTTCAAAAAAAAATTCTGAAAATGTGATTGGTTTTTTTTTTGCTTAAAATTTTGTAGTGGGGCTTCAAAGTATTCTCAGGGGTTGTGTCGAATCTTGTTAGTTATCCAGTTATGGTGTTATTTGTGATTTTTTTTCAAAAAAAATTTCGAAAACTTAACTTTTTTAAAAATTTGAAATTACTTACCTGTAGCTGGGGGCTCTCAGAGTAACCTCAGATTTTTGGCCTCCAATTATGAATACCCAAAATTGTTTTAGCTTTCGAGATTCGACTATTTTGTTAAGTTTTCAGAAAACACAAATTACAAAATAATTCACAAAATTGAAACTCCCAACCCTGTAGTTGCGTGCTGTCAGAGTATTGTCAAGGATTGCGGAACTTGTCTTCAAATAAGACTGGTCAATTCTTGGTAGCTTACGATATTTGATGTTTTTTCTGGTTTTCAAGAAATATCTCTTTTAGAAAACTCAAGTTTCTCAAAATTTAAGTCTCCCAACGTTGTAGTTGCGACTGTAAGAGAACTCTCAAGAGTTGCAAATCTTGCGTCCAAGGGACGTTTCGTAGATCATTTTAAATTTTTTCAAAGAAGCTTAATAAAACGTCACAAAATTTAATGGTTTTTCAAAATTTGTATTAAAAAGTTTTGAATAAAAAACTTTGTAATTACGAACCCTGTAATTGGTTGCTGTCAGAGTACACTCAAAGGGTGCAAATCTTATTTCCAAAATATGCGGTTTTTTATGAGTTATTAAAAATTCGAAGCACCGGAGATGCGCTACACGCTAGTTCGATTTATTCGCCCGGAAAGAATTCTGCTGATTTATTTCAAGAAACTCGCAACCAGCTTCAGTCGTCACCATCTTTCGTACTCCTTCATCGCCCAGACTTCGTTTTTGTGTTATTCTGTGAGAAAAAAATTAATTTTGGTCAAATCTAGGAAAGTTGAACTCAAATTTGATAAATCTGACAGGAGTATTGGCTCATTTTTATGTTTTTTTTAAATAAAAGCTGTTGTGCAGTGTTTTAATTGTCTTTGGTGTTTTGTTATTCAATTTCGAGATCAAATCATTGTCATTGACGCTCTGTTTTTATCAAAGAGCATATCAGTTGTTTTACAGATTGTTCTTGCTTGTCGAGTTCTCTCTCTAGTCAAGCTTTTGTTCAATATATCTTCCAAAAAATCCTTTTTTAAATTGAAATATGAGTCGTTTTCGTTTTGTTGTTTAAATGCCTAATATTTATTGGGGCTACCAGATTGGTTTTATACCCTTATTTCCCTAGTAGCGTCATGGTGTTTTTCATGTAGATAGTTATCTGTGATTGGCTAGATAGCAATTTTTGTTCGGTTTCATGGAATATACTTGATGTGCCTGTGGTTCAACAGTTTTCTTAGATTTCTCTAGTTTTTAGCGGTAACTTTTGACGTTATGCCTTGTTATTTTCTCTTGAAGCATTTGAAGACTTCAGTGGTTGGAGCAGACTGATGTCATCATTGATATTTTGTTGTTTTAGCTTATATGGTTCTAGATTTTCAATCTATGCCTTTTTACGGCGAGAAGAGATAAGATAAGTCGTAATTGTTCTTTTTTTTTCTAAAAAAAATAGTGTTATGCACAGAAACTGAGAGTGTTCAGCACAGTAAATTTGATTCTCTGCGATATACTGCACCGTTAAGAAGCTACTAATATAATGATCTCACCGAGGCTGCTCTTGTCGTTTAGTCGTGGTGTTCTTCAAGTAAAATATAGCGCTCGGCTAATTCACCAACAAATCCATCCTTTTCTTGAAAAATTCGATTTTTATCGGCTAGGAAAAAGCACGCAGATGTTTGTTCCTTTTTAATTTAAATTGCAACTTGTCCTATCATACCATTCGATGGCCGGCTGTGTCAAACACTACTTTTTTGAAAACGGTGTTATAGCTTTTTTAGAAGTGATGTTTACCCAGGCGGAGCTCAAACGTTTTTTTTTTAGAAAATGATTTCTTTTGACGGTGTAATATAATGCTAGTCGTTCGAAATTTTTGTTTGTGAGTTGATGCTCACTCATCTGGGCTTCGAAAGATATAAAGGTTTGAGATGACCATTTAAAAGTAAGCATTTTTTCAGTTTACTAACTTACAGTAACAGAAAAAGTATTGCTTAGATCGATTTGGGTTTTGTATATACAACGTTTATAATTGTATCAGACGGTATCGGTTATTAATAGGTGTCATTAGACGAAATGAAGGCAAAGAATTATATATATATTTTCGTTTTTGTAACCCGCGCTGGAGCTCCATCTATAATAATCCATTGTATTAAAAATGTTTTGACTGTGACCTTAAAAATCAAATAGAATTAATTTATGCTTCGTTATAATAAATTGATTATAATCAACACTCGAAAGTTGAATTCCGTTTCTGTAAAGACACGTTGCATTCGTTAAATTGAAATATATTTTTGACTTCCATTAGAAACTGGTTATCTTTTTTCTGTTCACAAATGATTTTGTGGCAATGAAGTAGTGTCCAGTAGTCAAAGCGCCAATGGACGTAGTGACGACAATCATATAGGTCGTGATGCTTTTTTTTCACATAGGAAGTCTGGGAATTGATCAGCCTAAAATTTATTTTTTTTTGGTTGTTGGAAGTTTGTTTTCTTTGTTTATTCAATTCATTTTCATTCAGTAAAAGTAAAGAAATTTACGATCTCCAATTAAGAAAGTGGAAAGGGTGCTTGACTAACCTTTAGGTGTGAATGTGGATTTAAATATAAAGATTTTCCAGTGGAATAAAAAATACCTATCGATCCAGTTCTCTATAATTGGGCTATTTTTTTTTTCGAAAAAAGTAAAGATCATGAAATTTCATGAATTATAAAAAGCTTCCGCGGATATATTTCTTCTACCAGTTTTGAAACTTTCAAAACAGTCAATCATTTCAATAGGTTTCAGCTATTTGAACCTTTTCTAAATGTTTTTTTTTCTATATTTATATATTTTACTTCCGGTTCTAATTTATTTGTTCTTAATCACATTTCCTTTTCCCATAGACACATCCAACTCCTCGGTCACCCTCGTCCGCGTTTATAACCCTCTCCACATTCTGGCGTGTAGATTTTTGATGTCTCTTATTTAGTCAAGCTCATTGTTTGTTTTGATGGTGTGATTTTGACTGCTTTACAAAAGCGAGCTTGCAATAGCTTTGTTTGTAAATTACTACGCTTTTTGAATATATAGTTTCCGTGAGCCATTTTTAAAGCGCTTTCAATATATCGTCGACCTGAGCTCACATGCAAAAAGAAAGTTAAACTGGCGGTATTTTTTCCTTATTTTCAGATGAGGAAACAGCTTTGGAAAGATTATGGTCAAAATCATGTTTTAAATGTATTACTTCCGCGTAGAAGGAAATCAGTTGTGTTGCTATTTTCTCAGGCTCATGCTCAAGCAAGCCTTTGAAACATGTTTGGGGTCATTTTTTAACTTGCGAGAGCAAGTGACTTGAAATCGGGAATTAGACTTTTTTCATATAAACAACTTTTCTTAGAAATGCTGCTGGCATGCTCAATTTGAGGTAGTATTTGTTTCCATTATTTTTACTGCGAAAAAATTGTTTTTTTTTTAATTTGGTTTTCAGCTTAATTTCTGTCGGATGATTTTCCGTTTTTTAATTTGGTTTTCATCTTAATTTCTGTCTGCTGATTTTCCAAATGCAATTTACATTATCTAGTACGCTTTTCAAGCAGTTTTTTTCCTAAGCTTTAGTTTT
This sequence comes from Symsagittifera roscoffensis, assembly GCF_963678635.1. NCBI lineage: Eukaryota > Metazoa > Xenacoelomorpha > Acoela > Convolutidae > Symsagittifera > Symsagittifera roscoffensis. The sequence continues at coordinate 76,567,427 of NC_087062.1, read as the reverse complement.
TTTTGGTTTTCAATAGAAATTGGCTTTATAGTTTGGAATTTTTCTTGGTTTAACCGGAGTTCGGCTTATATTATATCGGCTAAGTCAATTTCTGATGCTTAGTTTTAGGGGTTATTTTTAAGGTTTTGCATATTTCAGTAGGGATGGGTCGAAAAGGTTTTGATTGCTACTAAGCGCAGCGTAGTGTCAGATTACGGTGACCTAATTTGCATATAAAGGTCCTCATTATTTAGTGGCACATTTGCATTGTTATATCTTGTTAGATTTTGTATCTGACATATTGGTGGCCAATTCCTGTTTGATAAAAAAATCCATGTTTGATAGTTTAAAATGTGCTCGTTTTTTGGATACTCTTGATTTTTGGAAACGTTTTGGTCGACATGTTTAAAGACTTGTCTCCGGAATCCAGGAACATACAGACACAAATTGTGCGCCTATCCAGTGCACAGTTTGGCGTCGTAATGTTCTGTGCAATTGCTTATGTGTACCTAAGAATTTTTCGGATCCAATTTTTTGAAAGTTCAGGTTTTCTTAGACAAACTTTGTTTTTAAATTTTCTTCCCAGTTTTAGGAAATATGAAAAATGAAAAAAAAAAATGGAAATTGGGAACTTTTTTTGGTTTTCTTGAGCCCATTGGCACTTCTAGCTCTCTGGTGACTAAGTTTTGTATTTTTTGGTCTCTGAGTGTATTCTAAATTTCGAAAGCACTCATTGTTTGTATTGAAATCCAGTATTTTGAAGCCGCGATATTCTGATGTCATGATTTCATTTCGGTTTTTCAAGATTTCATTTTCAAAAATGTCTTCAAGATCATGTTATAAACAACACGATGAACTTTTTCTCTGCTAATCTAAGCATCGCTTGTGTTTTGTTACCAGTCCACCAATCTTAACTAGGAGAGTTCGTTGCACGTTTTTTGTGCAATGTTAATATGATTTGTTTTTTGAGCAGTGTTGAGATTCATGTGCTTAGTTAAAGCGCAGTCAACATTGCTTGTATGTGAATTTTTTTCACGACCCATGGCTAAATGCAGGTGATCGCTACTCTGCAGGTACTTCCTTGGTTCGAATCATGTAGTCGGCGGTTGTTTATTTTTTCAGGATTGTTTTCTCTCGCAGCAATTCTTAGTATTTCGTAGAACTTTTAGTGCAGCTTCGCCTCTGAATAATTTGTGGTGATTTTCGAAGCAAAGTGTTTCCTTAGAAAATTTTCATTCAAATTTCTAAACTTTTAATGCTTTTTTTGGTCGTTTTATGAGTTTTTTGACCCTTGTTTCATTGGCTGCAAAATTCGTTTTGAACTCAATGACAATCTTATCTCAACAATTTTTCCTTGTGTGCTTCTAGTATAGAAATGGTACTCTGAATGAGCGTTGTTTCTATCCATTTTATTTTTAATTCTAATAAACAACTGAATATATTTTAATGATAATTCGAAGCATTTTTGCGTTTTATCAAAATATCTTCAGGTCGATTTGATGTCGACCAAAGCCAGTTCATCCAAGTCATCGCCGAGTGGGCCTAAGCGCGAGCGAATCGAGCGATCAAACTCGTCGAGCCAGTCGCAAGAATCTGACTTCCTCGTTGCCCTTGGTCGACAGATCAAAAACGACGCTCTGAGAGATGCAGCCGGGACGAAGCAAAGATTGGAGAAGCTTGTCCAGTTTTTGCTGAATGTACACTGGCCATTCAGGTAAAAGTAGACAGGAAGAGGGGTCCCTAAAGTACGTCATAATTATTATCAGAATGTGAAGAATGATCATCATATGGCCTCCTGGATGAATAAAATCAGACTGAGACGTGGACAAACTTGAAATTTTCTTACCGAAGTCGTTTTGGGTGATCTTAACTTGGGCCTGAGTTAGAATTGTCAGTCAATTTTAATCAGCTTTTTACCCGCAGATCTAAGCTTTTTTTCAAATATAAATTCCTGTTTGATAAAAACAGGTATTATGAAAATGTATGAGAACGGGTTTTTTATTTTATTTTTTTGAGACGCCGCTTTGGAAAAATTTCCATTCAAAAATTTAGTTTTTCTCAAACTACTCTACCGAATTTTAAAAAAAGGGGTACCAATGGTAAGTCTGCCCACTTCCCTGTGTATCTGCATACTCGCCTTATCTATTTTTACATAACCCCACTTTCTACAGCCTCCGAAAAAGAGCGTGGGGGGAATTTTTGACCCATATTTTTGGATTATTTAAACGCATATTATCATCTTACCCATATTTTTGGATTATTTATCGGATAGTTTGGCTTCAATGGATAAAACAGGTTGTGGGAAACACCCCTGCATTAGCGGCTACGCCTTTTTTTAAACACAAGTTATGGCCCTTAGAAAAGACTTTTTTTCGAAAACTACCCTCCCAAATCTGAGATTTCAGTTTCAAAATAAAGGGCGGCTTGTGAGGAGCTCCCCTGTAGTAGCAGTTATATCAAAATTTTTTCACACAAAAAGTTAAGAACCTCAGAAAAGTCTAACTTACGATTTTTTGCCGTTTTTTGAAACTTTTCGACTCTTCTCGAAAAATACCCTCCCAATCAGTCCCCCCTTTGCACAATTTTGTGATATCCATTTTTGGCGATGGACCCTAAAATTTTTTTAAAGGCGCCAATATATACTAGTTTTGAAGGGGGAGCGCGCGCCGAAAAAACGCGATTTTTTGGTCAACATTTTCCAAAAAGTGCCTAAAAACTCGTTTTTTCAAAATTTTGCTTGGCGCGCAGAAAATTTGGCCAAAATAGGGGCAAAGCAGTGCTTTGAGAGAGCTCGAAAAATCAATTTGGTCGACCTAAAAAAAGGTCGACAAAATTTTCGAATTTTTTTTTTGAAAATCCGCCAATCCCCCCCCTCGAGTAAATCCTAGATCCGCCCCTGCTCCCAATCTAAGGTTTTGGTTTCAATGAGTAGAAGGGGTTGTGGGAAGTTACGCTGCATAAATGATTACGCCTAAACTTTTTTACACAAGAAGTTATGTCCCTCTGAAAAGTCAAGTTACCCTTGTCCTTCCGCATCAGTACAAAAAAATTATAAACAGGTATTTCCAGCTTTAGCTGGCCTCTAGTTAAATAGTGCGGTGCAAGCAAGATATTAATGTGGTCTCTTACTGCGGGGGTATGTTAATTTGATCCTGAGATGCTTCTTGCAGCTGTTGAAAAATTTGCGGTCAGTATCGTATATCATATGCGTACATTGAGTATGTGTTGCAGCTTCGAATTGAGTGTGAGTAAGATGAATGAGATGTACCCCTGTCCCTCTATCTACTCCTTCGCAACAGACGAGGCCAGATTCCTCAACACCCAATGCATCAACTACATCATCTGCCATGGAGACACCATGCAAACATTCAAACAAGTTAGTGTGCTATTAGTAAATATCATAGAGGAGGACCTGTGTAGACGTTTAATGGAAATTCGGTTCATATTGCTGAACGCTGTGCTGTAGGCTTAATCTATATTTCCAATAAATTGGCATTCAATCAAAGTGTCTCTGTGGTTTTCCTATCTAATCGATAAAAATACTGTTTTCAATAGGGTTATAGGGAAATGACAATTCTATCAAATAATTTTTGAATCTTTTTGAAGTTTCACCACTACTACTCATGTTTTTATCGTCGCGTTGGTTGACGTGCGTAGGAGTTGCAAGTGTTCGATGACTCGAAAGTGTGTGGTCGAGTGTGGAAGCACAACTTCTTGGCCTACAGATGCAAGACGTGTGCCCTGTCGCCTTGTATGTCCCTATGTAATGAGTGCTTCCATCAGGGAGACCACAAAGGTCATGACTACAACATGTTCCGCAGTCAGGCGGGTGGTGCCTGCGACTGTGGAGACGAGAATGTGCTGCTACCGTCTGGGTTAGTTAGCTACAGCAGCGCATATAGTAGGTTTCTGCGCCTCAGGCAATTTAGCGAGATAACGAGCCCAAACTGTCGTTATGAACGTTTTTTTTTTAGAAGTTTCCATGAAGATAGCTTCTTAACTAATTATTTTTTCGCTGGTTCACTAAATGAGAAACCTGTCAAACATAAAAGCAGAGTTTGCGCCTAATTGAACAGCGCAGATCTGTATGTCGGTGTCCCACTCTTTTACCCCACGTTATACACCCCTAATTTATTACCCCGAAACAAGATAACCCCACAACAATTTAACCCCCTTTTAATACCGATAGTTTATTAAGTTCTTTAAAAACTACAGTATTATTCCAATTAAGTGTACTAATTGAAGCCCGAGAAGCCATTCTTAGTTCACTTGATGCCTCTAGCATCTCAAAAATAATTGCATTTCGATAAGCTAAAGAAATAATCCCTCATTCACGCGTTTTAAAACACATAACCTACATGGTTCTAATTGAAGGCGACAAGAATTTGAAAATTTTTACTTAAAATGATACTGCCTTACACTTGAGCGATTGTTTTACCATTCAATGAGCTATAATGCTTGAAGCGTCCTTCCACGTTATTGTATCTTCCAAAGAAAAACAAATAGTGGTATCAGGCCGCGAGTATCATCTTAAACTTAAGAACAAAACCACTAAAAACTGGAACTCCTCAAAATACAAAGCTCGTAAATGCCGAGCTGCGCCAATTACGGATGGCGAAAAATTTTTTTTGAAACGAGGGGTGAGCATAATCATGACATATCTACGGGAAAACATGATGCTCGACTAGTTTGAAAAATATCAAGGAACTGAGCGAGATTAAAACCCCAACCGTCGCTGTCGCCAGAGCAATTCAAGCTTATAATATACGATATTGCCTCTCACTTAGCCCCATTAACTGAAGAAATTTTTCTTCGAACTGCACAACACATGCGCAAGCAACGAGAAAAGGTTTTACCAGTCTCCCCAGCAACCAGAAATTTCACAATACCCTAGGTTTTCAAAAACTTAGTAAGATTTTGACTGGACAAATTGATCAAGAAATAATTATTTTGATCGGCAAACCTGAAGTGCTATGTGTGCTCGAATAATCAAATTTTTTGTTGGCTGACGGAACTTTCAAAGTCGCCTTTACTCTATACATCTTGTTCTTTCAGGAATAGCCCCGGCTTGCATATATGCCTTCTTTCCGAATGAAACGGAAAAAACATACCACCGTTTCTAACCGCCTAAAAAAATTAAATCCTTAAAAAAAACCTGAGAGAATTGTTAGATTTCGAGCAAGCCGCTATTCAAGCTCTTCAGAAAAACTTCCCTCAAAATTATCTGTCAAAAATTGCTTAACTCGGATTAAAGTGTGGGTACGAAACAAACCACTAATTTGCATTAGCATTCAAGTTGTTACCCTCACTGGCTTTCGAAAGAAAAGAAGAAATAAGAATTTCGTACGATGAAATAGTCGAGGAAAATCATAAAGTATGTGATCGCACCACAGATGGTTCGGAAACAATCGCAAAAGTTGACAAGCTTAGCCTATATTTTGGATCTAGTTACATAAAAAGTCTCGTATCGAATCGAGAAGTACTATTCCCATTTCACTATGGATCCCCTTTCACCTTGGATGACCGTTGTGACACGGAAGGATATTGCAATCGGGTACTAGAATTCTTTTACCGTATTTAACTCTTACAGAATGTTCAAAATTAGAAATGGTAATTTTAGGTGCAGTTCACAGCAAATTCATTTTTATGCGTCTGCAGCGCACTTGGTTTGGAGTCAACGAATACGACTGGGACGGTGAAGGTCCTGGGTTAAACTCTGACAGGAACTGTTTTTTTTTTACGGAAATTATTCCGTTTTAAAGAAAATTGTCAGCTCATTGTTTGTCTGCATATGATTTGACGGACTAGTTGCCACATCGTAGGATTGTTTTTTTTTGCTCAGTTTACATAGTCGTTGCTTTTGGTGTTTTCGTTTATTTCTGTTGTTTGTAGTTTTACTAACCTTGTCAGTAAATTTATTGTTTTTTTTTTCGCTTAACACTTTTTTCTGCCCAATTGATTTGATATTTTTTTGGCTAATTGACCTAATTTTGAGAAGTTTTAATCGAAACATTTTTGCTCTTTTCTACATTGAATAATTTGCTAAAATTTTAATAGCAATTATAGTTTGTTTTCATGTCAACATTTTTTTCCGGCTGGATAGGTTTCGGCTAATATTTTATCGCCTGAATGGCCCCATATTGCGTCTCAAATTTTGTGTATGTGTGTGTATGTTTTAAGGGCGAGGGAAGTCAAAGTATTTAATAGTCTTAATTTTTTTGATATTTTGTTTCGGCTGTTTGATTTTCTTGTTTTCCTTTTTTCAGGTGAATAGATTTCGGTGTTCTTCCCCTCCCCGCATTTCAATTTCAAATTTGCAAATTTTTTTAAGGTTGTCATAATATAATGCAATTTAGCATGTCGAACAATTTAACAATTGTGAACACATTTGTTTTTCATACTTAAGATTGTCACCACGATTTCGGCTTATTTTATATCGGCTAAGCGACCAGCAAATGAAGTTTGGTGCTTGTGTGCTTTGAGGGTGAAGGATACTTCCTAATTTTTTATAAGTCAGGTTAATTTTTAAAGGCTTTGTGCTACCGTATTTTCAGCTTTGTAACCGCTTGGTAAATCTTCTTCTGATGTTAGTTTCACATTCTGTTGTCATGGTATATTTTTTATTTATTAGCTTAATTCGTTGTTAAAGATATTGTTTTTTCAACATTTTTGATTTTTTCCCAATTTAGCGGCTTTTTGTGCTGTATCGCAAGTGGTGCGAAGCGCAGCTTCTACTCTGTTCATTTTGATACAGCTAGTTTTTTCGACTTGTTTTTTTTTCAATTTTCCCGTTTGTATCGCAAGTGATCCGAAGCGTGGCTTCGCCTCTGTGTTTGGTCTTCTTTTTTATCTAACCATCCTCGAAGATATTGAGCAGAGTTGTTGAGGCTCGTTTAAATTATAACACCAGCCACAGCTCGCAAAAAAAGTTATAAGACCAGTCCATAATTTGCGTGTGTTCGAGATGAGTAGGTTTGTTTCAGTTTTTGTGTGAACCATGGTCACCAGAAGCCAGAGAAGGGAGCGCCGGACAGACTGTTGTCGACGGCCAAAGTCATCATTCCCCACTTGCTGCTCAGACTGGTCAGCTCTCTCCGCCAATACGAAAGTGAGTGCAGGAGGCTGGACCACAGTTGAAAGCAAACAGTTGCTCAGAATATTGCGGCCAGAATTTGATGAATTTTAAACGAACTCCAAAAACAGTTTGTTTTAAATGAACTCCAAAAACAGTTTGTGAACTCTAAAATTGTGTTTTAATCCGTTTTTTTATATAAAATCAGAAGCTGAACACTTGACACTTTGCTTCAGATTGTGTTTAAGGGTTGAAAGATGTCATTTCACATAGGAAGCGAAAATTTTGTTACTCTTCAGCTCGACATCGATGTTCATATTTTATATTTTGACAAAGCGCGACCGATTAATTAAGAGTAATGGACGAAGTGAGTACTCTTATATAGGTCTTGCTGATTTTTAAAGTTTTTTTAGGAAAAAGTCTTAAAATTTGTTCACGCTCAATTTTGAATTTTTTTTGCGGTTTGACTTGTGATTTCTTGCTAAGTTCAGTGCATTTCTATTGTTAAAAGGAAGGCAAACTCCATTATCGAAAATCGTATATGTCACGAAAAACGTGATCGATTTCTAATTTCGAATATGAAAATTAATTATCAGATTTCCCAGCGAAATAAAAGTTTTACCTATTGATCCAGTTTTCTCAAATCATAAATTGTTCTGAAAATTCGGGGGCGTTAGACAGTGCCGAAGTTAGAGAGTGCCGAAAAAGGCGGGAAATATTGGAACGCAATTTAAGAGGCTAGCTTTTGGCGGGAAAATTAATAATGACACTTGAAACTTGTTCAGACTCAATTTTGGCGCCAAAATCGATGAGCAAACAAAACTTTCTTTTCTTTTCTCAATTAGTTCACGACAAATAAGTCAGTTTCTTTCATTTTCGGCACTCTTTAACAAATTTTTGTTTTCGGCACTCTTACTTCGGCACTGTCTTACCCAACCGAAAATTCTCCATCATAAGTTTTTCTACAAATTGAAAGAGCTTTAAGGCCATCTAATTTTTTTAAGTTTCCTTGCGTTCATGGCTATTTTCCGACTGTCAGTTGGCTATGTTTTAAATAATGTAAACAGCAAAAAATTGGCTGGCATCTAGTTTATTTTTGTAAAATTCATCATTTGGTCCTATTTGTAGCGCAACCAGATAACGTTTTTTCGTGTTAGTTACAGTTTCGCCGAGGAATTCGGTGGACGACAAGTCTCTGGATTTCAACAGTATTGTGGCATGGCTTGAAGAGCTAACTCTTCTGGGACAGGCCATGAGAAAAACGATCACCCAGTTGATGCTGTGCCAAGAGACCTATTTGGAGATGACAAAGTGTATGTATTGGGACTCGATTGAGCTCATTCACGGTTTTAGTGCATTTTTTCTTCTGTATCCTAGAGTTTATTGCGACTTCTGTAACTGTTTTTTGGCTAACTAATTGTGTAACCAGTAGTTTTACAAGGATCTCGAGGCCAAACCGTTTGGTTGCTAAGTTTCATAACTTATATTGCGTTCATTATACTTTATGGCATAATGAACTCATAATGAACTTAAATTGCGTTGTTTCGAGGGCAAAAATTCCTGTTCGGCAAAATCAGGTATTATTACACTTGCGAGAGCAAGTGTTTTGAAATCCGGAACACGACTTTTTCCAGTAAACAACTTTTCTGGCACGTTTTAACTTCTCGTTAACTTGCTTTTTTATTGAACCTTCACAAATCTAGTTTTCTTCTCACTTGGCCTAGAGTTAAAGCCGTCGCTTTTTTACCCTAAGGTCTGAAGTTCGAGTCTCGGCCGGACCTTTTTTTTCAGTATATATAGTATTGTAAATTTTTTTTCGGTTAAAACTGAATTGTTGGACTTCCGTTATTCTGTTAAACTTTTTTTTGCCTTAGTTGTCACATCGCAAATTTTGTTTGTCCTGTAAGCAGCTTTCAATTCAAGTGCAAGTATTGTACTTTGCAAGTTAAAGGAGGTGGACTTGAAACTTCTAAATTTTTTTCTATGTCACTTTGTTTTGTTTTTCGGCTCCACAGGTTTCTGCTCAAAGGTTGTCGGCTGAGTTGCCACCACTGATTTTTTTCTTTTCTTATGCACTAAGCAATTTTTGTGGTTGAAAGTGCAATTGTTGTTCATTCTAGTCTCAGGTGATTTCTTATCTCAAGATTTTTTATGAAATTGTTTTCTCTTTAACGTGTGTCTGCTCAGAGAGTGCCGGCCTTATTTCCTCTTCGTAAATTTTGTTCCATTGCTAATTTAATTTTCAAGCCTATGCCGTGTTAGCCTAGAATGAACTTCTATCGAGATATACGAAACTTTAGTTTTTGGTAGAACTAGTTTTTTTCAACATTTACCTTTTTTTTTCGTTTACGTTTAATCGCAAGTGGTGCGAAGCTCCGCTTCGCCTGTGTGTTAAGTTTTTTTCAGTTTTTGACATTTGAGTTTCAAATTTTTTCACTCATTCGATTCTATCCCTATCTTTCAAGGCTGCTATTTCATTTGAAAAATGAAGGCCAAGCAAGCCAGAAGTCCTATCAAATCCGAAATAAATAAGCTCAAAATTTTCGGTTATTTTTTTTCCAAATTGCTAGACGCGTTTATTGTTGTACTCACTCGACTTGAGTTACTCTCTGCTACTTTTCCTGATCAATTTTTTGTCTTCCTTTAGTTGGAAGTGCTCGCTCTCAATGTAAAATTGTAACGAAAGAAGTTTTTGTTCATACGTTATTTCATTTCCAGATAACAGTGATACGTTTCCGGATATTAAAATTGCTCAATGATACGTCGTTTTTGTCTTTTTTTAGCAATTTTGTTTAATTGCGTTTTTTCGGTTATGGTAATCAACTCTATTTCTATAAACTTGTTGTTGTGTGACCGATAATTTTTTTAGGAATTAATATCAGCGTTTGTTTTCTTCAAAATCATTTGTTTTTTCTTTGCAGCGTCTCTTTCTGGTCTATATATCTTTATTAGGTTCGAGTTTTATCGAGCATTATTTTTCTAAGCAAGAAGAATAATTATGAGATTTTCAATTGGCTTGTAATTGTTTTTGACCACTTAATCCCGACCATTCAAACTTGGTTAATCTAGTTTTAATTGGCCGATATTCTGTTTTATTCAAAGTTGCAATATGCTGCGACATATTTCAGACATACTTGGCAGTTGAAAATGATCATCCATGCAAGCAACCCAATAATTTATTTCAGATCTAGAGACTGTGGCTAACCCGGAGAGGCTGTCAGATCAGCTGTTCGCACAAGAAGAGTTACTGAACTACCAGAAAAGCAGAGGATGTTAGTTTTATTGGATATACTTGGCAATCCTTCTTAGTACATCAGGTGTTCACAAATCATTTTTTGGTGAAAACATCTTAAATAAACATCATTGCTTTTCTATATTGTAAAATTTCTTTTTGAATGTGTCAACTTTTCTAAACATATGTAAAAGAGTTTAAAACTGGCAAGTTGGTATAAATTGTGCAGATGATGTGGTGATGAAGTCGGGCCCCCCTCTGAGGGTGTTTCCGAACAAAAATTTCATCGAGGAGATCTTCTTCTGGGGTGTGGTGTATGGACTACCAGAGCCACTAACCACTTTCTTCCTCAATCTGCTACCAGATCAACAGTACAAGGTAGGTCGAATTGGCTAAACTTTACGAGACATATTAGGTGCGACTGTTTGAGCTTAGTAAGCAGAAAAAATCAATTTTATGTTTAAATGCCGGCTTCACTATCTCTCCATGATTAATTTTTTTCAACGTTTGTTTTTGCATGCTCAAAGAACGAGTTTTAGCAAGTTTAAGCTATTTCGTGCAATGCTTGAGAAATATTTAACGGGCTTTTCACTTGACATAAGTTTAAAAGGTCTCTATGTTGAATTTAGCTCTATGTTGAATCTAATGGTGGGTTGATGCCAGGGTTTTCACACGGGTTGCAAATCTTGCTTCGAAATGTGACAGATGAAACCCTTTTAGTTTCCGAGATATAACGTTTTTTATGGTTTTTATGGTATAAATATGAAATCCCCAACCCTTTAGTTGGGTGGTGTCAGGGTTTTCTCAGTGGTTGGAAGTCTTACTTTCTAATGTGATTGCTCATATCCGTTTAGTTTCTCATATACGACATTTCTTATGATATTTCAAAAGTTTTCACAAATTTTATATACTTTAACCTACCAAAGACTTTAAAAATTTGAAAATCTCGACCTTGTGGCGTTTTGCTGTCAAATTGTTCGCAGATTTGGTCTAAAACTTTGATTGCTCAGTTTCTTTCAGTCCTTGAATATGGTGTTTTTTAAATGTTTTCGAAAAAGTTTGACATTAGTTTTGTTGTGGCTTAACCCTCTGTTGTGCTTAAACCTTAGTTAATTTTTTTTCTAAATTTTGTTTTCACTTTTCATGATGTTTTTAAGTAATTACGCTGGATCAAACGATTGATAGTAGCAATTGATTTACGTACAGGCTAAGGAAAATAATTAACTAAATTGAACAATAACCTCTTTTTCTGAAATTATTGATTTTGCAAATGAAAGCTTTTCAGAAGTTTTTAGGACGTGAAAAGTTATGTTGTGTACGGTCGGCCACTGTAAGGTTTTTTTTTTTGGTTTGAAAGTACAAACATCTGAATCCCAGTATTTTGGAGATTTGGCCGTTTTAGTGAGAAAAGAACTTTGAATGTGATTTTTTTTAATCATTAATTTTTGAATGGAAAGCGTTGGTGGCTGTTCTTACGTTTGCATTTAATTTCGTTATTTTTTGTCCCCTGCTATAAGCAAGGGCATTGCAATCCGGTGCTAGAATTTTTTCTAGTAAATAAACTTTCTTCACAAGATCTCCAATTTTTAGATCTCAACTTCCAATCTCGCCAAATTGCGTGTCAGCACTTGCATTTTCATTAATTGGTCTAGAGCTTCTGAAGCGATACTGAGTTTACAGTTCAAACAATTTGTAAAAATGAATTGATCTTTCGTCGGCTTTATTGATTTTTCCCAATTTGGCAGGCTTGCTAGCCGAGTGTTTTAAATCTTTTCATATTTTCGCTAGCTAAGCCGAAAATATTAGAGCCAATTTTGGTGGCACTCAACGACTTTTTGATAGCTTTTACTTTGCTATTCGGTTAGTTGTAAAATAACACAATTACTGCTTTTTCAATTCATCAAATGAACCGGAGAAAATCTATTTGTTTCAAACAACATTAGAATGATAAAAACTAGATTTCAAAAATTTTTTCCGTCAAATTTTTTGAATTGCTTAATTTATGCATAATTTGATTTCAAGTTTTCAATTTCATTACACGCAACGTTGGTGTGGATGCCTTCAGTTTTTTATATTCGAAATTCATACATCCAAAACTGTCTGTTTGGTTTGTTTTTTGTGCCACTTTTGCTGAATAGAATTTGCAATTTTTTAGCATATGTATTTGCTATATTTGTGGCTAGTGCTAGTAAATTGTCATGGATCCGTGGTGAAGATGCGAGTACAGGGGACTCTAAATCTTCTAGTCGTTTGATCGAATACGCCACAGCCAACTTTTTAATTGTCAGTTCTTATTTTTACCTTTTCTTAGTACACTTTATAGAGCTGCTTTTTTCTTCTGTTGCTGGTGTTTGCGAAGCGCAGCTGCGCCTATTTGTCTACAAAATAAATCAACAATACATAGACCTTGAGTTCATGGACACTTCTTTCACTGGCTATATTTTTGTGAATGAGTGAAGTCATTTGCAATGCTCGCAATAATAGACTTAAGATGTAAGATTGACTCCTTTACTAATTAGGCGAAGTATGATATGCGTAGCATTCATTGCTTGTTATTTTGCTTCTGCTGAACGTTAGAGTTGGACTGGTAGACTTTCGACGGTATACTCATGTTTATAGCTAAGTTTAGCTTTTTTGCAATTTTTCTTGATTAAAGCTTGCAGCATTTTCCCAATAACGTGTAGTCTGTGTATGTAAACGTTTATAAATGTACATTCCCTTATGCATGTAAATTGCATTTATCCGTTTGCAGAATGAATTTGCGCGGGTGTTTCTGCGCCACTACCCCTCCCTTACCCACACTCTCCTCAGCAGTCCCTCCCGCATTGACGCCATCGGAAACAACATCGTCCATATCAGTGTGCAGCTGTTCTCCAACGAGTCTCTAGCCCTCGAGATGGTGCTATCCGACGAAGACCTGCTGCATGTGCTCCTTACTTGTCTAACGTACATGGTACAACAGCTCAGTGTCCAGTCTTCCCTTTTCGAAGGAGGTCAGTGACATTGTTCAGTTTGAAAATGGCCGAAACAAAGATCAATGTAATTACCACTAAATTATTATCATGGCTTAGTTTATATGTAATTTGTTCTCGTTTTTTTTGTATATATTTAACGGTTACGTATCAGTATTTAGACAACCGCGTATTCAGACACTGTATTTACCAATCAGAATCGAGACAAGGAGGAAATGAAATTCATTTCTTCCTTGTCTTTATTCTGATTGGTTAATACAGTGTCTGCATACGCGGTTGTCTAAATACAGACGGCACTCCAAATTTAACTCTTATATACTGAACTGTCAGTTTTTGGGCTCGAAAATCACTTTGAAGAAAGCAAACTTTATTTGGACGTTTTTTATTGCGAGGGGATCAAAAGTATTAGGGGGATCCAACGGCTTCAAATCAATTCCAATATGAAAAAAAGTAAGTGAGCAAAAAACTGTTTGGCACCATAAAATGTTTTGTATTTAATTAGAACTTAAAATTGCTTGTTTAAAGTAATTCGTAATCGATCTTAGAGTACCACTCGACCGTGGACGTTTCCATGGAAGTGGTGTCCAGGCACTGCTACTGGTCAATATTCTCTGACTTCCTCAACCTCCTCGCCCACTCGTCTGTCGTGGCGGTGTTCCTCCGTTGCACTCCCCTCATGCGCAAATATTCCCAGATCTTGGAGAGCTTCACAGGTAATGAATTCAAATCGAAACTGATATCTGTCACTCGGCTGTAAAATTTGAAGTAATGTTAATTCTGCTAATTGCCACTTGACAGGTATGGATGTGCAGAAGAGGGCTCTGTTCGAACACATTGAGTACGAGAGTGGCAATTACTTGACTGCATTCAGTGTGGAAATTGAAGCCTGTGCTTCCCCCATTTGGTCTCTTGTTTATCACCACTCTCTCATCGTACGTTAAACCAAAACTTGTATTAACTGGACTAAATCTACCACTTGATCCAATAGTAATTGATGCTTACACCTTATTTAGTCTTTTGTCTTTGTACTCCTTTGTCGTTCGCCTCTCCTCTCCCACCCACCAACGACAAAAAAAATCCATGTGAGCCATCGATATTGCAGGGTTATACATGAAGATCAATCTGTGTGGGATTTAGCAATTAGAAGTTAAAGGAGCCGATCTTTGTTTATAGCTGGACTATCTTTTGACTTTTTTTAACTTTTAAAAGGTCATTCCATAATTAAGAGTGATGAACGTAGTGAGTCTTGCTAATTTTTTCAGGAAAAAGTCTTTGTTCACGCATAATTTTGATTTTTCGCGGTTTGACCTGTGATTTCTTTTTATTTTCAGTACATTTCTTTTGTTAAAAGGAAGGCAAACACCACTATCGAACAGCAAAATTTTTAAGGTCAATAAAAGCGTGACCGGCTTGTAATTTCGAAAATGGAAATTAATTGTCAGATTTCCCAGCGAAATAAAAGTTTTACCTATTGATCCAGTTTTCGCAAAAAGGGTTGTTTAAGAAAAAAGTGTCCGTCATAAATTGTTCTGCAAACTCAAAGAGCTTTAAGGCCATCTAATTTTTTCATCGAAATTCAAAAATTAAGATTTTTGAAAAAACGTCGATTTTTTTTTTCAGTTTCCTTGCGATCATTAATCTTTTCGAACTGTCAGTTGGCTATGTTCTAGCTGCTTAGGAAGATCGGCTGTTTGGGAATTGCTAATAAAACCGGCTTGCCATCTATGGTATAGCTTTGCCTGCCTGCATATTTTAGATTCTGAAATGTAAACTCACCCTAAAACAACAAGCACGGATCGTGAAGCATATACAGAGCCTCGAAACTCCGAATATACAATTAAGATACGGATACGTATATCATTGCACCTTCCCTTCCCTAACGATTTAATCTTTTGGTCGTCAGAATCAACATTTTTTGTGTATTTTGACCCTTTTCAGAATAAAAAGAATAGCCTGGAATTGCTGCGGATTCTGCACACGGATCTGCTCGATACCATCACAGCCCTCGGTATCAACATCGACTCAAAGCAGGTTGGGCTTTTACACACTCTCCTAACACGCAGATATTAATTTTAAATCCTTTCACGTTGTCATAAGGCATTAGCCCTTTTTGCGTAACATGATGGAGGCCTGGGAACAGCAGATGTGTGCATTTCAGTACCCCTACCCCCATAGTATACTCACCATTTTGAGCACATTTGTTTTGCACACATTACATCGTAATATCACGAATATAGTAGCAAAATTAGGCGCAATCCATATCAAAATGGAAATTAACCCTTACTTGACATGGAGACCTCACTTATTGTTTTGAGTCTGATGCTGTCGGATGAGGCTCGTGAGAAAGTGAATTCTGTTTGATTTAGCCAATTTCGGAAAATTTGTATTGAGAACGAATAGCAGAAAGTTATTTCAGTGAATCAGAGTTGAGTATTCGACTCTTTTTGGGAATGAAAACTTGCATGAAAGATAAATCCAATCTCGGGCTAAGTTTTGGAATTCGAGTTTGGAAATTTTTTCAGTATGCTTCGGAACATCTAATTTGAAGGGGAACATTAATACCTTCTATTACAAGCTCTTGAATATGTTTTAGCTCTACCCGGACGACGTCTGTTTCCACTGGCCATTACACAGATCCTTCATCATCCTCCTCACTCGCGTGCTAAACAAACTCGACTCCCCAGAGGAAGGGAGACAGCTCAAGGACCAAATAGGCACGCTTTTACTCATCTAAGTTCCTCGCCATTCTAGCTTTTTATTGCAAAGCGAGTTATGAGGTCAGACAACTTTTTTCAACCAAATTCACAAATCATAGTGCATAATTAAGGCTTAATTGACCAGCATGATCTAACTATAACCACTTTACACTTTATTAAAGAGCGGTATTTGCTGTCAATGAACGAATTTATTTATTTCAAAAGGTCTGCGGGGCGTTACTTTTCATAATTTCTTTTTAATCTCAGTTCAAATTCATTTGCTAAATGGATGGTGATTTAATAACAAAGTCCAAAATGGAACGAAAAAACGTGAAAGGCAAACGCACAAACAAACTGTAAATTGTGTATTTTTTCTTGCTTGAAACCGATGAAGGGCTTTATCTTAATTTTGCAGGACTTAGTAAAGAGACAGTGAAGCAGGTGATGTTTGCTCCCCTACACCTGTTGTGTAGAGTGAATGAGATCATGTGCAATGTGTGGGTGCGCAATGGACACTCGGTGATGCAGCAGAGTGTCACCTACATGCAACCGCATTTTAGCCACTCTCTTGTAGACGCCGATCTTCTATTCGTGCAGGTGTCAAACATTAGTCGCTTTTATCTTTTTCTATTATTAGACGGCCCAAACATAAAGATAAGAAACTTCGTTCTTCAGACTTGACTCTGCTTTTTTTGAATTAATTCAAAAAATTGAGTTCAACCAATCAGAATCATGCATCAGGCATTATCAACCTATCAAGCATTAGGTTAAAATTTTCAAAAAACCAGAAATCTCAATTCTGGACTGTATATCAATAAAGAAACGTTGCTTTTTTTAAATTAAGTTAAACGGATAAACAAAGGTTTTCTGAAACGAACTTTTCCATTTTAGCTGTTTTATTACACAAGCGGATCGTAGTGTCTTGATACGAAGTGCACTTTTTTTGTAACCGAAGTCGCAAATACTGGTGCTAATTTTGGTGGCACCAATTTTTTTCCTCAAAACTGGTTAAAATGCCGATGGAAATACCTTCCACTCAACTGTTTGCCGCTTATTTTGCTATTCTCGTTTTACCAAATCACACGGCATTCGAAACTTGCAGTCGGGGATTTTTGACGCATTTTTCGGATTTTTTTTTTCATTTTCTCAAAACTACCCTATCAAATCTGAAATCATCAAAGACTGCAAATAACAGAAAATGTGATTAGAGTCGCAAATGCATAAGCTACTACGTCTTGTTTTTGTAGAAAATATTTATGGCCTTAGAAAATGCCCAAATTTATGAACTGTTGGTCGTTTCTTCGAACTTATTTTTTTCTCGAAATTTACTGTGCCGAAAAGCAATCTGAGATCAAACGTTCAATCGCAAGAAACTGTGTTAGGAATCCTCATTGGATAATTGATGACAGCTACCACTTAGTTTTGTGGAAAAATTTTATAAAAATGAATTGTCTTATTTTGAAATTTTGACCGTTTTTTAAGATTCTTTTGATTTTCATTACACAAGCAATGCCTGTGTTATAGTATGAACTATCTTTTTTGTTAACCTAAGTCGCAAATATTGTTGCGACGCAAATATTGTTGCGATAAAACGTGTTGATTTTGAAAGTGTTCATTTTGATCAATAACCAGCTATTAAGTACAGCCAATGCTAAGGATTTTAACACAAGACTATAATTGTTCCGACTTTCGTAACAAAATATTTGTGCTCGGGGTGGTTTTTTTTCAGATAAATTTCGACTTTTTGACAAGCCATTTTTGACGGGATTTTTTTATCATTGAAACAGTATTGTTGTACTGAGTTTAAATTGGGAAAGATGTTTCCCCTGTGATCATTTTTCTTCAAGCTATGGGGGTTCAAAAATTGCCATTTCGGCCAATTTGGGACAATTAACGCGCGACATGTTCGCGCTATTACCGCGGAAGCGGAGGTTTAATCCGTCATAGAAATTGTTCCAAATTGGTTGAAGGAAGCTTATTTCTCATAATTGATTTGTAACTAGGAGCAAAATTTATCACTTTGTAATTAATATGGCGTGTGGGGGGATGATTTTACAAAAACTCTCAAAATAAAATCATTTTCCTTTTATTTTTGTTACATTTATTTTTTTCATGTTATTACTGCTCAGTAAATTGAAGCATATTAGTTAATAAATTTCTTTTTTTTTTTCAAATTGACTGCTAATGCGGCATAATTGGTGTGCGTCACTTAAGAAGTTTTGTAGACTCCCAGTAGCGTTCTCGGTCATATTTTTGCTTGTGTTTGCGAAGTGCAACTTCACATCTGTGTCCTAAATCATTCTTCCCAATTTGAAATTGAGGGTTCAATCGAAATAAAAAGTAGCAGTGTTTCTGCCTGCATAAGCAGCTACGCACTTACTATTTGTAGAAAATTAGTTGACTTAAAAAAAAGACCGTTCTTTGGAGTCTTTTTATGTTCCTCTAAAATCATTCTTCTCAATCTGACATCTAGGGTTCAATCGAAATAAAAGGTAGCAGTGTTTCTGTCTGCATACGCAGCTACGCACTTACTATTTGTAGAAAATTAGTTGACTTAAAACAAGACCGTTCTTTGGAGTCTTTTTATGTTCCTCTAAAATCATTCGTCCCAATCTGAAATTGAGGGTTCACTCGAAATAAAAAAGAAAAGCATTTCTGACTGCATAAGCAGCTACGCACTTACTTTTTGAAGAGAAATCATTCTGAATTTAAAAAAAAGCTACTTTCTGAAATTTTGACCATTTTTCAAAAACGTTCATTGGAAGCTACCCTGCCAAATCTGTGATTAAGGGTTACATTGAAAAATTCAAGTGCGCAAAATGTTTGTGCTCTTTCTTTTGCTACAACTGTATTGTATAAAATCATATTTGGTTTAAGAAAAATGTTCAAATTTCGGAATGTTGACCGTTTGTTGGATTTTTTTGTTTTCCTGAAGAACTTCGGTGCCAAATCTGAGATTAAGGGTGAAACCGAAGAAAAGTGTAGTCACATATCCAGCATCAACGGATTCTACTTAATTTGGCAAGCAAGCAGCGTTGATGGTAATACGTGAAATATTTGATAATTCGACCAATTTTAACCTTTATGGACTTAGAAAAGGTCAAATTTTTAAGGTTTTGCTCGTTTTTTTTGTGGAAAAATTTCAATTTTTCTGTAAAATGAACCTGCCAAATCAGTTATTGGGGGTTCAAAGAAAAGAAAAGGCTGCGCATATTTTCTTTAATTTTTGAAGAAATTTTTTTGTCACAAAAAAATGTAAAAAAGTTTTGTACATAAAAAAGATTTGCCAGCTTTTTTGGAAACTTGGGTTTTCTCGAAAGCCTCCAAATCTGATATTAAGGATTCAATCAAAAGAACACATTAAGCCCGTTTTTTCTGCACAAGAGTTTGTGCCCTATTTTAATAAGTAAAATTTTTTGTGGCTTCTAAATTAATCAAGCGGAGATGTTTTACTGATTTCCTTCGCTTAAACTTTTTCTGTACTTTTGATTAACAATCAACCAAGAACTTTTCAATTTTTGACCATTTGGAAATTCCGCATAACGTTTCGCATCATTTCATTTAAATTTATTAAGTGGTTACCTCCAGCTGTAACTGGACCCCTAGTTTTTTTTTTTGCTGCATCATCATATCTTGATTGTTTTTTTTTGGGCGGCTATTGTTTGAAAACTGCGAAGTGATCATGGCGCAGACGCTAGGAATGTTGATTTCTAATCTCGGCGTCAGGTGTTCGATACCGGAACCTCGCAGAGTTTTTCGTCTCTTAGTTTTTTTTCTCTCATTTTTAGTGTTAATTTTTGAGAGCTTTTTTTGTCGCTTTTTTGCTTGTATTTGCGAATTGCAGCTTCGCCTCTGTGTGATAAAATGTTCAACAGCTTCAAATTTAGCAAGATTAAAAATTGAGCATGACAATTCGCCAGCTTGTAGTTGAACGGTTTTTCGATAGCGCAGGGAAGTGTTCTTCATTCAGACAGAGAATTAATATTATAACCTGAATTTATAAAGCAAGCCCTCAGAAGTGATATTTTGATTTAATGATAAGAAAAATGATCATCATCATCATTGTGTCTTCTTATAATTTTTCTCGATACTCAAAAGTGTTCCGATTGTTTCTCCGAGAAAACTTCTTGTCGTAAACTAGTTGAGAATTAGCCCCAACTCTAAAGTGAGTTTGGATTATCGTAACCGTTATTTCGTTAATCCTAAAATTCTCATTTCTAATGTGAGCTTGGATTGTCGCGTTTTTCGATTAAGATTTAAAAAACAGACTGCTAAATAACTATTGGTTCACAAAATCTTCTTTCAATATCGCCTATATTTTAAGTTCGCCGCCTCGTATCTCAGTGGGGACTACTTTCTCGACCGAGTGCTAGCAGTACAGGGTATGAAGCACTGGTTTTCGATAGCCGAAACAAGTGCGGAGGGCCGACTGTCCTCGGATGTCGAAATCTCCCTGGCAGAATCCATCCTCCGACTGGTGGCTCTTGTCGTAAATTCTCGCCTGTCACTGGGCATGGAGGAGGAACAGTTTTGCAAGGACGAACTGATGGCTTCATTGTCTGTAGGAGACAAGCCATACAGTCAACTCATGGACATTGTGACTGAAAAAATGAGCCATAACTTATCTGTGAGTGATCTAATGTAATCAATCACAATCCAGTTAGTTCTAGCCAATTTGAAGTTCAAATTTGAACTTTCTTTGTAGGTTTTACATGCTCTTTTTTTCCAAATGAAGTGAACAAAGATAAGAATCAATGGTAGTGATCTAAAAGGAGAAAGTCTTGGATAAGTTTGAAAAACCCCTTCCATCATTTTCGGGCTTAGTTTGAGAATTTTCTAGAACGAGTTCAAGGAAATGACGGAGACTATGATGGAGATGTTGGCAGTGTTCTCCCCACCTGGACTGGGCTCAGATGGGGTGATGCGACAGGGTATCTACCAGTTGACTCTGCAATCATGGCTTCTCAGCTTCGACCCCCTCCACACTTCCCTCCGCTCAATCAGGAAGAGTGACTTCCAGAACTCCATGCACAGATACTCAAAAATGTGAGAGGTCCTTCGCTTCATTCTTCTAAGTTTATCGTTCACATTTGACTAGTCCACTCTGGAGCTCTAGACTTTGAGAGATTCTGATCAGTATGTTTGATCCGATCTGCTCTGAACTGCCCATAGCTACTTCATGCTGTGTACTACTTTATAACTAACGGATGAATTTTTTTCTGTTTTTTTTTGTCTGCGGGTAAACATAAAATAATTTTGTCAAGGACGTACAAAAAGTGACTTCCATTCAGCCATTTTGAAAATTATCCGGGTTTTTTCTTTAGGATGGCGGATAACGGCTACTGCTCAGCGGCTGATAACCTATGGCCGCCCTTCAAACCATTGAAGCCAATTAGTTTTCATTACGAGAAGATTCTCTCCATCTTGGAATCAAAGACACTCCTCGGCATCATATTTACAGTTCTTTTCAAGGTAAGTCTCTTTCAGGAGTTCGAAGTACCACGACTTCATACATCCTAACCCCTCACTACCCAAAGATTATGGTTCATTCTTGGTAGACTAAATCGGGAACTAAGGGCTAGCGCGCCAAAAAATTCTTCCAAAAAGTGAACTGAAACGTAGTTTGAGCTACGGAAAAACAACAAAAAAATTGACTACACAAAAAAAAACGACTCTCCTAGTTAAGTCGTGCAGTTTTTTCACGCTCAACAGTTTTTTTTTGAAGCTTAACTTTGGATTTTTCGTTTTCATCAAATTAATTTGTTCAGTTTTTGCTTTCCTCGCTAGTGTTTACGAAGCGCAGCTCCGCCTTTCTGTTAACACATTTTTTCAGTCGTTTTTGCCTAAGTTTGACCAGTATGAGGAAATTCACTGAAAAAAGTTTCGGGGGGGTCAAAATACGAAGTCTAGAACATTCAAGTAATTAAAATCGATTTCTTCCTTTTAATAGTTTGACTCAGCGATTTGGTTGCTTTTTCAGGCAATTAACTCTGAGAACTCCCTCCCTGAATCTCTGTTGGCATTAGCAGTGCACTTACTCTCTCTATCCCTGGACCACTGTTCAAGAAACTCACCAGCCTCCGCAAGTAGTGCAGAAACAGTTGCAGGTGTCCAAGACAGACCCCTATCTTTCCATGATGCTGACTTTGCCTCTTGGTTTCCACATAGATCCGTCGTGGACAATTGCTCCGCTTACATAGGAAGTGTCAAGACGAAATATCAGCTCACAGGTAGTTTCTTGTTGACTTGCAAACTAGTTGTTATTCTGGGAGAAGGCCTGCTCGCGAAACATTTCAGCCAAATTGAAATCATTCAAAATGTCAGAAAATCACTTTTTTTGTCACTTTTTTTCTTTCGAATTTGTACGAACCTTCTTTTTTTCCAACCTAAGTCGCAAATATTGGGGACACGTTTGAGGCACCTTTCCAGCTTTTTTATAGCATGTGCTTTGACATTTGAATAGTTATAAATTAACACAGTTGATGCCTTTTTCATTCATCAAATGAACAGAAAAAAGTGATTTAATTAACACAGTTGATGCCTTTTTCATTCATCAAATGAACAGAAAAAAGTGATTTGTTTCAAACATCATTACAATAATGAAAACTCCATTTCAGAAATTTTCTAACTCAATATATCTCGCAATTTTTTGAAATGCATAATTTACACATAATGTGGCTTTATGCTTTGCGATTTGTTACATGCAAAGTTAGTGTGGATGCTTTCAGTTTGTTATATTCCAAATTATTACTTGCTGATTGGCAATGGCAATTTATTAGCATATGTAGCTGCTTTATTCGTGACCAGTGTTTGTCGGTTGTTAAGCTTGCGTGACTGAGTAGATAGTGTGTGAAACTCAAAATCTCTTGATTGCAGTAGGTCGCAGATTCGAATCCTACGCGTAGCCGAGTTTTTGCTAATTCGAGGCTTATTTCTACTTTTTCTTATTTCACTTGATAGAGCTGCTTTTTGGTCGAGATCTCGGAAGTGTTTGCGAAGTGCAGCTTCGCCTCTGTGTTAAAAATTGCGCTTTGATTGGCTGAATGATTTTCAGTAATTCGGTCGTTCTGCCGCTAGAAATTCCTGGTTTTCGCAAAAACCGAAGTTTCATGGGGATGTAGTTGTCAGTTGCGCAGGTTTTTTTTCAAACATTTTGAAAGTATGTTTTTGTTTTAGGTATGACGGCTACTTTCGAGATGATTAATGTGAGTAGAAGTTTCGTACCTTCGCGTTTTTTTTTCTAATTTTATCATATATTCTTGATCGAAGTTTTTTGATAATAATTTTGTCGCACATAATGCTTGCGTAAAAATGTACGCGCTGCGGCGAAAATTTAAAATGATATTAGATATTTTCGAAACTGACCAATTGAGACTATTGTAAAAAAAGACCGTAGCTTGCTCAAAATAAGCGAAAAATTAAATTTTATTTCTTTTTATTGCAGGTGGAAGAAGATATAGTGAGTCTATTGATTAAACTGCACAACAAGCTCCACAGAGAGGGCAAAGGGTACAGTCTGGAGGATCTGCGGGAGTCCAGTGTGTACCATCACAACTACAACTGTGGCAGCGCTGTGCATCACTTAAAGCTGGTTCTAGCCCGGATGATGGAGTTGAGTTCTGCAGCTAGGCGCAGAGTCAGGGAAGTGATTGAGGCACTGTCTCCTGCTGCGAGTAATGTGGCAGATAGTCCCATTCAAAGACAGTTGTTCGAAGCTTCCCCAAGTGGTGCCAAGGCTGAGTTTCTGGAAAGGTTGGTAACTATACTAGTTTTCTAGAAATATTGCAAAAACAAACAACTTGAAATATTAATCATAATAAAAATTACGACTTGCAAGTACTATCAAATCTGATACTAGAGCTTTTTCCCATTAGACATCTGTCTAATCGAATAACTTATTTCCAATTCTTTCCGGCACCAAAGCTTTTTCTCCCTCTAACTTGCGGCAACTGCAAGCTCGAACTATCATAATTGGAAGTTGGATTATTCTAACCGCATAGT
The DNA here is from genome assembly GCF_963678635.1 of Symsagittifera roscoffensis. Classification (NCBI taxonomy): domain Eukaryota; kingdom Metazoa; phylum Xenacoelomorpha; order Acoela; family Convolutidae; genus Symsagittifera; species Symsagittifera roscoffensis. The sequence goes on along the minus strand of NC_087062.1, from coordinate 76,543,475 downwards.
TTTCCATTTGTTTTTTTTTTAAATGTGTTGCAATTAATGGTTTTAGTTTTGTTTGTCAATGAACTTAGAGAACAAACTTATTAAGGTAGTGATGATTTTCCGTTTTTTCTTGAAATCTTGAAATTTGTTCAGGCTAAATTCGTTTTTCGCGGTTTGATTTTTTGACCTGTTTGACTTGTGATTTGTTTAGAAGTTCAATTCAAATTAAGAAAGAGGCTGTGGCGGAACAAACTTCGAAGATTTTTAGGTTGTAAAGGGGATTTATTCTTACTTTTGCGGGCAGCGTAGTGTATTAGTACGAATCTTCTTTTTTTTCTAACCTAACTCGCAAATAAAAATGTTCATTACACAAGCAAAGATAGAGCGGACGCATTTTAGCTAGTTTACAAAAAAGTTCATTAAAAACATTCGACGCTGCCCAGGTTCGACCCATCTGTCGTGATGATAAGTTTTGATGATTTTTATGTTTTTTCAAGAAATTGTTCGAGCTCAAGTTTTTTTTTGGTGCTTTCAAATTCGGTTTCTTTGAAAATTCTGTTCAAATTCTTTTGCTGCAAGGAAAGAAATTAACTCTCTACAATAAAGAAAGCGGAAGTGGTGCGAAAAGGAATGATTTTTAGGTTCAAAGGTGGAGTTTATTTTGCAGATTTACCAGTGAAATATTGAATTTACCTATCATCCAGCTTTATCAAAAAAGGTAATAATAAAGTGTTTTTCATGTTTAAATAGTTTTAATTTGTATATGTCTTTGAAATTCGAAAATTGAAATTCGAAAATTCGTGATATATATCGAAAGTTGAAAAAATAAATTCTTTTTTTTTTGTTTAACAAGTTTTTTGGCATCTTTCCAACTGCTTTTTGGCATTGTTTGAGACCCGACAGGCGTGGATTCAATGCCTGCCAACTTAGTTTCTGCTTCGGAATTACTGTTACCAATATAAATTTAACGCTGACTTTTACTATCTTCTGTTTTTTTTTGTTCAAATTGACCTTTTTTAAAGCAGAGTTTTCCAAAATATATATATATATGTCAATAATAGATTATTATTTTTTCTGCTAATTTTTCATTCTGTTTTGACTTTTCATTACTCGTCTGAACTCTAAGCGTTGCATTTTTGAGAAACTTGATTTTTCATGGTAGATTTGTCGTGTCCAGATGTCTAAACAGTTTCTTTCTTCATATGCAGTTGATGCTAAGTTCAGAGTTACCCCTGTCCTGTGGAAAACTAATAATATGTTTTCAGAAATTTGACCTCAAACTTCTGTCATTTTTATACAAGCAAAGCTTGTGTGATGTTATGAACTCTCTTATTTTTCGTGTTTTCGCTATTGTTTGCGAAGCCCTGCTTCGCCTCTGTGTTTTAAATGTGGACTTCACTATCTTGCCATGCTTAAGCTTTTTCAACTTATTATTTTTGTACGTTTAAGAAGTTTTTCACGTTCAGGCTATATCGTATATTGCAATGTTTATTTTTTTTCAAGTTTGAATTCATTGTTTATTTCATCCGTTTCGGAATTATCAACCCGATACTGGTATGCTTTCAAGGTTTTCCCAGAGTTAGCGAGTTTGGCCTCCAATTATGAATACCCACAAATGCTTTAGCTTACCAGATACTACTATTTTTATAGAAAAAATTATCTTGCATCTTAGATAACAAATTTCACATTTTTTTTCAAGCTCAAAATTGTGTGCTATCAAGCCTCCATGTGTGATTGCTCACATTATCTTAGTTTCTAAGATATGCCGTTTTTCATGCTTTAAGTTTCAAAAAAATTAAGATTAAAAAAAACTTAACCTAGTTTGAAATATTCGACGATATGGCCGAGTGCTGTCAAGGTACTATCAGGACCTTTATTTTGACTCCAAATTTGACCGCTCAGCACCTTTCGTTTTTTTTTCATCTTTTTTGAAAATTTTCAAAAACTATTCAAAATTTGAAAATGTCGACCCTTTGATGGGTGATGTCAGGTTACTACCAGCGGATGCAGATGTGGCCTGCTCTCCTAATTTTTTTGCTCAAAAGTTCAAATTTTCGAAATGTGCGTTTTTCTTAATGATATTTCAATATTTTTCAGTAAATTAAGAAAAAATAGTCTGATATTTTAAAATTAATTACGCTGGATTGTGAAATCTGTTTATGAATATGTTGCTGTCGACCGTTTTAGGGTTTCGTTATGAGTTTGAAATACGAAGATCTGAAACAGTAATTTTGGAGATTTTACCATTTTCGTTTAAAAAGTTCAAATATTTTGTATCATTCAATTTTTGAAATCAAAAGCGTTGTTGGATTCCCTCGTGTAATGTTCCGATTGCATTCATTTCGTTTTTTTTTTCGTCATTTCTTATATTAGCAGTTTTCACGTTCATTAATCTGTTTGAAGCTTCGGGGTGCGTTACATGCTAGTTGTTTGTTAAATTGCTTGTCTTTCAATTTTCTTAGGTGAGATAGTCCCTTGTCTCTTGAAAATCTCGGCTATCTCCTGTCTCAATGATAACTTCCTTCTTACTCATTTTGATATCAATTCATCAGGTGAAGCCTAGTAGGGTCCGAGTACTCGTGGCAGAAATGTTTTTTTTAAGGAAGCGAAGAGCTCGTGAGAAGAACCGAGAACTGATGAAGGCGATGCAACAGAGACAAGCGAAGTTCTTGGAAGCTAATTACGAAGATGTGATGGCATCTGCCAACGAGCAGAACTCCTCTAACAGTGAAGATGGAGGGGCTTCATCGAGAAAGTGTGTCATTTGCAACCAGAACACCAGTCCCTCTCTCGACGAAGCAATGAATAATAAGGATACACCTACGACCAAATCCAGTGATTCAACTGACTATTTTGTCATCATGTCAATGGCTCAAATTTCAAATGGTAAGGCTTAATTGTTTTCACGCGCTCATCTCACATCAGTCGAGGTGATAACTTTCTATTGGTTCCAAACATGTAACAAAAGTAATTAATACAGCTGTCTTTTTTCTCCAGACAATTTTTGAGTGTTTCGAAAAAGTTTTGAACCATTTCGAAGATATCAATGTCTTCGGTTCCAATTAAAAAAGAAACTTCGCCCCTGTTAACTTTACCATTGCGATAAGCAAGGGTACTGGAATCGGGTACTTGACTTTTCCCGCAAATTATTGGTTCATAGAATGGTCAAAATTAGAAATGGTACATTTAGTTTCAGTTCACATTGAACTGAAATTTCTCTGCGTCTCCGGCACACTTGGCCTGGAGGTAACCAAAATGCTTGGAATGGCAATGGTCTTGGGTTCGAAACTGACAGGACCTATTTTTTTTCCTCAAACGGGAAATATTCAGTTTCAAAAAAATTGTGGGCATATTATTTGTCTGCTTTATGTTTTGTCGGCTTAATTGCCACATTGCATAATTGTTTTTTTTGCTGTACATTTTTCACATTGTAGTTGCTTTTAGTGTTTTGATTTACCTCTGGTGATTGCATTTTTACTGACTTTTTTTTATATATATATATAAACTTTATTCTGCCCAAATTATGTCGGCCTACAGTTTATCGGCTTACTGACCTGATTTTGATTCGTTTCTAAGTAAACATAATCTTTATGCTCACTGGATTGCACACATTGCTAAAATATTTCTAGAAATAATAGGTCAATTTTTTCATGGCAACGTTTTGTCGGCTTTTTTGTTTTTCTTTTTTTCTCGGTTTGATAGGTTCCGGCCCAAATTATATGGACTCACTTTGCATCTCTCGACGAGCGAAATAATTTTGTATGTGCGTGTGGATACTGACCACTTTAGTCACTCATGAGTAACCAGTCACTTTTGGTTACATTTTGGTCGCTCTTTGTCTCAAAGTCACCTTTCCAAAATGTTAACCTACGGAATTACCCCGTGGGTCATGAACCAACTCAGAAATCAGCTTATTATGAAACGCTATGCCCTGCATCTAGACGAGACAACTGATAATGGGAAAATTTGCATTGAATTCTGGATATCCTATGTTGCTTTCGGCAAGAAAACTTCTCGTTACCTTTGTCATCGAACAACTTTTTTAGTTTAATTACAGCTAAATTAAGTTTTTTGACCGCCTTGAATGTTTTTTTTTTGTTTGAGTGTTGGAGAGCGAAGGTCATTTTTGGTCACTTTGGTTTGTTGTTTTGGTCACTTTTTACAAAATTGTGATGGTCATTTTTATTCTTTCCCCATGTGGTCAGTCTGTGCGTGTGTGTAATTTGAGGGGGAGGGGATTTGCTAACTTTTTAAGTCTTCAGTCTTGCTGATTTTTTTTTCGGTTTAAAAAAGTTATGCTAAGGTATTTTCGTCTTTGTTAACTCTTGGTGCGTTTTTTTCCGGTTCGAATTTTGTTTTTTTTTTATTTTGTCGTGGCATGTTTTTGTCTCAAAGCTGGAATGATTGTATCGCAAGTCCTGCTAGCTTCGCCTCTGCGTAAATTAATGGGGTTTGAAAAATAACAATTTGGGTCATTGGTTTGTTTTTCATTTTCAGTGTTAATGAATGAAGTGAATTTCATAACATTTAGATCGTATGTTTTTTTGTTCTGTTTTCAGGCAAGTCTTGAAACTTGTTTGATAAAGGCTCTTCTTTTGATCTATTTTAACGATCTGCTCAATTTTGCATGAATTCAAAAGGGCCCCTCCCTTTCTTGATATTTAATAGCGATCTGCTCAATGTTTTTTTTAGTTTAAAATTGACACACACACACACACTCTCTCTCTCTCTCTCTCTCTCTCTCTCTTTCTCTTTGCAGATAATTTAAATCTAGTTTCGGCAAAGGACTTATTTAGACGATTCAATTACAAAGGACTTAAAACTTGGCTAATACTCCTTTCAAATACTCCATTCCGTCAAATATTCCATTCAAAATCATCTGCTGAAGACTTAAAAAACTAATATTTTGTCGATTTGTCAATCTGCTGCGATAAAATTTAAGTTTGAAAATGGACAGAAACGGTCAAAACAATCAATTAAACTCAATCACGATTAATCACGAAATGAGTCACGATCATCCCCAAGGACATCCAGTTGGCTTGACGAATCCGAGGAGAGCGAGCTTAAGCTCAAGGTGTACTCCACACCAACCAAACTGGCCGTATGTGAAGCAGAATGGAGTTTAATTGATTGTTTTGACCGTTTCTGTCCTTTTTCAAGCTTAAATTTTATCCAAACATTTGTGATAACTAATATTTGATTCAATTTGTTTGGTAGTCAGAAAACAAAATTGTTTGATCATGAAGACGCCGCGTGATCGGCAGCTAACTGGCCTGTTTGGTGTTCTTCGATGATGGGATATTTTTGGATACTTTTTTTCTAATTTTTCTTACAAATTGTTTGCTTGTTGTGTATTGCGCTTTTGGTTTATTTTTAAATTTCAAATTCTAATTCATTTAATTAATGGAAGGCAAATTACACTTTTAAAGACACACGCGCAAAAGTTTGGAAAATGGAGCTTGATTTTCAGTTTTAAAATTAACGTGAAAATTGAAGCTAAACGTGAAACAGTTTTTTTTTGAATTTTAACGTGGTTTTCCGAGATTTTAAAATTGTTCAAAAATATAACTTTATCAGTTTTTTTTTTCGTTTTCTTCAACTAATTGAATTTTTTCCAACTGTCTGAGGCCTATGGTTTCATTTAAAGTGTAAGTTTTGTCTTGTCTTAAAATTTCGGAGAACTGCAGCTTCGCCTCAGTTCAAATTGTAAAAGATCACATTTAATGCCAGTTGAGACCACTTCAGTAGGAAAATTGAGAAGTGATGCTTCATTGGCCAAACACAGCACTTAAAATAGTAAATGAGTAAAATTGAGCTTATTTGTTAGTTCTGTCCAAACGAAGAACGGGCAGTAGTAGGACAGACACTGAGCAGGAAGCATCATCGAAACAGACAGCGGGTGGTGCAAGTCCACGTGAGGATATGGACATTGAACACAAAACTATCAATGAGGATGGGGACGAGGAAGAGGAGATCAGTCTCGCACCCAACACAGTGGCAGATTTGTACAAGCAGCGACTAGCAGACTACCTCAAACTGTTTCCTGGTCAATTGGTAACTCATATTTTTCATGTACCAAAGTAAATACACCTAATAATTAGGTTTGCTATTATTAACAGGAAACAGATAAATGAATCAAACCTGGATATATACAAACGATGGCTGTGTTTCAGGTATCGACCGGACTTCTGGACGCGTGTGTCAGTCCAGCCGGGGTACTCAGCGTCTCAATGTGTGACCATGTAGCACATAACACCTGCATTAGCAAATACAAGGCCACATTGCATGTATGTGTTCCACATATTTTCATTCAGCATTTTACTTTGGGATCGCAAATAGTACTTATCGTGTGAATTTTTTCGAGGCTTTAGCAAACTACCGAATTGCTTTTTGTAAACGTAAAGAATGGAGTTGCTTTGTATGGAACGGTCAATGACCTAAACGCCACTGACACTTGATTACGCGACCAACAAGGGCTCTTCATTTTTCAAAATACGTGTTCGCTGCCTGCCAGTCTTAGTGAAAATTGAGAAGACTGAAGCTCAACTGAAAAGCAGAAAGCCGAAAAAAATCAACTGTTTGTGAACTAAAAATATATATGATTGATTAATATAAACATAAATATTGTTATTACATTATAATACAATACTTGATTAAATATCAAAGCTTATTCGACATTTAGATACACGATGATGATGATGTCAGCTCTAACAGATTCTCCTCCCGTATCTTCAGCTGTCCAGTGTGCCGCAAGAGATGCAATTTCACAGTGCCTATTCTCACCTCCCGTCACGATCAAAACATCCACCACGCCAGAGTAAATAACTTGGGGAGAAACTTTGTCTTCGGGCCTTTTTCTTAGTTTTTTTTCAACTTTTTAAGAGTAGGTGAACGTAATTCAGACTAATATATAGGTTAGCGGTTTACTTTTTCGCGGTGTCACTTTTGATTTCTTTTTGAGTTGTTCATTTCTTTTGTTATAAGGAAGGCAAACTCCACTATCGAACTGCAAAAATTTAAAGGTCACGAAAAACGTGATCGACCTCTAGTTTCGAAAGTAGAATTTAATTTTCAGATTTCCCCAGCCAAATAAAAATTTTACCTATTGATCCAGTTTTCTCAAATTGGGTTAATTTTATCAAAAAAAAGCCAGTCATAAGTTGTTCAAGAAATTCATAGTGCTTTTTTTCAGTGAAGTTCGAAAGTATTTTTTTGTTTACTTGACTCTTTTCCAACGGTTGGCTTGCGTTCACTGACTATTTTCCAACTGTCTGTTGGCTATGTTTTTTTTCAAGCAAAATCAGGGGCTATGAATAGTTATCCGAATTGGTCGATTGGTGTGTCGTATAAAGTCTTTTATGTCTCGTATTGAACGACAGTGGAAAGTTTCGACATTGATTTTCTAAGTTCAAACGAATAAAGCGGGTATTATAGGGCAATAAGTTTTCTTTAAACCATGAAAACTTAGTTTTACTCCAGTAAAATAATTTTTTGAGGTTTTTTTAGCGCCAAAGTTTTTTCATTTGATATCATTTGACCTGATACGACTTGCAGCTGATTTAATATTTCGATCGAATTGAGTTTAACTGGTTAACTCTGCCTGAAGGGAACCCATTTCGACAAAGTGTTGAAGGAGTACTGTGAACAGTATGTCACAGCAGAGGTCAACAAAGTGCTCCCGGAGGCCCCCCTGGATGGATGTGCGAGGAGGGCCATGTTCAGGCATGTTTAAACATTATTACGCCACATTTGAACGAAAACCATTTTGCTGCAGTTTTATCAGATTGGGTTTCATCCAAAAATGTCAGTCTCAAACGCGTTTGAAGTTGAGCATTTAAGAATTTAAAGCTTTTTGTATCTCAAATGTTTATTTTCGCGCGTGAGTTGTATTTATTGTGTATGAGTAAGTACTGTTGGAGTAAGGAAAGGAAAGAATATTTTTGAAATAAATCATCGTAATAGTTCACCTATGAACCGTACGAAAATCCTACTGTAAGTACGACAAACGCTTGGTAATGTGTAAAAGTAGCCACGGCATGTGCTAAAATGTATTCGCTCTCAATTTTGAACACAGTGTTGTTTACGTGTAGTGACGACCCATTGTACCCTTTGGCACTGATGTTGTACTACCCTCTGCTGTTCGAACTGGTGTCAACCGATAATATTCTCAAGGATAGAAGTAACTCGACCAACACAGAAACATTTTCTAGTTTTTGTAAGTATCGAATTGAGAAATATGGGAATCCAGCTTACAAGTAAGCAATAAAAGATTGTTTTTGACGAGATTTGTATTTTCACGTGGGTTGTCAAATTTTCTGTATCAAAAAATACAGTTTTCAGTCCATCGAAAGAATGCAGTTGATGTTTTAGATAACCTGGCCTTGAATATACGCAGATATTATTTGTCACTGGGAGAGGGACAAAATAGGTATGTACCCTGTTGTTTTTTTTACCTCCAAGTATTTTCAACATCATTATGCACGTGACTGTGTTTCAGCTTATCAGATTGGGATCGCCTCTTTCCAGATTCGTTTCTGAGGCTGGCCGCCAACTTCATTAAAACAGATTTCTTTTCTGATACAGGTACTGTGTGGTTAACAGTTTACACAAGCCAGCTAGCTAGCGTGGTGTCATATTACTAAGTTCACTTTTCCAATCCAGCTCATTTGCTTACAAAAGTGCTCATTTGCTCACAATTAAATAGAGTTTGTAGGGGGCAGTACAACAGTGCCGAAGTACAACAGTGCTGAAAAAGAAAATGTTGTTCAACAGTCGAAAATTATTTTGAACACTGTTTTTACTGATCCCAAATCACTGTCAAAAAAATTCATATCGTGGGAAGTTGAAAAGTCGAAAATGGCTATTTAAATTGAACAAACAATTAACTTCGCAAATTGTCAAACTTTCGTCTCGTTTTCGCTTCATACAAAGCAGTATTCAAGAAATTTGGCAACAATTTGCTAATAGAACTCAAAACTCTGTTAAATGCCCTCTTCCAAATATCATCAATTTTCGGAACTATTTTCAGTTTCGGCCTTGTTGTACTTCGGCACTGTTGAACGCCCCCATTTATGGCTGCTTTATTGATGACTAAAGTTACTGTAATTCCACGTGACCGTGGCGCAGATGCGCCGACAAGAAATTTGGATTCTCCAGTTTCGGGGTTTGTTATCTATCTGGACAAGTAAAAAGCTTAACCTTTTTTCCCCTGATTCGATTTTTTTTCCGTTTAGAGCTATTTTTTTTGCCACTTTATTGCTTGTTTATGCGAAGTGAAGCCCAGCCTCTATGTGGTTACTTCCGATAGTGATGCCGAGTGCTAAATTAAACTGCGATTAAGTGTCGCTAAACGAATTGAAGATAATCATTCAATGCGCAGGTTTTTTTTAGGAAAAAGTTTATACGTTTGGTTACTATCAATATTAATTTTTCCCTAAATAATTCACTGGGTCGTTTTGACTAGATATCCAAAAAGCTAATTTAGAAGACCACTGCAAAGCCAAAGAAAATCGCTTTTTAGCAGAACGAATCAAATGACCACTATTTGTTTTTCAAGTTTAATTACCTTCGCGAGCTTGCGATCGAAATACATTAGTTTGGATTTTTTTTCTAATCTAATTCGCAAATAAAAGTGCTCATTAAAAGTGTTCACTTATTTGGTGGCACTTACTGTAATCACTATTTTAAGCATTGAAAATTTCATAGCATCTGCTCTCTGCTTTATTTGTGGCTTGTGTTTGTGATTTATTAAGCGTCCGTGGCTGAGTGGTTAGTGCGTGAAACTTATGATCTCCAGGTCGCAGAATGAATCCGAGACGTAGTCGAATTCTTACTAATTTGATACTTATTTCTACTTTTTCTTTTTTGCACTTTATAGCTGCTTTTTGTCGGGTTCTCGCTAGTGTTTGCGAAGCGAAGCTTTGCCTCTGCGTTCAATTTCCAATGATATTTAGAGTACAATTTACCAATCTCAAAGAACCAAAACGCCACTGGCGCGAAAGAAAATTGGATTTTGGGTTCAAAGGATTTCGATTTTTAAGGTTCGATGAACGTAGTGAAGACTCTTGTTTATGTCGTGTTTTTTTTCCAGAAACATTCTTACATTTGTAGACGTTCTTTTCTAAGTTCAGTTCATTTTCTGTGTTAGAAGGATGGCAAACTGCACCATAGAACAGCAAAAGAGTTAAGGTCACGAAAAACGGGATTGACTTCTAGTTTCAAAAATGGAATTCAATTTAAGAGTTCCCAGCGATATGAAAGTGATACCTATTGATCCATTTTTCTCAAATTGGGTTTGTTTCATCAAAAAAGGGACATCCATACATTGTTCTAGAACTTACTATTCTGGAATTTCAAAGAGCTATAACGCGATGTAGTTTTCTTTTCGGAATTCGAAAATTAAAAAGTTTTCAAAAAGTTTTCTTTTGATTTCCTTGTTTGTTTATTGATTTTTTGTTGACTATGTTGGTTTTATGCTGATTGCAGGATTCAATATCGTTTTTACGTAGAACACTTTTTTCCCACACAAGTCGCAAATAAAAATGCTCAGTTATTTCGCGGCTCATTTGCAGCAATAGCATTATATCAGGTTTACTTAAGCTGCATTAGCATCACATCTGGTTTAATTTTGTTGCATTAGTATTATATCTTTGTACCTGGTGAATTGGTGGCTAGTATTTGTGCTTATCAAGTGCCCATGGCCCAGATGCCGGAACGTGAGATTTTTAATAGCGAGGTTTGGGGTTCGAATCCAATACATCAGAATTTTTCAAGAGTATTGACGCACTTAGGTAAAATGCACTTTTTGAGTTTAATTGAAATTCATCTGCTGAAAGTGATGTAAATAGCATTCTCAAATTACGAACATGGAAATGGCGAAAAAAAACGTGAATGATTTCTAGTGTCGATGGTGGAATTTAATTTTTAGATTTCCAGCAAATTAAAAATTTACCTGTTGATCCAGTTTTCTCTAGTTGGGTTAATGTTATCAAAGAAGCGCCAAAAAAAAATTGTTCCAGAAATTCAAAGAGCTTAAAGGGCATCTGTTTTTTTCTTAGAACAGATTTTTTCAACAAAGTCAGTGTGTTCTTTATGTTTACTTGCGTTCATTACTCTTTTCTAGATGCCGATACTAGAAAATGATGCTGGTGATATACCTCTAATAGATTCAGAGAGTAGTCTATGTATCTCCTCGCTAAAATATCTGACCTTTTCAGCTAAAATCATTGACGATCTCGTGGCGAAAATGTTGAATGAGGAGCTGGTAAAACAATTAGTCAACTGGGCCTGTCAACTTTCGGACGATGAGAGAAATGCATGGATACACAATTCTGCTAAGTCAGCCAAGCCATCAAATCCAACTAACGTAAAAACTGTTTTGAACAGCATCGGAGCTGTGTTGGAAGCATTCTCACAGACGTTCTCAGTTGGTTCGATACCGGGAAATGATCAATTGGCTTTTCTTGGTGGATCAAATTCTTTGTCTCACTGCGCTGTAAGAAAGATGAAAAATTGATTTTTTTCTTTATAATAAACAGGTAAATTTTTGGCACGTATTGAGTTGAGGTAACATAATTTGACCGGATTTAAATTTGAGTTGAAAACCATAGCTTATGCTCTTTCTTAAGAGTAATGAACGTAGTATATAGGTCTTGGTGATTTTTTTCGTTTTTCAGGAAGAAGACTTAAAATGCTCAAAATGCTTAAAATGAGTTCAATTGAAATTCATCTGCTGAAAGTGACGTAAATTGCACTCTCCAAATACAAACGTGGAAATGTTGCGAAAAAACGTGAACGATTTCTAGTTTCGAAAGTGGAATTTAAGATTTTAGGTTGATCCATTTTTCTCAAGTTGGGTTAATGTAATCAAAAGAAAACGTTAATCATAAATCGGTCTAGAAATTCAAAGAGCTTAAAGGGCATCTATTATTGAGATTTTTTCAACCAGTCAGTGTTGAGATTTTTTCAACGAAGTCAGAGTTTTTTATTCAACTTGCGTTCATTATTCAACTTGCTCTTCGATTGGCTATGTTTTCTGTATTAAATTGTTTGTGCTCAAGTGGAGCGTCATACCACGGTGTCCACTTGTTTCCAACCTAATTCGTTAATAAAAGTGTTCTTTTGTGCTGTTACTATCTACTTTTGGGCTAATCTTATTCCTCTGAAGCCACTCAAATAGAAGTTCAAATTGCTCTTTGTGCTCGAAGCTTTCCGCGGTCCTTGTGTGGCCACCGGCTGCTCTTGTTATTTGGACTCAGTAGTGAGGTGTTTTAGCTCTCAGCAGTGATCTGGTCGGAGCAGAGTTTGGAATCGTTTCTTCAGGACCAGACCGAACACTTTATTCTTCTCTCTGTCCTGTTCAAGAGCAGGTTGCTCAACATACCTGTCATGAGTCCCAATCGAACAGCAATGAGCCCAGTATGGTTTAAAAGAAAATTACGAATTGGAAAAATGGTTGCGTCATGATAGGGATCTCTGTGGTTATTTTATATGAGAATTTGGATGCTTCTTTTTATGATATCTTTGATCAAGGGCAGTTGTGGTTTTGAACGGCTCCATGAATATTAAGTGTCGCAACCGATGTTTCTAGGCAAATTTATCCAAAAAATGTTCAATGGACGCAGAACTCAAAAGAGGCAATAATTTATTCTTCTGGGAAACGAAACCGGTGAGAATGATTTTCGTCTCGACGAGCTGTACATCCATTCGAGTTTATGAATAAATTGATTTGTTACTGATTTAGGTCGAGTGCGTTTTTTGTTTTCCGGAAAAGTCCATGAAATTTTCGACTAAGTTATTTTTGCGGCTTCACTTCTGATTTCTTTTCAAGTTGAATTCAATTTCATTTGTTAAATTACTAGTATGCGACTAGCAAAGTGTATATTAACAAACTGACGTTTCAATCGATAATAAGTCTAGTAAGGACATTTAAAATCATGAAATATTAATTTCAACCCAATTGGGAGAAGTGCGTTTCAAGTTTCCAGTTTTGTCCGGATAATTTAAACAAGACTGCTCGTATCAGGGCGAAGCCCTGAAAGTTCCGACTGCCTTTTAACGTTTATGGAGCAGTGATAACATAAACAACAAAAAAATTAAAAGAAATAAAATAAAACGAAAAAACTTTTTTTCTAAAATTTGAAAATTTTTCTCTGAAAATCATCCCTCCACACGCCATATAAAGTACAAAACAAACGATTTCGCTTCTTGTAACAAATCAATTATGGCAAATAAGCTTCTTTTAACCAATTTGGAACGATTTCTGAGACGGATTAAATCTCCGCTTAATCGAATTATATCGCGCGTTAATTGTCCCAAATTGGTCGAAGTGGCCAAAATGGCAATCTTTAAACCCTCATAACTTTACGAAAAATGATCACAGGTGAAATATCTTTTCAAATTTAAACTCAGGACAACAATAGCTTTCGAATGATGTAAATAATTTCCATCAAAAATGGCTAGTTAAAAAGTTGAAATTTGTCTGAAGAAAAAAAAACCCACCCCGAGCACAAATATTCCGTTACTTTCGTATCGAAAGTCGGAACAATTAGCACTAGTACTGAATTAGAAATTGCTAATAAATTATACTGGGTCTTAGCAGCAATCAAGTACCTCATCGCATCTAGCATATTTCAACCTAAATAAATCCAATCTGTTGGACCTGCCTTTCAAAGACGCTCACTCTGTCATCAGAGACATGTTCCATGGCTTGAAGCACAACCACTCGAAACATGTACAGCCTTCTTCATTGCTGGAAAAATGCAAGGTAAGCAAAGCTTCTGTTGTTCTCGTCGTTTCACAATCTAGGGGTTATCAGCGTTATTGCATGAAATGGCCTTGAAACCTGATGGATCAAACTGCTTTCTTGTAAGAAAAAACTTTTCTAATGCTAGTAAGCTGTTCTGGTTAAAAACTGAACCTGTGCTTGGATTTTGTGTACGACTAAATTAAAGTTTTAATACGACTAAATTAAAGTTAAGAGTTACTGAACAAAGTGTAGTGGTTGGTTACCTATTTCATTGTTTGATTTTTCGCGGTATGGTATGACTTCTGGTTTCTTTTTAAGTTCAATTCAAATTGATATGATAAAAAGAAGAGAATTAACGCTCTCCAATTACGTAATTCAAAATGGCGAGAAAAAGTGTGATTGTCTTTGAGGTTGGAAGATTTTAAATCATTCCTCAAAAAAATCCAGGAATAAAAATAATAGCTTTCTGTAATTAGTATTCCGTAATTAGCTTCTGTTATTGCATCAATTGAGTAATCTCTCCACGCGTAATGACCAATTGAGCTATCTCCCCCAAGCAAAAACTTAGACGCTACAAAAAGCCGTCAAAAAACACAAGTAGATGGTTGATGCGTTGATAGCACGCAATCAATTGACCGACTGAAGTTCATTTTATGAGTATCGAGAAAAAGTTTGATAAAAAAGTTGAAATTTGAAAAAAAATGCAAATTTTTGTTTGGGCGTCGGTTGCCTCTCATTGACGAAAACGAGTTATCAGGGTTGATGCTCTTGCCTTGTATCTGAATACCAAAAACTGTTCTCCTCAGCACCTTAATATTGTACGCAATAGCTTTTTTCCCGTTTAGATCAGAAAAAAAATCACCTTATGCGCCTCAGTTTTATTGATTCTTTTTTTTTTCACTCTGAATGTAATTTATTAGCTTTGAGATTGTAAAATTTGGCGTTCAAAATTCGTTGGAGAATCTCTTTCATGATTTCATATCTTATAAACATGAAACCTATCGAGCTATTGATCAACATATTGCTCAATTGATCCCTGTTATTTAGTTAGTTTCATGAAAAATGAACTTTAACTTGATGTATTTTTTTCCTACTAACGAAAATTGAGTTTCATTAAAAGGACCCGTTGTTTTCCATTTTTTTCCGCTGAATTTGAGTACATTGACACTTTTCCAACTGCCTATTATTTTTATGTTTGTTGAACTTAAATGTCATTTGAACTCGTCGGGCCATTTATTCAAGTTAAATTGCAGGAGCTGATCAGGTGGCCTTCTTTGAAACCATTTTTGCCTCCCAAATTGATAAATCTCCCGGATGACTACGATTCACTATACCGGATGTACCGCAACAGAAAGTGTAGAAACTGTAGCCTGACGCCGGTCAACCTATCTGTCTGTCTCATATGCTCAGAGTTGATTTGTGTGCAAGAGCGGTGCTGCAAGAAGCGGGTTCGAATCTCGACTGCGCGCAATTTCACGGAGGAGTCGGTGCACTCGAACGAGGCCTCTTCACACGCTCTGTCTTGTGGGAACGGAGTGGGGCTGGTGCTGATGTTGACGACGTCACAGGTGTTAATTCTTTTCAACCACCTGGCAGCTATTTGGGGTTGCCTGCACCTGGATTCGCACGGAGAGGAAGACAAAGAGCTCAGGTTAGAAGTCTTTTGTACATTGTGACAAGGCAATCGAATTGCCTTCTCACAGTTTTTCTTGACTTCAGTAAGTTAGTTGGTCTATGGAGAAGAACATCCGAAATTTGACTCAAGTTGAATTTTAACCGAAATAAACCCATCGTCGGTATAATTAGCTAAGAAAAGCCGTAGCTATTTTGCAGCTGATAGTTTTTTTACGGATTTTTTTTCGAAAGATTGACGTAGTTATGCAAACCCATGAGCCTTGGTTGAAAAATTGTATTTTGAACTAACTCCGTTCTTAGAACGAAAATTGAGAAGAGACTGTAGGTTATCTAGATCTCTGATTTTTTTTGTTGCGGGGGAATTTTCAAGACAATGTATCCACGAGCAAAATGATTACGGGGAACGCTAGCTATTTGGTCTGAGAATTGTTGCGTCCTCGAAGCACCGACATTTTGACAGAAGCTGAGACCTTAGTCATTTCACCACCGCTCATATTGTGTTTTAGGCGAGGTAAGCCTCTCTTTCTGAGTCGAGAGAGATATGAGATGCTGAACAGACAATGGACGCTGATGAAGTTCGATGGAGCTCACATCAAATGGTTCGCCCACGGAAACAAACTCTGAGCCTGAAACAATTAGTATCCGAGATGAGTCCCTAAAAACTAAACACAATATGACTGAAAAGTATCTGAAAACTTTTACGTTTTAACATAATTCAGAGTGCATCAAGCAGATTGTGCTAAAACAACTGAAATGTTCTCTAGGGGCCGTCTATCGTTTTGATAATTCGGTTAGTTGTATGTACTTATAGTCGATGAACAAAGTCAACTATCATTTCATCGCTTCTTCCATTCATTTGCTTTGCATGTCTGTGCTATCACTGTAGATCCAATATCATGATTTAAAGTTTTAAAGGGTCAATAAATAAAAAGCCAATCAAGAGGCATTTATATTTCAAGTTGAGCTGCATCTAGATTGAAACTGAAGTTTTAAGGCATGGAAAACTGAAACTTATTGTTAAAGTAAGGTGATTCTGATCAACATTTTTTTATTCGAATCACTTTGACATCTGAATGTGTTGCTTTTTTAGATTTCGATTAGTAAATTTGAATTTAATGTTAGTATTGAGCTGTTTTGTACTTAAAATATCAGAAAGGCCTTTTCCGTGTGTTTAAATGCCCTTTCTCAGAATTATTTTGAAATTTATTTTCCATGGGCGACAAATGCGCCTCAAGAAACCTTGTCTATTGCTGAAGATGTCAAATTCTTGGTAGAGACAGGAGGCTCTTGCCGCTTCAGACTTCACTTGAATGAGGAGTTTAAGGCTCTGTTCTAAAACTGCCTTCCCAGCAGGATTCCTTGAGTGCAAAAATAAATTGAGGACGATGATTGTTCGTGACTGGATCCAGACGACGCCGCCTTCCAGTGGTGGATCCGACATCTTGGGCCCCACCAAGATGCAAATGGCGTCAAGCCCCCCCTCCCATTGGGTCGGGAGAAGCTCAGAAGTCTCCGGGTTTTCGGTTACGGAGCGTCTGAAGCCGGCCAGGCTGCTCCGTCTGCTCATCCTTATACTACTACTCCGCTCCGGCATTAATCCAAACCCTGGTCCAGGGCCTTACTTTTGCTCCCCTTGCTCTTTCCGCATCAAACGCACCCAGCCCAGTGTCTGGTGCCACATCTGTGGTTACATTCACCTTAAATGTAGTGGTCTTACCCACCTTAACCAACACCACCCTGACTACTATTGCCCTACCTGTACCTCTACCTACATTTTACCTCCCCCAGGCACCAGGTCCTCTAACTTGACCACCCCCAACTCCCAAACTTGTTCAACTTCCCTAACCGCCCCCAACCCCACCTCCCTAACCCCCCTCCCCCCTCCCCCTCCCACCCTTCCCACCTCGAATAATAATTCCTCCTCCCAAAATCGCGCAAATCGTAATCGTGTAAATAGTGTAAATAGCTCAAGTTCAAACAACCATTTTAATCATACTGCTGTTAATAATGTAAATAGTTCACCACACCCCGCCAAAGGCCTTTTAAAAATCCTTCAATTTAATTGCAACGGTATCTCCGGAAAAGCACCCGAAATTGCTGCTTTCTTATCTCAAAATCAAATTCATATTGCTTTCTTCCAAGAAACTAAATTAAGAAAGAAATCTCGAAACCCCTCACTTGGCTCACACTACACTTTAATTAGAAAAGATCGAGAAAAAGAAGGGGGCGGTCTTCTCATAGCCATACATGAGTCGATACAATACGAAGAAATAAATATTAACAACGATGGAACACTAGAGGCTATGGGCATATCAGTGGTAGCCAGTTCATTCAAGCTTTGTATTTATAATTTCTACATCCCCCCTCGCTCGAGCGGTCCCCCTGGTTACTCTGCGTCCCTTGCCGAACTACTTGAACCTGGGGACGCCTTAGTACTCGGGGATGCCAACGCACATTCACAACTATGGAATTCCAACATCGAGGAAGATCAACGCGGCTCTGTACTTAGCAATGAAATAACCGAATCCACCTTTGCACCATTAAATGATGACACACAAACCAGAGTCCCTTTTAACTCAGAAAACCAACTCTCGTCACCGGATATTTCCCTCGCATCCCAATCGCTCTTACTCTCCACATCATGGACCCCAATTAAATCTCTAGGATCAGATCACCTACCCATTCTTCTAGAACTACCCTTGGATGATTTTATAAATTTTTCACCTAAAAGGACTTTTATAAATTTTTTAAAAGCAGATTGGATCAAATTCACAGAGGAAATTGAGGAGGGTTTCTTTTCAGCGGTTCCACCTTCCGGAGTTGCCGCCGGAGAGAAATTCTTGAGAGACCTGGTGCTCAGGGCAGCACGCCACCACATCCCCGCTGGCCGTATTCGCCACTTCACTCCCTCTCTTTCCCCCAAGTCCACTGCCCTTGCCGCCGAAAGAGATTTAAGCCGATAACAAAATCTCCCCCCAGAAGTCATATCCCAACTGAACTGTAGACTCATGAAACAGACAGCAAAGGACAAAGAAAATAAATGGCGAGAATTCCTCCAGACTTGCGACTACCGCACTGGTGCCAGAAAGTTCTGGAAAGTGGTACGCTCCTTAAATGGATCTAAGCCCGTGGCAGGAAGACACCCCATTACTTTTGGTTCTAAACCCATACACTCACCTCGTGATATTACCAGCTCTTTTAACAAACAATTCACCAATGCCAGACCCCACGCCTCTGACAAACTCCTTCGTATAACGAGAAGAAAAATTGCCAAACTACCGCTGTCAGACAGCCCAATTTTTACCCCTGAAAATACTAAACAAGCCATTGCAGACAGCAAACCATCGCGAGCGCTAGGTCCCGACGGCCTTTGTAATATACATCTTAAACATCTCGGCCCACTTGCTACTCAATACTTAACATACCTTTTTAATATCTCTTTGTCCGAAAACATTATCCCCCAAATTTGGAAAAATTCAAAAATTGCACCGCTTCCAAAGCCCAATAAGGATCTTAAACAATCAACATCTTACAGACCTATATCCTTACTCTGCCCAGCAGTTAAAATTCTGGAGAGGCTCGTTCACCCCATCTTTACCAAACATCTCCCCAACGCCAAACACCAACACGGCTTCCGCCCTTTTCACTCCACCACCACAGCTCTCTCCACTCTCGAATTTTACATTTCAGACGGTTTTAACCAAAATCGCCCCCCTAAACGTACGGTACTGGCCACACTTGACTTATCTAAGGCTTTCGACATGGTGTGTCATCGCTCACTTGTGGAACTCGTTCATGACATTCCCGTCCCAAGAAGTCTAGTCCGCTGGCTAAGTAATTACCTTAATGGTCGAGAGGCTGCCACCTCATTCCGTGAACACACATCCCCCCATCGAATAATCCACTGTGGCGTACCCCAAGGTTCTGTTTTATCACCCACACTCTTCAATTTTTATGTCCATGATGCACCGCCACCTCCCGATAATGTAAACCTTGTTTCGTATGTAGACGATTTCCACCCCTTCGCAAGCAGTTCCAATATTGATATCGCCTCAAACTCCATCAATAGCTACCTAAAAAGGCTCTACGATTTTTTCACCTCACGCAAACTAAGTTTCGCGTCCTCTAAAGGATCAGTTACACTTTTCTCCTCTTATAACAAAGAATTTAATAAAACACCTAGTGTTCTTTTAAATAACGAGGCGCTACCCCTAAACAAAAATCCAACAATCTTAGGGGTGACATTTGATCCAACACTTTGTTTTGCCACTCACTGCAAACAATCCGCTGAAAAGGCCAGACGCAGGATCGGAATCCTGAAGGCACTAGCAGGATCAACCTGGGGTCACTCCAAAGAAACCCTCCTCCTAACTTTTAAAGCTTTAATTCGCCCCATACTTGACTATGCAGCCCCCGCGTGGTCCCACGCATCAAGTAACACCTCCATAAATTGCCTGCAGGTTGCCCAAAACCAATCCCTTCGCGTTGTTACAATCCCACCTGCACAGTGAATCTGAAATCCTAACGGTCAAAGACCACCATACCCTTCTGTCATCTCAATTTTTTTATCTCTACCTATCGTTCCCACCATCCCATTAATTTTATACATTCACATCCCCCTCCTCCCCGTCTACTTCGCCCCTCAATTATAAGCTGCTTCAAAGAAGACACCCAGAAAATTTTAACCGACTTTTCAGTCTACGCAAACCACCCTCTAGTTCTGGACGACCGAGACGAAGTCTCCACTTTTATTTTTAACTACTACAAACCAATTTTAAAAGACAACCATACCTCCCTTGTAACCAAGTTCTTAGCCGAAACCCCTCCGTCTAAAGTTATTTGTATCCCTCCCCCAAAGATTGACCCCTCTGAAAAATCTCTCCCACGTCCCACGCGCTGTAAGCTCTCCCAACTCCGGTCTGGCTACAGCCGGTTCCTTAACACTTACCTATCCCGCCTCGACAGCTCCATCTCCCACCTTTGCCCAACCTGTTCCCTTGCCCCCCACACAACATGTCACCTTTTCAACTGCTCCCAAAACCCCTCCCCACTCACCCCAGCAGACCTGTGGCTTCGGCCGGTAGAGGTTGCTAAGTTCCTTGACCTGGAGACAGAAGAGCCCAACCCGACCCGCGTGGGCTAACAACAACAACAACATTGTTCGTGACTAGTATCAAAAGGGAATACTTGTAAAAGACAATTTCAAAGAATCCTTTTCAAGATTCCGACGTTTTTTGCTAGCTGATTTGAATATTAAACTTCCGTCGATAGAAGTTAAAAGAACATTTAATTTACTTTACTTATACGGGATTTACATTGGCAAATTACATTATGTAATTTTTGATCAAAAAGTTTTCTGATTTTTGATCTATTTCAAAGCAGCCGATATCTTGGTTGGCTCGTCACTTCTACATGTGAAATTGTCCTTAGATCTAAAAATTATACTATCCAAACTTGATAAACTCGTTTTAAATTTAATCGGGCTTTACTTGTTCTTCCGACCACCTAAGGTGTCGTCGAGTACCTTAAGGTTGAAGTGTTTGTTTTCCATGCTAATCCAGTTACCAAACAGCATTATGTGTGCTGTGATGAACAGAATGAAGGCGATGTGATTTGAATGCAATGTAAACTTCTGGGTGTAGAGAAAAAGCGGGATGACTTTTTTTAGATAAATTACAATCGATAAGTTGATGGAACACGCAAGTTCAATACAACCGTTAAGATTTTCATTGGAGTTTAAATCGTTAAATAAATTAATAACTGGTATTTCGAGCAAAAGAAACTGACTGCTATAGAAAGCACGAACTTTCTTTAGTACGAACTTTCTTTTTTCTTCTGTAGTAACTCGCAATGAAATTCTATAAGTCTTGCTGATTTTTTTTTCAAGAGAAAGTCTTAAAATTTGTTCACGTTTTCTTTTGATTTTTTTTTTGCGTTTTGACTTGTGATCTCTTCTAAGTTCCGTGCATTTCTATTGTTAAAAGGAAGAAAAACTCACTGTCAAACAGCAAAATTGTAAAGGTCACAAAAAAGGTGATCGACCTCTGGTTTCGAAAGTAGAGTTTAATTTTCAGATTTCTCCAGCCAAATAAGAATTTTACTTATTGATCCAGTTTTCTCAAATTGGGTGACTTATATCAAAAAAGTGCCCATCATAAGTTGTTCAAGAAATTCCTAGGGCTTTTTTCTTTGAAGTTTGAAAGTTGGTTTTTTTTCAAAAAACAGTATTGTTTTGCTTACTTGACTCTTTTCCAATGGTTGGCTTGCGTTCACTGGCTCTTTTTTCGAACTGTCTGAAGGCGATGTTATTTTTTTCAACGAAAATCAGATGCTATGAATAGTTATCCGAATTTGTTGATTGGTGTGTCATATAAAGTCTTTTATGTCGTGTATTGAACGACATTGGAAATTGGAAAGTTTCGACATTGATTTTCTAAGTTCAAACGAATAAAGCGAGCGGGAGAGCGGAATTATAATAGGGCAATAAGTTTTCCTTTAAACCATGAAAACTTAGTTTTGCTCCAGCGAAATAAAAGTTTTACCTATTGATCCAGTTTTCGCAAAATGGGTCCAGTTTGAAAAAAGTGTCCGTCATAAATTGTTCTACAAATCCAAAGAGCTTTAAAGCCATCTTATGTTTTATTCGAAATTTAAATGCTTAAGATTTTAGAAAAAACAAGTAGGTTTTTTCAGTTTCCTTGCATTCATTACTTTTTTCCAACTGTCAGTTGGCTATGGTTTTTTCTAAAACCAAGGCGGGGGGGGGGGGGGGGGGGGGGGGAAGCGCATCAAAAAGACACTTTTTTTGGTCCAAATGTTGCAAAAAATGCCTCTTTAGCCTGTTTAATTTGAAAAAATTTTCTGTGCCTAAAAATTTTGAACAAAATAGGGTCACTGAAATTATTTAGGCGAGCTCTAAAAATCAATTTTTTCGAGCTAAAAAAAATGACACAATTTCTTTTTTTGCAAAACCAGCCTAATACAGAGGAACCTTTCTTAGAATATTGCTAAGCATAGCCAAAAATAACACATTCCAAACGCCTTCAAATACCAAAAAATTGAGCCTTAAAATCTCATAAATCCAATTACATAGAGAAACTGATTGGTTTATTTCCTTAAAACAAATAAAAATTCGACCAAGTCTTGCGTAGTCATTGGATTTGGAATGGAATTTTATACTACCTAAAATCCTCCCGCAACTTTGGCCGCGCAGCCTAACTGTTGCACCAGCAAACCATTTTTTTTCACATAGTTTGCTGAAAAATACCTAGAAAAATATCCTGTTGTTTAAATATTCTGCGAGAGCAAGTGTCGTTTTTACCATCATTTAGATCAAGCATACAATGAACTAATTGCTCAAAACAGTCTCAAGTCAATAAACGCAGCAAAATTTTTCCAAAAAGTAAAAATTTGTCAAAATTTGCCTTTTTCAAAGTTTTGTGTTTCTTTTTCGGAGCAAACTTAGAAACTTCGTATCTTATGTCAGTAAATGCATAGTACTACAAATAATACAGAAAGATATTTTGAAACCAAATTCTTCGAAACACCATAAAAATCTCTAAATACATGTTATTTAAAGAAAAAAAATTGAGCTCCCTTTCTCACATGCAACTTAGAAATTGTTGCTATTAAGTCATAATATAATTTTAAAAATTGCAAAATTTTACGTTCAAAAGTTCAACTCGAAAATGAATACGCTGAAAGTGGAACGCGTTCACAAAAATATTTGATAAAAACATGTTCTGAAGCTTATGAACAGTTAGTCGGAGGAGTAACTGTAAAAATCTGATTACAAATAACCTCAATAAGTCACTGTGAAAGTCATTTAGTGAGTTTTATAAGGCCATCTGATAGCTTAATTTTACGTTTTAAATTGTTTTGTTGGGCTGATTTTAGAACCAAAAAGTATTTTTGTGTTGATGAAATCCTGATACATGATCATTCATTCGAGTTAGGTGAGTTTTGCTTTTATTTGTTAAACTGCAAATAAGATAAGCAAGTATGTTAGCTCATATCTTTCAGCTCATTCAAGTATATTAACTCATATCAATCGGCTCTCAGAAGACCAAACCGAGAAAAAAGTCCAAGACAGTTCAGCTCAAACAATCAGTGGAATAGCGGCCAAAGGGAGGCCTAAATATAGATTTCGAATAAGGCAGTCTAAAATCAGGTGTAATTATTTTTTGTGACTACCTGTTACTTTTTCACCCTTTGCGGTTAATCGCAAGTTGGACTATCCAACCCTTTTGAGCCAGTATGTATGAGGATCAAATTTCATATCCGGTTTTTCTGTAAAGATGTTGGGAGTGACATCATACTTGAATTCAACGCCTTTTTTTAGAAGTTCCAGTCACAATGCCAGCTGACTTTTGTAGCGAAAACTGTTTTAGGGCAATTTGTTCATAGTGGTGGGTGTAAAAGGAGCGAAATTTTGGTCAACCACATCTAGTCGTCCGTGCATACCTAGTGCATAAAATAACAATAGTCTCATGCTATGTTATTGTTAGTGACAAATGTTAGTGCAGTCCTTTTTTGCAGTGTAATGGCAAGCAAAAACTTTTGAAAAAGAGCGTCTTCGAAAAAAAACCTCAGCTGAACGCGTTATATTGTGCACTGACCGTGAGTTTTTTTTGCGTTGAAGAAAATCCTATAATCAGAAAATTTATTATGCCGAATAATTGTCCCACACCTACATGCAAGTGCAACACAATTTGTTTTTGCATGAAGCTGAGCCCAACTTTGTAGCCGGTACTTCGGAAAATAACCCCCGTGACTGTAAATACTCTTGTCGTTAAAGTACAATAAAGCCAGGAAGCAAAAAACTGAACATGAGTAACAACATAAAAGAGTGTGAAAGGCCTAATGGCTATTTTAAGTACAACATTTTTATCCAGTACTTATGAAAAAGTTTCGCTTGTGTTATGTGACTCAACCTGCACTTATTCTTGTCAACTATCAGTTGATTTAACTCAACTGAGGTTATCGCCTCAGTGCAAGTTGATTTAAACGTTAAGTACAATAAAGAAACCGATAACGAAACAAAGGACAGCTGAGTTTCTATTAAGCGGGCTTAAAATTAAAAGTTTTTTGCGTAACTAATGTTTTATGAATGCTGTTACGTTGAGTGCTTTTTAAAAGAAATTGGATGTGGGCAGTTACCTTGGTTGCAACCAGCTTGTCTCGGAGAATTATTAATTCGTAAATTTGAATTGTCTGCAGGCCAAGGCATACCGACGGAGTATTCATTCTCTTGTGTATGTTGGTTGGCTTAAGGAAGTGACTTTTATCGGCTGAAAACCTTTTGTCTACTTGCTTTTGGCGTGTTTGGACTTAACATTTAAATCAAAAGGTTTTCAGCCGATAAAAGTGTGAATCACTTCCTTAAGCCAACCAACACACACGAGAGAATGAATATTCCGTCGGCATGCCTTGGCCTGAAGACAACTCAAATTAATGAATTAATAACTGCCCACGACTCTAAAAACAGTTCCGCGAGGGACTATTATCTTCTTACCTTCTTCGCCACCCATTATTGAACTTAAACATGGCGGAAAAACATTCGCACGTTCTCAATTGCTCATCCAATTTCTTTTAAAAAGCAAACAACATAACAGCACTCATAGAAAATTAGTTACGAAAATTTTTTATTTTCAAGCAAGCATAGTAGAAACTCAGCTGCCCTTTGTTTTTTATTGGTTCGATTTTTTTTTACATTCAGCATTCGCACTACAGTAATTGTACCATCGAGATAAGCAAGGGTGTTGCAACCTGGTAATTTTTCTGTAATTAACATTTTTACAGAATAAACGGAACTGGTGATCATCTTCATCTTTACTCTTGTCCTTTGAAAGACAAATTTCCAGCATGTTTGTTTTTTAAGTACCCATTCTACTTGAAATTTGGTTTGTATGCTGGTTGTGAACTTATCGATTCCGATTTCAACAAATCAGTCTTTTTTCCATTTTCTTCTCTTTTTCTCTTTTTATTTTTTTATTACTTCCGACGAGTGCTTAAGTTCTATTAATACTACAAAGGTGCATACTACTGCATTGACATGCAATGAACTAGCCGAAGAGACAAAATTAAAAAAAAATCAATTTCTTATCCAGAATCGATTTTTTATAGCAAAAAAGAATAGTTCTTAAGGCCAAAATAATCAATTCTCCTATTCTACAAAATCTGTATGTAATCTGTACATAATTTGCTTACGGTATGCATATAGTGTGCGCGAAATTTGACACCCAAAAAAAAACAGTTTTTGAGTGTTTTGGTAATGGTTATATACTGAAGAAATTAAAATGCATTATAGTCAATTATTATAACAATTTGATCAAAGTTTTATCATTTAAAATTACAACAGATCTGAAATCTGTATAGTTTTCTACAGATAACTGGTTTTATCCAATTTTGTCACTGCGGTAATGTTAAGGAAAAAAATTGTTCGAACGATTTGTAAGTAGTTCAAAGAAAGCCAATCTTGATTCTGATGCAATCTTGATTCTGAAGAAAGCCAATCTTGATTCTACGTTTTTAAAATGTTCACTTTAATTCAGTCCTCGCAGGAATGATGAAATTTTGTTTTCAAAAAATGAGAAACCGCATATAGCTGTTCAGGAAAATCAAGTGAGTAGAGAGAGTTGTTACTAGTTATGTACAGAAAAGTGACTGCACTTTTTTAGAGTATTCTGCCCTGGCATGGGATATGGGACGTTAAGATCCGTTCCTCTACCCTATCATACAACGCCCATAAAAATTGGAGTTAGCAATTTCTTGAAAATGTTTACAATTCTGTTAATGGAAGGGTAATTGGTCATTTATTATCGGAGACTATAACACACATTTTGATTTAAAAAACGCTCAGGCAATTATGCACAAGCTTTAAATCCACGGTTTCATTTCTGGATATGAAACTGTATTTATGGCCACCATCGAAAATGGTATTACCAACTTTGCTACCATTGGTTTTTACGCTGGTTGTTGGTCTCTGGTGATTTGGAAGAACTTGGAAAGGTTTGCAGGCTAAATGGATGCCTTTATTTGTGATTGCACTAGGTTTTAGCCTTTATTTGCACCTAATGATTTGATTTTTTAACAATTGATTGCTAGCAAGTAAGACAACTCTTAATCTATACTGAAATGAATTGATTGATTACAACGATTCTTCGAGTATGAAAATTTTTAACAGAGATCCACAGCTTCGTACAATGATTATTATATGCATACGTAATGATGCGTCTTGAAATCATGTTGCATTAATATAAATTTTTTCGAAACGAAATCGCTTTTTTCTCATCTACTTTCGCGGCATAATTTGGCGCTTTTTAGAGTGTATAACTTACTTTTTTAATACTTAGTGGAAAATGAGCGATAGTATCGTTACAATAAACTTAAACCCCAAAAATAGGGCAGCACATTTTGACCGACGCTTTACTGGTCATATCGAGGACTTAGGGTACGATTTAGGAAATGCTTCGTACCGAAGAAACTCATCAAGTTCCTCGAACCTTATCAATCCGAGCTCGATTCCCGAATTTATTTCTCAACTGAGTAGTGAACTCTCTCGACCCCCCAAATTTGTTCCTCAGCCCAGAGGCGTTAGTGTTTCATGGGAAAATGTTTGCTACTCTGTGAAAACTAGCAGACTTCCATGGAAAAGAAGAAACCGTGTTCCAATTCTACAAGGCGTAACAGGGATCTCTTTTTTAAAAATAGTTCCGACTACAGAACTAGATTTGCTATCACTCATGTAATCAAAATAAAAAACAACTTGCATTCAGAAATTGTCATTTTTTGCTTACTTTTTTAATCCACAACATCAGTGCCCAATCGGATCCAGTCTTCGTGAAGAGCTAGCTTCTCTACGCCAATCAGATCCCCAAAAAGAATCTGCAAAGTACTTTTTCTCTCCAAAGCAATCAGTAAACTGAATAAAGGATAATTTTGAAAAAAAGTTTAAATGCAAGCAAGGATATCCAAATGGTGTACAAGTAACACAAAAGTCCGGTCACAACTTTTTTTCGTGGTCGGACTTTTGTGGTGTGTTCATTTTTGTTCGTGGTGTGATGAGAAGGAGTCCAGAATTTATGCATATTCGATAGTGATAATAAAAGAGGAATATTCGACAGCAGCTCTCCTCAAAATTGCTTAAAAACATAAAAGAGAAATAAAAAAATGAAAATTAAAAAAAAATGGGAGTTTTTTTATTTTTATTCCTGATAAGGTGTGACAAGAAACTTCGTAAACTAATTCTATCGGAAAGTTATCACGGCACAACTGTAGTTAAAAGCAGGGGCGGATTTAGGGGGAGCCAGCCCTCTACTCAGGGATTTGATATCCTGCCGACCCAAAGGGTCCCCCTTTGTACTATTTTGAGATATCCATATTTTTTTGTTTCAACTTTTTTACTTATTCGCAATTCATCACAGAGCCATAACGCCAGGAATTTTTCTGCGATCTAAGTACCAAAAAAGAGATCTTGAAATCTGAAGGGCACGCTAGAAGCGGGGAAATCTTGGCTGTTATGGGACCTTCGGGGTGTGGAAAAACAACCCTGCTGGACATTCTGGCCGATGTTATATCCGCGAATTCCTACACTGGAATTGTTTCTGTGAACGGAATGGCCAGAAAAAATCATGCACGTAGATTGTCGCATTTTATGCATAATTCAGAGAGTATTTTGGTAAAACTTGCGAATGATACTTCTTATTCCGATTATGCAAATTCTGATGGTAGAAAACCTAATTTCAGCGTTGGTTGATTTTTTGTAAAAATTAAGGTAATCCAATTTAATCGATGATAATAATAATTATTTAAAGTTTTTTCTAAAGTTAGTCTAAAATTTTCAACACAGTGCAGTATTTTCACCAATTCGCAATCGATTTACCGCAGGTTTATAAAAAAATGCAAAATTGCAAATTAATATCTTGTTTTCAACTTTTTCGTCACAATTCGTCATTTTTCCTCTTAAAAAGAGACTCCATGCTATTTAAAACTGTTCATTCTCACTTACCTTGAAAAAACTGTCATTTACAGAACAGCTAACTTATGGTTGGAACATTTAGTATCAGCTGCACAGCAACTTGTGAAAAATGTTTAGCTGCTTTTGGTTAAATTAGTTGGTCAGTTTTCTTTTTTGTTCCAAATTTTCGAAGAACGTGAGGAATAGATTTAATCGGGATGCTTTTTTATTCGGAGCAATTTTGAAAGCAACATTTGCTGAGTGAGGGGAGGGAACCTTTGTAAAATTGCACAAATCACTAACCTGTTTTTATTGTCTCTTAGAATGAGTTTTAATACTTTGATGCCGGAAGCCTCATGCAAATTATTTATGCATGGCAAAATATCTCGCACTTGGAAATCATTACTAATTGGTCAAAAACTAATTCCTTTATTAATTTCATAAACTAGTCAATTTTTAACACTCAATGTTCAATATAATCAATCCAAAATCCATAGCTTAGCAATATTTCTTTAACAAAAACTTTTCGAGAACAGCATTGCCCTATTAAATTAGCAATCTTGTTTCCATTTTAACTCCAATCATTTTAAATGTAAATTTGAACTGATTTTTATTTTTTAAGTTGTCCATCTCCTTGCCTATCAAGAACTTGGAAATCACATCTGAGCATTTTAAAATTCTGGCTATTTCAAATTTTGTCCAGACATGGTCCATGTTTCGTTTGGACATGAACATGTCTGAAGCAGGTGTGAGTCAGGTATGGATTTTCTCACAAATTCAGACCTGCTCAAGGCCAGCTTCAGACCTGGAACATACATTGGTCAGATCTGGGTCATCTTTTTGTATCATCCAGATCGGAACATGTATGTTGCAGCTCAGGACAGATATGCAATCTCACAGCAAATTGATTAACACTGGGCATTCCTGTGCTTTTTTTAAATTTCTGTACGGGTCCTCAGACTTCAGACTTTAATTTTTTTACGTGCGTGTTTTTCCTATTTTAAACACAAACATTGCTGAATTACATCTTTTATTTTGATTTGTTTTTGCTTTTCATCTGAAATTTTGTTGCCTCATTTAATTAAGTTTGATTATTGTTCCGATTTTCGATACGAAAGTAACGGAATATTTGTGCTCGGGGTGGGTTTTTTTTTCTTCAGACAAATTTCCACTTTTTAACTAGCCATTTTTGACGGAATTTTTTTTTAGAAAATCATTCAAAAGTTATTGTTGCCCTGAGCTTAAATTTGAAAAGATATTTCAGCTAAAGATCATTTTTTGTATAGTTATGGGAGTTTAAAGATTGTCATTTTGGCCAATTTTGGACAATAAACGAAGTCAAAAACTACAGATCTTGAGGCACTTTATAATTTGGGGACCTTTTTCTTTAAATTGGAACCAGTCTATCGCATATATAGCCCCCATCTTTCATGTAAAATATATGGCGTGTGGGGGGATGATTTTCATTTAAAAAATTCAAATAAAAAAAAATTTCATTTTATTTTATTTCAATTAATTTTTTTAAGTTATTTTTGCTCCATAAACCTTAAAAGGCAGTCGGAACATTCAGGGCTTCACCCTGATACGAGCAGTCTTGTTTAAATTTCCTGATTGATTTGAGTGCTCCATAGGGGTGGCAATTTTTTAGTAGACGCCAAAGAGAGGGTGATTGTTAAGTAGATCCTAGGGCTCTATCACATGATAGCACCCTGTACCGTACAAGGGTGATAGATTGCGCTCCTTGTTCAAGAAGAGAGACGACCCGCGCATTACTAATGCCGAGCAATTGACTATAACAAAGTAAACCGATAGACAACTTGATGGTTCAATTGACATCACCGAAGTCAAAAATTAAAGATCTTGAGGCACTTTATAATTTGGAGACCTCTTTCATTAATTGGAACCAGTCTATCGCATATATAGCCCCCATCTTTCATGTAAAATATATGGCGTGTGGGGGGATGAGTTTCATTTAAAAAAATCAAATTAAAAAAAAATTTCGCTTTATTTTATTTCAATTAATTTTTTTAAGTTATTTTTGCTCCATAAACCTTAAAAGGCAGTCGGAACATTCAGGGCTTCACCCTGATACGAGCAGTCTTGTTTAAATTTCCTGATTGATTTGAGTGCTCCATAGCTTCTAGGTAATTACTTTCAGTTACAAAATTGATAAATAACAAAAAATGAAATGATTTTGAAAATGATTGGGTATGTTTTGAAATCATTCCTCCGCACGACATTAAAACAAAGGGATAGATTTCGCTAACGTAACAAATAAGACAAGTAGCTTGCCTCAATTCAATTTGGAATGATTTCTGAGGCGGACCGTTTCGCCCTTACGTTTTGAAGATCAAAGTAAATCGGGCGTTAATTATCCCGAATTGCCCAAAGGTTAAATAATTTTTTAAAGAGCTCAAAAATCGATACCTTTCAGATATTTTTTTACATTGGCCAAAAATCAGCTTGTTAAAAACTCAAATTGATCTGGAGAAAAAAACCCCCGAGCGCAAATTTCCTGTTGTTTTCTTTAAAAGTCAGATCAGTAAGTAAAATTTTGCATTTGTTCAGGAATTCAAAAGAATTTCAGGCTACGTCTCTGGAAATTTCCAGTTGTACGAAACGTTTTCTGTGTATGAGACGCTCATTTTCGGTGCTCGGCTGATGAAAATAAACAATCCGGTCGGATTTGACTGTTCAGAAACACGAGAGAAGCGAGTTGATCTATCAAACTTTGAGCCCACCAATTCATAGACTATTCACTCCAAATTATTACCGGAAAAAAAACAAAGGCTTTTAATTATAAATTGCCTACCCTCCCAAAAAATGTCATTTCGCTGTTTGAGTTATAATCTCTAATTAAACAAGTTTCTGGGGCCAGGGAGAGAAGGGGTGGTGACGCGGATGGCGGTGCTCATGATTGATAGATCCGCAGGCGGGTGAATGACATAATCAGCAAAGTGGGGTTGACTTCTTGCAAAGATACGTGGGTGGGTGGATGTGTTTTCACGAGTCTGTCTAGTGGACAGCTGAGACGCCTCAGCATTGCTCAGCAGCTGATTAGGCACTTTCTCCTCTTCATTCCATCACCATCACTCATCCTAGCAACCTTTCATTATAACTTTACCCCTTCAGTCAAAAAATTTATAGAAAAAGTTTCTTCTTTCTGTTGGGAATTCGAAACCCTGGCCACCCAAAGCGACCCCCTACTCTTGGGAATATTTTCTACTGCATCAGTTTTTGGCCAGGCAATCCCTCAAAATTTCGAAGAAATTCAATTTGGTCGACGCAAAGAAAACAAAAAAGTCGACAAAGTTTTCGTTGGTTTTTATGCAAACTAAATCATCGCCCCCCCCCCCCCCCACCAGAAGTTCCTTGGTCATTTCCTGACATTGAAGACCATTTCTGGTGATAAAATGAAAAACGGAATAAGGGATCCTCTGATTCTGATTTTGGACGAGCCAGTTTCTGGTCTGGATGGGACAGCTGCCGTGTTCATTATGCAGATACTGAGAAATTTATCCAGGGAAGGTAAAAGCTCTAACGTTTTACTTCAATTGTTATCCAGTTATAGAATTACAATATCGAACCAAAACATTTTGTCTTTTTTTCGAGTTAAGAGAGTTTTTGCCTAAGAAGTCCAGGAAAGCCATAAAAACAAAAGCTTCAGCATAAACTTTCGTTCGTCTTCAGGTAAAACGATCATTCTCTCACTTCACCAGCCAGTGTCTCGAATTTGGCAGCTGGTCGACAAACTAGCCTTGCTCTCAATCGGTCAGATGCTCTACTGTGGACCCCGAAAGGCATTTTTTCCCATTATAGCACCCTCCCCCACTATAGGGCTATAATTACAGACCCACCAAAAATTATAGGCCCACAAAATGTGAAAAACACTGCTCGGGATCATATTTTTTGTTCCTCAACTGTGGGATATAATAGGAAAAGGCCTACTTTCACTTTATATTTAAATTCTCGGAAAACCTCGGATGTAATCAGGCGCAGATCTAGGAATTTTGTCGGCCTTTTTTTTTAGGTCGACCAAATTGATTTTCTGAGCTCTCCCCATCCACTATAAAGACCCTAATTTGACCAAGTTTTGTGCGCCGCAGGCAAATTTTCTTAAAAAAGGCCAAAAAAAAAGACGTTTTTAGGCACTTTTTGGAAAATTTCGACCAAAAAATCGCGTTTTTTCGGCGCGCGCTCCCCTCTCAAAATTAGTATAGATTGGGGCTAAAGGCGCCTTTAGAAAAATTTTAAGGTCAGTCAGCCAAAAATGGATATCTGAAAATAGTACAAAAGAGGGACCACCCCCCTCGCCCTAAATCCGCTACTGGATGTTATTGTAAAAGGCCTAATTTCGCATCTAATTCCTCACACTCGATTCCAATTTCAAGGTTTTCTGAAAAATGAGCAAAAAAGCATAAGAACTGCTCGCTAAAATCAATAACACAAAAATAAGCGATCATTCAAGTTAACCTAATTGACTAGCTGGTCTAGGACGAAGTTTTTGACATCAAACATTTTCAGTTTTTGAGCTCTTAGTGTCTCACCAAATTCATGTAGCCAAACTGAGGTAAAATCAGTCAATGTTTTTTCTTTTAGTTTGACTGTTGTTTATAAAACAATTTGATATGAATTTTTTTTTGGGATTTAAAGGAACTGTGATTTATATGGCACTAGGCTTGAGATGTTTATAATGGGAAAA
Source organism: Symsagittifera roscoffensis (assembly GCF_963678635.1). Taxonomy (NCBI): domain Eukaryota; kingdom Metazoa; phylum Xenacoelomorpha; order Acoela; family Convolutidae; genus Symsagittifera; species Symsagittifera roscoffensis. Next base: position 76,510,454 of record NC_087062.1, on the reverse strand, counting down.
TGAAAAGGAGATTGTGGGACTACTGGAACAGGCCACCAGAGTCAAAATGGAAGACAGTCAGGAGAATCCGGCAGATTTCATTCTGGATCTGGTCAACTGTGACTTCGATTGTCTCAACAGAAACCAAAGTTAGCAGCTGATATTCGATAATTTGTTGTTTCTGGGTGTAACAATTAAGTTATTTTTAAGGAGAACATTTTTTAGTTTTTACATTTAACTGAGTAGTTTTTTTTTCTTAAATCGTAATAGAACTATTTGGACTATTTGCTTAACATGATCTGGAGGTATAACTGTGTTCTCGAAAATATGTGTTGTATATACTGGCTACAACAGTGGAACCTGATCTAAACTACATTTTATGATTGGATAAATTAGATATTTTACCAATGTAAAGTATTTAATATTAACCAATCATGATCCATCTAACTAACAATCCACTTATTTGTAAGTGCTGAAGTTACTTGTAATTTCAGCACCAGAGAGATTTGAATTTAACTTAGAAATTAGTTGGACTCTCCCGAGCACTTCAGCAACCGCAATAAACCAGTATACCCTAGATCTATTGAGCCTAGCAGAGACTAGTTAAACAACCTGAGACTAGATAGTATAAGAGTAAGATTAGGATCGGTATCAGACTAAGGAGTTGCACGAATCTATCCGGCCGAAAATAAGATAGCGTGACGAGCAGACGGTGTACCCTATCCGAAATTACTCTATGAGTTAACCAACTCGGTCCTAACTCATCTGGTGCGACCATAAGTCTCGAACAAGACCTTAATAGCTTAGAATTAACCAAAATAGATTAGAAATTAGACAAAAACATTTACAAAATGTTATACGACAATAATTTAATCGAAATGTCTCTACGACTCAATAGATCAGAGCCAATATTCCGAACCATAACAGAACTACCCGGAATTGGAAGAAGACCTCGAACCAGAGACGACATACGACAAAGTAGAAACTTGCCATATAGCTATATGATAGTTAGGCAAAAACCAGAACAAACTTTTATATTTAGAATACTACTGGCAATGAATTTAGATTTTCATTTGCAAACATAAAACCTTGAAGTTAATCTTCAAAATCATTTCAGGCGCTAAACAAAATTATTAATATACAATAACGATTGATAAAAAGATCTAAGATCGTTTTCCTAAAACTCTGCAGTAATATACAAAACATGTTTGAAGAATATTTATTGAAAAATAAAAAATAAAAATTAGTAGCATGAAAATAAATGGTTAGTAATCATAAATCATCCTGTTGTTCCAGCTACATCATCTAAAACATAACAGCAATCATAAACCCACTAATATCATCAAAACACTAAATCTTTCCTTTACACACATTTAAAATTTTATTAAAACTTAAATTCACTTAATTTTAAAACCAGATCATCAAGGCTTATCCTTGGATCTTAAATCATTTTCTACTTAATTAAATTTCAAATTTGATCATCAAGGCTTATCCTTGGATCAAACAGAACAACTTTGTTCTCCCCCACCCACTTAATTAGTGTCTAACGACCTCAAACGTCGATTCACTACCCAACCCTTTCTAAAGACCTAAGACTAATAGAAATTTTTAAACAAAACTAATCATTCAAATTAGGATAAACAGTGAAGAACTTCGGTTATTCATCCTTCACTTGACCCCCCCTCTTACCAGACCCAGAATAAATCTTAGACTTAGTAAGTTTAAAATAGTATCTAACGAACTACTCGCGTTCTAATTATACCTGAACCTTGTGGATCGATTTACTATTCTCCAACCCTTGAACACAATCACTACCCCTAAGTAAGATTAAGTAAGTTAACACCTTAACTTATACTAGCCACGAGAAAGTAAAAAATCATTCTTCGGAATCGATATACTTTTCTCTCCAACCCTGAACAAATAGACCCAGGTTAAGCTAACCAAAAAATCGTAAGAACTAACAGTTTAGGAAAATAGAAATCATTTAACAACCTTTTGCATCCGTCATCCTAAACCTTATGTCATTTAAAAACCTAGGAAATAAACAGACAATCGTTTTACACAATTGTGAAATAGATAACAAAAAATACGACCTTGTAATCACACCTCATACACAAACAGTTGGATACATTCGAACAAAACGACAAACACTAAAAAGAAAAATAATAACGAAACAAAGACAAATAACACGAAAAAGATTTTCAAAAAATCGAAACGCATTTTCAGAATCAGAAACCAACAGTTTAGACGAACTTTACAAACTAAAAGAATCAATAGATAAAAATTGCCCACTTCACGATCAATTATATTTCTCTGACTCAGAAACAACTTCAAATTCATCAAAAAGAGGAAAAAGAAGAATAAAAAAGCAGTATAAACACAAACCAGTACATTTATACAATTGGAATCAACCAATTAGACACATTGATAATTACATATTAACAGTCATCGAACAAAAAAATGAGCTCAACGCACACCCCAGGTGAAGAAAGTCCAGATGATGATGAAATCTTTCCTTTTATAGTAGACGCAGATACTGATAGAGGACAACACATATTTTGTCAAAATTTACTCGTAAATTTATTTGAACCCGGAATCAGTCCATGTAAAACAGAGTTCCCAGATGTAAAAATCAAAAGACAAATCATAGACCACTACTTAAAAGATATATGCAACATAACACAACAGTATGGAATCTACTCCATAGAATTCACCTCACCAAACCATAATAATAGAAAATATACAATTCAAACAGACGATCTTGATTTAGAATTTTCAAAAGTTTTTTCAGAATATATAAAAAGCATCCAATATCATAACTCACAAAGAGCAAACTCCATATTCACCAATGAAGTTTTCGCAATAATATATAGTTATATTTCGATATTAGAAAACGAAATCCCTATAACAAATGTCTCACCGACAGAAACATCTAAACATTTAAGAGTACGACATGAAATCACACTTTTCTCTAGTTATTTAAACATCATTAAAGAAAATTTCACGAAAGACGACGTTTCACAACATACAAAACACGATCTACAAAAAATTTTGGCATGGTTTATAATAGATTATTTCACACACAATATTGATTTAATTGCACAAGCAAGAAAAAATTTTAGACCCCAAAACTCGAACGATGATACAGCTATCACAGAACAATCAGATTATGTTTGGGACCCCGAATGGTCTCATCCCGCATTTATAAGCTTCCCACAATCAATCTCAAGTCAAGCAATAAGTACGATATCTTACATAAGAGATTATGTAAAAGTAATACCATTAACCATTGATGCAACACCATTAAACTATAATACATTTTTGCCCGATACACAAAATAATAGTTTAAACTCTACAGTTATACACAATGAAAACCTCAATGGAACTAGGAATCTTACTCAACAAGATATCCAGACACCATCACACTTCATAAATGAAGAAATTGTACACACAACAACTACACAACAAAGTATTTCACCAATACGCCCAAATTTAACAACACCAAGAAATACAAATCCTTCACAAACACAAGTAACCTTACAATCAACCGTTAAACCTTCGGTTGCCCCTAAATACTCACATATGGATTACCAAACATACAGACCCATGACAATACCATCAAAAACACGCAAAACATTCACTAGAAACAACTTTGCAGACCATAATTATAATTATACACATCCATCAAAAACATATAATCAACCACAAAGAAGTTTTAACCAATATACAAGATCTCGAAAATGGGATAACCCAATGACCCAACCTAATTCAATAAATTTCCAAACAAATCCTCCACAGGATCACAGTGAAAATTACCCATTTTTTCAACAAAATAGAAATAAAAAACAGACATCTTATCAAATGGATTATTTATCCTCAGATGATGATTTCTTACAACCAGATATATTTGCACCAAATACTCAAGAATATCGTAGACAAGGAATACAGAGAACACGTACAAATCATAGAAATTTTTCTCCACAACCAATAGATGCACAACATCAACAACCAATTCAACAACAAAATCTAATTAATACACAATCTTTTCAACCAATTCAACAACAAAATCCAATGACTGCACACTCGTATCAAGCATCACAAATGCAAAATGAAATACCACTCCCATATTATCTCCAACAACATGAAATAACAAGAAACCAACTTTCGAATTTTTCTCAAATGCCAAATGCAGCAGAATCATTACAAATGACAATGAATCCATACCTTATGGGTGGATCATCAATAACATCAAACAAACCTTTAATGGTTTTCACAGGAACAGACCCTGAATACTCTGTAGAAGATTATTTAAATGCAGTAACAGCAAACCTGATTTTAAATATTGGACCTGAACCAATTAATACGCCACTACATCAAAACTGGATACATCGACGCACAGCGTTAATACAAACAACCTTAGATGGCGCAGCCCAAAAATGGTTTTCAGTACTACCTCTAGAAATAAAATCAAACTGGAAAAGGTTTACACAGGAATTTTCAAAAATGTTTGACTCCGAAAGAAACAAACAACAACAAAGAGTTTTATGTAATGAAATTCGCAGATTACCAAACGAAACCATCAAGCAAATAGCAGTACGAATCGAAACACTAGTTCGAAAAGCATATTCATTAAATACACATGACTATAAAAACACAAAGATGACAGAAATCTTAATGATGACCTTAACACCACAATTAAGGAAAATAGCAATAAAAAAGAGAGCATCCCATCCTTCTTCAATTCGAGAACCCGATTTAGATTTTCGAAAAATAGTAGACAAATTAGAACAAGCAGAAATCACGATGAAACTAGAAGAAACGGAAAATCTGAAACTACAATACGTTAACAGAATTGAAACGACTCCCACTAATATTAATAATATACAGGAATCAGAGACAGACCTCGTTGAAAAAATCACTGAAATACTCAATATTTATGAAAAGAACCCAAACTTCAAAGGCAAACCATCTTTCAAAAAATGGTGTAATTATTGCCGACGATACGGACATAGTATTTCCGAATGTAGACAAAAACAGCAAGACAATCAAAATAAACCTCAAAAATATAAAGAACCAAATAAATCATTCTATCAATACATGAAAAAAGATCAAAATCTACCGAACAAAACAGTTTACAGCAACAACAGTTCAGGAAAACCACTCCCGAACAATACAAATTATACAAGAAATCAATCACCATATAACTCAAGTTATAGAGGAAGATCACCAGAACGAAGAAACACGAACAATTCATCACAAAATCACTACAATAGACCAAATAGTCGAAATAACTACTCCAGATCAAATTCAAATACACAACGATTTGTTTCTAGATCTAATTCCCAATCAAGAAATAACTACTATCCAAACAACCAATCACGAAATTCATCATACAATAGGAATAGAAACTACTCCTATAATCGAAATAGAAGTTATTCAAACAACCGAAACCAGAATTACCCGAACAGTCAATCAAGGAATAACTCATATAATAGATCGAACTATAACAGACCAAACAATAATTACCAAAACAGATCGCGAAATAATTCACAAAATCGACACTCAAGTTATAATAATCGTTATAGAAATTATTCCCAATCACCACACCGGAATAATAATAACTATAATAATTCTAATAATCGCCACAGAAGTAGTACACCTAAACATCAAAGACAAATCAATCAAGTACAATCTAACCTAGAAACAACATCAGACCCTCCAGGTATTGATGACACAGTAACTGATACGTTACAACTCAATCAAATAAACTGTACATCATCAGATTCAGAAAGTGATACTGAAAACACTCTTTCTATCAATATGATAAAAGTCGAAAATGACTATGAATCTGTCATATATGAACAACCCTTTTCATCACACATATATGAAAATCAATCAGAATTTCTTCAAAATTATTACACTACACCCATAAATTCCACACCAACGACGCAAGAAACAAATGAGATTAACACTACAAATCAAACCAATAAAAATACCAAAACAAAATGCTTGAATACAAACCATATTTATCAAAATATACAAAAAGAACAACCCAAAGAAAAAATTTGGACAATACCATTTCTCTTAGAAAGCCCAAGAAAAAAAGAATTTCAACCACCAGACCTTGAAATAGATTTTTTAATTGATTCAGGAGCAGAATCAAACATAATAAACATCCCCACATGGAATGAAATAAAAACCTTACACCCAAAGCTAACACCTCTTGAAACCTCCAGCAAACTAGCAACAGCACAAGGATCAACATTGATAAACTACGGAAAAATCCAATTATTTCTCCTCCCCACCAGAACAATGGAACAAAGCAAAATTTTAAATAAGCCATTTAAACAAATATTCCATATCACTGACATTAAATATAATATCATTGGAATACCATTTATTTCGAAGTATATACCAACAATTAACATACTAAATAGTAAAATATTAATCAAAGATAAATATACAAAAACAAAAGAAACATCCTTAACATTTTTTCAAAGATTAAATAAACAACCACCATTCTTTTCAAAATTCTATCCGATATTTAACCAACAAAGAAAACACTTGAAACCACTATCAGGAAATATCTATAATTTTTCAATCAAACAAGTTCACCAATATGATAAAGAACAAAACAAACAAAAATTTTATATGTCAGAATTTGAATTCAAACCTATTCACAAATTTTTCAAAATCACAATATCATCCATAAAATATTTGAAAAATTCGAATTCAGATATCATTTCCTTACATGTCTATAACAACACACCTTACCAAGTAACATTACCTTTAGGACTTTTAGGATATTGTGAAACCAACGCTACAATATCACCAATACACGAAAAAGCCTATCGCGTAAATAATATACTCCAACTACTAGATATTTGCCAATCTACAATTCTTAATGAAGAATTATCTATAAATAAAATAATAAGTAACGAAAACAGAAATACGGATTATTTCACAAAAACTCCATATTTCAAACCTACATTCAACATAAGTAACTACACAGAGGACCAACAAAAATTTTTAACAATGTTTAATTTCCAACATTCACAAATAACACAAGACGAATTCGAAAAGTTAGCCAAACAGCTAATTGAATATTCATCAGTCTATGCAACATCAAAATTCGATGTTGGAAAAATCAGTTCATCACTACATCTCCCGTTAAAACCAGACGCAGTTTTCAAAAAACAGAGAGCAAGTAAAGTACCAATTCACTTACATGATAAAGTGAACAGATTACTCGACATTTTAGAACAATACAACATTATATCACCAGTAAACAAAGAAGAACAACCAAAAGGCAACACATTTATCAACCCTGTTATCATTCTAGCTAAAGGAGAATCATTAAAAATCGTTCTCGACGCTAGATACCTCAATTCACTCATAGATGAATCAAAATGTAATTGGCCCATTGAACCAATACAAGTTATTTTAACAAAAATAAACGGCAAATACTTTACAACCGCCGATATGAATAGTGCATACAATCAAATGCCACTAGATGAACAATCACGACGTTTAACACAATTTGTTATCGGAAACCAACAATATGAATTCAACCGCTTATTCTATGGAATATCCATAGGACCAGCAGCATTTTCAGCTTTTATGAGCAAAATTTTTAGACCACTAATACTCAAGAAAAACGCAATCACCTATTTAGACGATGTTTTTATGCAATCACAAACAAAAGACGAGATGTTCAATGTTTTAGAAAAATATCACCAAATACTTCAGAACGAAAATCTGAAGGCCGCCCCCGATAAATCACACTTCTTTTTGACAAGAGTTAAATTCTTAGGACATAATATAGAAAGAAAAACAATCACTCCATTGAAATCACGCATTGACGCTATTCAAAAACTTCAACCACCAACAAATAAAAAGAAAATCCAAGAATTTCTTGGAATGTTAAACTTTTTAAGTAAATATGTTTATAAAATGCAATTATATCTACGACCATTTTATAACATCCTTAGACAACAAAATAATTTTGAATGGAACACAGAACATCAAACACGATTTGAAGAAATAAAGAAACTTTTAACTGAACAAATTTCAAACACAATTCCAGATTCAAATCAACCATTTTATGCAATGTGCGATGCTTCGAACTTTGGCATCGGTGCAGCACTATTACAATCACATAATGGTACAAATAAAATGAACCTCATATCAGCAAATTCTCGATTATTCACTCAAGCAGAGCTACGACTCTCAACTCTAATGAGAGAATGTACAGCCATAATATATACACTGACAGAATATGAATTTCTGATACTTGGATCAAAACATCCAACAGTTCTATTCACAGACCATAAACCAATCATCTTTCTCTTTACACAAAAATCTAACCCAAACCACCGAGTTTACAGATTTCAACTAATTCTAATGAAATTTCCAAACTTACATATAGTTTGGACTGCAGGAAAAAATCTTGCATTACCAGACACCTTAAGTCGAAATACACCACCTGAATTACTTACACGAAAAACAACAGTTGAAATACCCAAAAACATAAAATTCTACCTTGCAGAAAACGAAACATCACCCCGATTGGAATGCAAATATGCAGTAAAAACTGATATTGAACAATCACAAATAAATAATTTACAACATTTCCCACTTTATTTAGATTGTCAAAATAATCATTATGAAGTTGATTTACTTGGAACATCAACTTTCAAACCAATCCCATATTCTCAATGGATAAAAAATAACACCCAACAAAAACGAACAAAACAACACCTGCCTAAGAAAGACCATTTTCCACTAATTGAAAAAGAAGATTTAACTGATAAAATAAATTTATCAGGACCACAAACAAATGATTCAAAATACACAATAAATCAAGTTTTTGACCTTCACGAACCACTTGATACAATACCCTTATCTAAATTAGAAATCGAAAACATTTTTCTCCCCCCAACAGAAATAATTACAATTTCAACACTGAAACAATATCAAAACCTTGACCCAGTAATTCGACAACTGAAATCATGGCACAAATATAAAACTAAACCTATCAAAGCAGATTCAACCATTCTAGGAAACAAAACACTCCTCCGATACTTTCGCAAATTTAACAACACAACAATTAACGAAAATACAGACCTTTTAGAGTATAACCTGAATGAATCTACAGTTCCATGTCTCCCTTTAAGTATGATTCTTATAGCTTTTAATATTTCACATACACAAAATATTAAAGGACACTCTGGATCAGAAAAAACATATTCAAATTTTATACAAAACTTTTATTTCCCAAATGCACCAATTTGGATAAAAGTACTATGCAATGACTGTATAGTATGTCAACTAAATAAACCTTACCCAAATCAAAAACAAATAGCACAAAAACAAGATTTTAAAGGACAAAGTTTGTACTTTAATCATCGTATCTCATTTGATACTAAAGGACCAATTTCACCCTCATCAGAAGGAAACTCCTACATTATGGTAATTGTTGACGCATTTACACATTATGTAGCACTTAACCCAGTACCACATTGTAACGCTTATTACGCTTACACAACACTCTATGAACACTGGATAGCAAAATTCGGACTACCAGAAATTTTAGTTACAGACAACGGTACAGAATTCATAAATAATGAAATTATCACACTATGTCATTTATATAACATTAAACACAAACCACGTACATCTCATGCACCTTGGACAAACGGCTTAGTCGAAGGTATGAACCGTTCATTACAAGAATATCTTAGATGTATCATCAACGGAAATGATACAAAATATACCGAATGGTCAGCAGATGTAAAATTATTTCCCTTAGCGTATAATTCACAAATTACGACAACTTTAGGAATGTCACCATACGAAATGGTTTTTAACCAAAAGCCACGCAAACCAATAATGTTTACAGCAAATTCTCATAAAAACGCACAAGGTTATTGTCAACCAAATAAAGATTCAATTTGTTATAACCTACCTTTACATACACACGATGAAGATCATTTTCATCACCCACAAATTCTTAAACTAGCCTCCGGTACACACACCGAATGGATTCTAAATAGAGATAAAAAACACAATGAAATTTATCAAAAAATAACAAAAAAGTTATTACAAAGACAAAACATTAATGAACAAATCAATTCACGTTTTACACCAGCCTCCGAATTAAAAATTGGAACATTTGTTTTAATACCTAATTTTAATACTCAAAAAGGAATTTCTAAAAAATTACAACCCCTTCGAAAAGGACCATACCAAATAATTGCAAAACCCACTGATGTCACATATAAAATTACCGACTCAAACAAAAAAGAAATCGTTCAACATCGAAACAACCTATTACCTTATTACCCAAAAGAATACGCACTCCGCGAATTAACTCAATTATATTCTTTCACAGGATTAAAAATCATTCAAAATGAACCACATCTGAAAAACACAGAACAAAATGATAACCCCACCGAAAATCAAAACACAAAACCAACCACCACCAAAAACAATACACAAAACCATAAAGAATCCCCAAAACAAAGAAAAAATAGAAAAATGACCGAACAAATAATACCCCAAGAACAAATCGACAAATCAGAAAATAGAAAAACAACAAGACTCCGAAATCAACCACGTAAAAACTATAAAATATTCATCCCCCAATCTAAAATTTTAAAGAAAGTGGAATTTCAAAAGTAATTTTAACATTATACTTCACTATCTTGAAACCTTCGAAACATTTTTCATTTACATTTTTCAAAATAACATGCTGACAAGTACGTAATAATTCTAGTTCAAAATAGACCAATAGGATTCATCCAATCCGTCACTTTCTCTAACTCAAACTAAGACCAATTAGACGAATCATATAGAACTCCAGGCACATCTATAACTATAACTTTACGACCTCCAGGTCAAAAATAAGCAAACCACTCCAAATTGACAACTAAAATAAATATCACCATAATACCGTACCCCTCCCTTATCTAATAACCCAAAGATCAACAATATTTCCCCAACTCAGACCACGAATACCCCCAAAGCAAATTTGTTAACTTAGCCTAAAGTAACAAAATGAACATTTTAATTAGCCTAAAGTATAAAAATCTCACCATACCCCGGATCATTTGACAAACAAAAATAAAGAAAAAGACGACCTCCCAGTCACCATAAAAATTGCCCCCAACAATTTTTTACAGAACTCAACCCACTTGTCAAAAAACTAATAAATAATCCGACCACACTAGAAAATCGCCTCAAACAGCAAAAAATATTCGACCAAGAGATCATTTCTTAAATGCTCTTCTCTCAATCAGTTACTCAAATACTCATAAATCTTAAACATTTTTTTACAATACTTGAAACCTTTATAATATTTCTTTTTGATATACTTGAAGCTTTTCTAATAATCCTAATCATTTTTTGTAACATTTTTTTAATTTTCTACACTATACTCGAACTATTCCTCCAACTTTCCAAAACCCTTGATTACATCCACAGGTACGAGTCATATAACTTGTCTAAATGATACGAACAATTTTCAGTAGAACCGATATTTTTTTATTGTTTGTAATTTTCATAGCATTCTTATCATCCCTCATTTTGACAATATGTAAATGTATAAAGAAAGCAATCCTCACATTTGCCCTAGCAACAATCCTTCTAATTCTTTTTTTGGAAGAATATTATAATAAACATAAACCTTCCCACTAAAGTAACAATTCAAAAATCCATCAAAAATTGCTACCCAACAGTCACAGAATCAGTCTTCACCGACATCATCCCAAGATAACCAAACACCACCTTCAACTACTCAAAATCCTCAAACATCTACACGAATTTCTTTTCAAGACAATCCATACACCTTTGAAGAACGACATGCTCGTTTATCAGAACCACTAGAACCAGTTCAACGACAAGCACCTTTAAGCGAACCAACATATAACCTATACCCAACACTACCACAAGAACTAAGTAGAATAAGAAATTCTAGTCAAAACCAAAATACAGTCGAAATAAATAGACAAATTATACATCCTCGACGAAACAGAAATTTTCAAACTCCCCGAGTTCATTTTGATATACCTCAATCCCCATCACAAAACACTCCAGAAAACCCCATTGGTATATTACCAGAAACCCCTACGCTTCTTTCACAACGTAGCACCTCAAGCCTACCATCAGATTACTTAGGTTCAACACCAACATCTGAGCAAATACGTGAAAATCCTTTCAACCCCACAAACCAAACATCACAATTCCCATATTGGACTACACATTCATTTACACAAGGTGAACCAAATTTAGTCAATGACCCCATAGATATTTCTACGGATACAACAACATCCTCATCACTACCAGAAACATTATCACTACCATCAACACCATCAATAAGCCAGATTTCACCACCACCTTTTAACTTAAATTTTCCAAATAATCTCGACGCCAGATATCGAGAACAATCAACAACAAATATTCCTTTAAGACTAGATTGGAATACATTTACAGCACCTCCACCATTATTTGGACAACATCAAGAAAGTAACCGCCTTCATAACTGGGCACTTAATAGATTACAATATCGCCAAGATATTCACAACGATATCCGTGATCACAATATTCAAATACTCCAACAAAACAGTTTACAATTAAAGTTTGAAATCACAGTTAAGTTAAATAATATTACCCAACATCCCTACCCATTAAATCCACCTAACATAACAGCTCAATCACTACCACCACCGTTTATAACTACTGAAGTAATATACAAATACGACAGATATACCAAAAACACAATTGGCTACATTACATTTTATAATCCATACTCAGGATTATCATACACATGTATATTCTAAAATTATTAATTTTTCTCCAACTCCTTTTTCTAGTAATCTCAAATCAAAACATAAACCCTTCTCCTCGTACAGGACCACAAGATTTATTAGTAACACATTACGATTGTGAAGAAAATGAACAAAAAACACTACATAAATATGCAATAAATCAAGTATCACAATGTGAAACAGAACCACAAGCTATAGAAACCACAGATGTAATAGCAACACTCTATTCAAAAGCCCGAGCAACAACAGTTACAGGTTATAAATTCACAGCAACATTTTCCGAAAAGAAAGTACATTGTTCACAAGTCTCGAATGGAAACAAAAACCGACTTGACCATGAATCATTCTATCAAAGTAATATAGAACGTCTTTTACATCTCAATCCCGACTATTGTAAAAATGAATTACTTAGACTAAACATCACACAAAATAAAAACTCCGCAAGAAAGTTAGTTAATTTTCAAGTTTTTCCAGACTCTGTACATCAATCACAACTTGAAAGACACCAAGGACATATAAAACTAGACGAAAAATACCCGTATAACGGCGCACACGGACGATTAACCTATGACCTACACGATAAACATTGGATACCACACATTGGTATAAATGACCCATCGAACTGCAAAGCAGACACAAAAAATAAAGGATACCAAGAAATAATGTTTTTCGATTGGAAAATACAACTCGAAAAAATACAACTAACACGAGATTTATCAGATAATACAATGATCTATCAAGGAATCCGATTACCTTGTAAAAATGATCAAGGTTATTGCGACCCTACAACGAGAACACAAGCAACAATTTTTTGGTTCCCCGAAGATACATGTACAACATTTCAAGTAGCAAAAATACACGCTCGTATGATAAAATTTCACGAAAAATATTTTATACAATCAATTCCATATGAACAAGTCCATCCATCACGAAAACTAAGTTCTAATTTTAGAAACATAGACAATATAGAAAACAAATTGACACGTTTCCAAATATATCAAGAAACAGAACTTGCATGTAAATACAGGAATCCACTTCACAGAACACAATATTCTGAAATATTAGTTGAATACGAAAAAGGATTCGACATGACCACTGGAAAAGTAAAAATCGACCCATATGCCACAGGTCATCCTCTAAACGAAGGAACATCCTATATACCAGTTAATTTTGAAAAAAGCAACGGACAACCTGGTGCACATCTAAAACCCCATGACACCAGAAGCACACGCTTACAAGAATTATCACTAATGAATACTACATATTTCGGTAACATCCACTATGATATTCATTTAGATATGAAACTAGATTATACAATTAGCCGAATTTTTCAAGAAATGTCACTCTCCGAATTAGAAACACTACACCAACTATGCGAATTAGAACGAACACAAATATTACAATCACTTGCACTAGCAGTATTAAAAATACCCTATGCAGGATACTTATTATCTGGAAATAGATCAAATTTTTTAGACTATGAAGGAAACATCTTATGGTTTTATACTTGTACTAAAAAAGTATCACCACTATACGTTTTTGAAGATAAACGATGTTATAAAAGAATCCCTATCTTTTATAAGAATAAAGTACATTTCGTGGATACACTTTCACGAAGAACCTATTTCTGGGATACCGCAGTCCCATGTGGATCAGAAAACAGCCACAATGTAGTACAACTAAACCCTGATGAAAATAAATATTACCTTCTCACTCCATATCCCACATTAATGCAATCACTCAAAAAATTCTCACCAGAAAGCATTCGCGCTATTGCTCGAAACCCAAATATAGACTTACAATCAATAGGAATCTATTCAAAATCAGATATCCAACATCACATTAGAACACAACAATTCCAAGAATTATTAACACAAATGGACACTATACAAAGACAATCAATAGACCAAAATTTACGCAAACTTGCAGAAACCGCAGGATTTGCCGATATCTACACGCAAGACTATAGCGGATATTTTAAAGACATTAAAGATTATATATATCTAAACGGTGAAAAATACCGTCCCCAAGATATATCACCAATTAACATTTTTAGCTTTGTTACACTCAAAAATGAGATCCTCGATTTTCTAGGATGGCCCTACTACATCTTAGAAAAATTGACTATTTTATACGCAATGTTTAACTTTATTGGATTTCTTTTCTCACTTTTAAAAGGAATCTACAACACATGTGCTATACACACACAAGTAAACAGACAAGCAAGCGTAGCACGCATACTCTTTGCAGGATTTTTTGGAATCTTTTCTACATCTATAAACAAAATTCTTTTAGACGCACAAATAAAAGAATATAACACAAAAATAGCAACACGACAAAATACATACGACGAAGAACATAACAATGTAGACATAACGCCAACGGCACCACAATTACCAGTCCTACCAAATAACCATCCACTATCCCTAGTCCCACGAAATTTTCGAAATTTAGCCATCACACATAATCCAAATTTTCGACTCACCACATCACAAAGTCCCATCCAACATATAATGACACACCAGTCACAAGATGATAATACTTATGAACAAATTATTGAACAACCCCATACCACCGCTTTTCAGTCTCAAAATAATCATTTTTTTAGCCCACGATGAGCCGCCAACTTGGATCACTACACCGATCAAATTCCCACCCAACCAATCTTACCTCTCCAATCCCAATAACAATAATACCACTTTTTGCTTTTCCGCCACCCGATTTTCCATCTAGTAATGTAACATCAGGCATGAATTCCGACACTAATTCACACATCTCAGTTTTATATTCCATCTCACAACTCAATAACCCGAATATTGAAACCCCCGATGAATTTGCCGACTCAGAACCATCCCCATCCAATAATTTTCATGACTCTTCTAATTTTTCTCAACCCCCTTTTCAACCCATATTATCCAATAACCCTGACCCAATCACTCCCACACCCTCTTATGCTTCCCAAGTTACCCCAACCTACTCCTCATACCATTCTGACCAATCATCTCATTCTCCAGACACCCCCCGAATCTCCCCAGAGCTAGATAATTTTATTACCCTTCAACAACAACCCTACCACCTTAATACCCCAACCATAAACCAAATCTCCTCCACAATAAATTCATCCAACCCCCCTACCCCTACACCCTCTTCAAATTATACTGAATCATTAGCACCATCATCCACATCAACTGAATCTTCACTCAACACTAATAGAGCTTACCGCACTTTTAAAAGAAAGTTCCCCAACCATCCTTTCCCAGCAAAACCAGGAACAGCCCGTGAATACATCAACCACCCCAAGCATACTAACACAAAAGAATTTTTAGCCATCACCTTACCCTCATTCCCACAATACACCTTAAACACCCCCCACGACACTAACGAAACACGCAACTTTGTAGATGAATACGTTTTAATGCCCACTCTCTCTTGGACCTCATATTATCATTTTACTAACCCTCTTTGCTTACCTTTATCTAACACTCACATCGATATAGAGCGAAATACGGACATGCTATATCGACTCACTACACCACTAACCGCTAGACAATTTACTTACGTTGGATATAAAAAATCACTAAAAACACACACTGCACCTAGAGCTAACGAATATACACTCGAATACTATGATCACAACATCATCAGAGCTAACCAAGATCAATTCTTAGACGACGATCGCTTCGCTAATCCACAAATTACTGAGAAATTTTTCATCAAGACACCATATATATTTACACTAAACATCTTCGACCGAAAGTTTGATCACATTATTTCAGAAGCACTAACAGACACACAAGCATACGAAAGTTTCAAAGAACGCTTCCAAATATTTTCACTAACCTTTCATTTCCTTGCACCACACGAAAGAGATTTACACTGCTCACACGATATTATGCTGCGCACTAAACAAACCCACACATATAGTTATTATCGCTTCATCCAAAATCACTTTGACCTACACACACCCTCTAGACAACCACACCATCGTTTTCAATTCATTAATTCCAAATACACTTCACCATTTTTCCTAAATTTCACATATTGTATTAAAGACACTAACCTCCATGGTATTCTTCGTAATTATGACCCCATAACCCAAATGTACATCTTCTGTCCCATCACCAAGACCTTCAACGCCGAAGAATCCCGACCCTTCCTTATCCCGCACGAGTTTGTACAACCTATAGAAATCCCAATTTTAGAATTCATCCACAACACTAAATTCAATCACAAATTATATAATCTAATCCAAAACACACCTTATGAGTTTGCAGTTGGCACTGAAGAACTAACCACTATCAAGGCACTCCAATTGCTTTGGCCACTGCTTCAGACTAAAAATATCATCCGCATCTTAGCTAAACTACTAACAACTTCAGAACTAATTCACGACATCTTCCCCCACGGTTTTTTCCCCGACGACTAACAGGTAAGTATGAATTAAATAAATATTACTAACTAATTAAAATATTAAAAAACTCACCATACTTTATCCATGTTTTCTTTAGGTTTTTAGCCTTCATCCGACAATCACCTACAAAAACCACAAAAGACAAATAAAAATCGCAAATTTCATCAAACAGATTTCAATCATTTCTATTAATCTCTTACACTTATAAATTTATAAATTTAATACCAATGCAGTAAATTCATTTCTAAAATTTTCCCCACAAGCAGTAAATCTAATTATGATGAAAATTTGTAACTTAAAATTCCCCCATAACTAGCAGTAAATTTCCAAATTCTATGCAGTAAATTAATAAAATGCAAATGCAGTACTAACCTTTTGATATTCTCATTTATTCGCACAGAAATTCTATCCACACTCGCACAGCTCGCCCACGAAGAATTGTTTAAAATAATGAATTTCAGTTTCAAGTTTTCACACTCAACAACTCTAACATATAATAACATGTTTCAAACTTTCCTTTAACCCGGTTGGAAAGGAATCATATACTAAACAAAACTAACCAACGCAGCTTACTAAATACCACAAATCATAGAATAACAGCATGACTAAGAAAAGGAAACCAACGGTACCCAAACCGGATTAACCCAGTTTAAAACTGGATAATTTATTCTTTTGAAGACTATTATAAAGTCTAAGAAAGAAATAATAAAACACAAAAAAGTCGAAAGACAAACCCATACCACGAACAATTTGCTTTTTGGAAAAAGGACATAACCAACAAGACATAAGAAAAACCACAACAAACCCAACATAAAACGTTGTCACATAACAGGACCCCTCACAAAAACCGCATGAAATCATACTCCCACTCCTGGCCTAACCCACCAGGAAGGACGTCCTGAGCATGCTCTATAGCCGGCCTAACCCACCGCGCTACATCCACGCTTTGTGACCACACCTCTATTTTTAATAAGAGCTACTCAAGTGTGAGTAACTCTTCAAAATAACCGAACTAAAACAAAAAGCTTTTGTGAAAACAACTAACTAAAATCATAATTAAAAAATATTAAACTAATAAATGTTTTATAAAATGTAAATTACATTATGCAATACATAGATCAGAATACAACACCAAGGACGAACATCCAAAGACAAAACGACCCCACTACACTCGAGAGAGAATGACCAACCACAATCGATATGCCACTCACAATCACAACTCAAAGGATTTAGAGTACGACTTGACTTCGCAGAAAAGGACTTCATTGAACTAGACCAATGACCACCTCGATGTTCAAGTATACGTACAGATCCGAGTAACCAGGCATCCCCTCCACGCACAATCTCCACGCCATTCCCAAACTAGATCAGACACAAAAGAAGTTCTCCACGCAGAACAGAAAAACCTGACATAGCCAACCATTCTGAAATCAGATTTGAGTTTGTGGCAAAGACTTAGTCGTTGTCACTAGAAGACACAACGTCTTATGTCTCTAACTCCAGCTTCCTGGAACTTCTTTAACAAAAAGGAAACAGAAGAAATAAGATGTTCGCCAAACACCAACGTCCATCATCCATCCTTCGAATTGCAGAAGAACTATTCTAAAAAACTCTGTAAAACCCGGATGGGTGGAACCTGATCTAAACTACATTTTATGATTGGATAAATTAGATATTTTACCAATGTAAAGTATTTAATATTAACCAATCATGATCCATCTAACTAACAATCCACTTATTTGTAAGTGCTGAAGTTACTTGTAATTTCAGCACCAGAGAGATTTGAATTTAACTTAGAAATTAGTTGGACTCTCCCGAGCACTTCAGCAACCGCAATAAACCAGTATACCCTAGATCTATTGAGCCTAGCAGAGACTAGTTAAACAACCTGAGACTAGATAGTATAAGAGTAAGATTAGGATCGGTATTAGACTAAGGAGTTGCACGAATCTATCCGGCCGAAAATAAGATAGCGTGACGAGCAGACGGTGTACCCTATCCGAAATTACTCTATGAGTTAACCAACTCGGTCCTAACTCAACAGCGAAGTGTTTATAAAACGTGGATAATAAGAAATTAAAGCAGATTTGATGAATATCCTTGTATGATTCGCCTGTTGACAAATTTTCCATATTTGACTTTCTGTTGTTGATGAAAATTTTGTTTTTAGCTCTGCTCAATGTTAAAAACATTCTGAGTGAGTATAATAAATCGCAGATCTCCAAACTACTAATTTCTGAAATCGAAACTGACAAATTAGTAAAAGGTTATTCGCTCCAGCTTCAGAAAGTACTCACGCCTAACGTCGGATTTTTTAAGCAACTCCTCATTCTGACCGATAGAGGGCTGAAAAATAATATCAAGCATGTTGGAATGTACTGGTCGCGAATCACAATTTACCTGTTGCTGTCGCTCTTTGTGAGTGGGATGTATTACCAACCGGAAGATGGCCAAAGCACCAACAAAGCTGGCATGCTTTTCTTTGTACAGTCTTACCTGATCATACTGACTATCGCAGCTTTGCCTTACCTTATTCAAGTGCTCCCAGTTTTTGTGACAGAACGCCGAAATGGATCCGTAAAACCCTTGCCTTTTGTAATTTCAACCTTTTTCGCCACCTTGCCAGGAGTTTTTGCTTCCAGTGGAATCTGCGCTGTCATTATCCACTATTTCACGTCTATGCACAACTTGATGATACTATTTGTAATTTTATTCACGACTTTACTTGCAGCTGAAAGCACTATTAGCCTAATTGCCTCTCTCGCTAATGAACTTATTCTGGGCGCGGCCTTAAGTAGTGGGATTTATGGAGTGCTGATGTTAAATTCGGGATTCTTTTTGCCATGTTACGCAATACCCAATCACTGGCAGACTTTTTTCAGACTCTTTCATAACTTCGGTTTTCATACATATTCATTACGCTCTCTGTTTTTCAACGAGTTCAACAGTTTTGAGTATCTAGTCCCAGAGAACAGAACGAACAACTATGGTTATTCTTATTTGGATGCCCAAACTCGAGCTACTTCAAATGAATCAATAGACGAAAACAAGAACTTGGCAGGATTTGGTATAAATATGATCGATGATAACCCTGAAATAAAGCCAGGCCCGTGTTCTTAAAATATTGGCATATAAGCTCCTTACTTCAGGGGTTAAATCTTGATTTTTGAAGGAATTCATAAGAAACTTGCGTTTTATAGGAACCCATCTATCATATTTGTGCAAAAACTTTTGTAAGATTTATTTTATTCGCCCTTGTTGCGGTTCTATGGGATGGAAAACGTGGATATCTTCAGTGATGTTCTCTATTTAGTTGGTTACACGACTGTTATTCAAATCATGCTTGTGGTGTGTGTCCATTTCAAACACACGGGACGACGCTGATTACAGAAGAATATTTACAGAGGATCTTGTTAACTATTTTCACCTTATCCAAAGAGGGGGGATTCGTCTTAAAGTACACAGTTCGTATATGCGTAAATATTCAATTATTTCTTAAGAAGGAGGGTGGGATTCGTTACAAAGTACCATAAAGGGAAAATAGGCAACAAGATCCTTCATAAACTATAGATTCTTCATAAACTATTCAAAAACTATATCAGTGGAGGCGCTCGTCAAAAAAATACAAGTTTTCGGTCAAAACTTTCCAAAAAAATGCCTAAAAACGGCATTTTTGATATGTTCTAGAACAATTTGCCACGTATAATTTTGACAAAATAAAGTTTTTGCAGCAATTTGATACGCTTCAAAAAATCAATTTAGTGATTGTAAAAGGTTTTTTTTTAAGTTTGGAAAAATTTTCATATTTATGAAAGAAAAATTCAGATTGCTAAAAATATCGCTCATTTCATTGCTTCCCAAATATTAAGCTATGAAAAAAACGAAACAGAAAATTCCTTAAAAAAATTTGTACAATAAATACTACCCCAAAATTAGAAAACATCGCTCATTTCTTACAATCATTACACATTTTATACTCGTTAAAGTGTAATCTTCTTCAGAATGAGTGACCTTGTGTTCTTCATGAATGTCATATCGTATACTTAAAATTCAAAAAATGGTTGACCTGGAGCATAATTCATGTTTTTAAACATAGTTTTTGAGAAACGTTTTGAAAAGCTGGGATAAAAAAAGAGATATGCAAACATACTACTTTGATTTATGTTCGTGTTTTGTTTAATGTATGATACTTGTATAATATACGGATCTAGTAGTTTCTCAAGAAGAGGAGCGGATTTAGTCAAAAATTGTTCCTCTTGCTTTTTATAGGTCGACTGAATTGAAGCTCCAAGCTCTCCCAAAGCAATATAAAGACCCCTTTTGCCAAAACTTTTGGCGACGCTGGGAAATTCAATTTTTTGCAAAAAATTGTCCCAAAGTGCCATTTGTGTGCAGCTCTTGATAGGTTTTGACTAAAGGCGCTCTAATACAAACTTTACTGGCTGTCGTGAAATAGTATCAATGGGAACCCTTTTTGAGACGGTACATTCCCTGAGGGGAAGATGTCCCTCTTAAATCCGCCCCTAATATTATAAGAAACGTCACCTTATGAATCCTAGCGGTAAAATATGCCATTTTTTCTATATGCATTTTTGCAGTCTCAAAGTTACTAAATAAAATGTTACAAAATTATAATTCCGACTTTCCAAGAAAATACAAGTATTTGTGTTCGGGGTTATTTTTTCTCTAGAAAAATTTTGACTTTTTAACTTGACGGATTTTTCATTACGTGCATTTTTATCAATTGTGCATTTTGTGAATCCGCAACATTACTATTTTTTTATATTTCCCTTGCTGTTTTGGATTCCCTGGAAAAGTAGCTATAACCCTGTTTTGCTCTAAATTGCTTCAAAAACAGGCAACTTTGCGGAATCAGCGACAAAACTTGTGGAATCCGCAACAAAATTTGCGGAATTCGGAGCAATTTGCGATACCCATAAACAAATAATGGAACCCAAATATGTCTTTAGTAAATTTAGGCTGATGTGGAATCCGCAACTGTAATCGGAATCCGCAGTTTGTAAGCGGTGCCCGCAAATTGTATGCGGATTCTGCAAATTGTAAGCAGAATCCGCTAATTGTAAGATGAATCCACACAAATTTGCGGAATCCACTTACTTTTGGGGAATCCGCGTACATTTGTGAAATCCGGAACAACTACTTATATTCGCTCGCTGCGGAATTGGCAACAACACAATTGTGCCGATAAAATTTTGGTTATAGGTGTTTGTACGCGGAATCCACGGAAATTTCGTAAGAGGAAACCATTTACAATCTGTTTAAGGACTTGTCTCTGACATCCAGGAACATACAAGACACAAGATTGTGCGCTTATTCAATGCACAGTTTGGGCTTGTAATGTTTTACATCAGCCCAAAAGTATTGTTGTCATGAGCTCAAACTTAAAAGTATGTTTTACCGATGATCTTTTTTGTAAAGTTATGGGGGTTTAATGATTGCCAGTTTTGCTATTATGTGGCAATTAGCATGCAATTTTTTTTCGCGCTATTAATGCGTGAGCGACAATTAAATGGGTCTTAAAAATCGCTCCAAATTCCTATATGCGAAATATATCACTTTGTGTTTAATAAATCCTGTGGGGAATGTTTTAAGAAGCGATTACTATACTCAATAGAGCTTAAAAAGCAGTTTTAACACCCAGCGCATAGCCATGATACGAACAGTCTTGTTGTTCCGTTTCGTCACGGCGGAATATTTGAGCTCGGGCTGTTTTTTTTCTTCAGACAACTTTCGACTTTTTAACTAGCCATTTTTGACGGACTTTCTTATATCATCTAAAAAGTATTGTGATCCTGAGCTCAAATTTAAAAAGTCATTTACCTGTGATCTTTTTTTGATCATTAGTCCCCATGACGGTTTAAAGATGCCATTTTGGCCATTTTGCGTCAATTATTGCGCAATATATTTTGCGCTACTAACAAGTGAGCGGAGATTTAATCGGTCCTAAAAATTGTTCCAAATTGGTTGAAGGAAGCCCATTTGTTAGAATTAATTAGTTACTAGGAGCGAAAGCTATCGCTTAGTACTTTATATGGCGTGTGGGGGGATAATTTTCACAAAAAATCTCTTATTAAAGAAAAATCATTTTAAAGAAAAATCCCCACAGCATATTTAACTGTTCAACTGTTCAATTCTTTCTTAGGGGAGGGGATTCGGTAAAAGGGCCACAGGGAGGGGGAAATAATTAACAAGATCATTTTAATTGGGTCATATCTTCCAAAACTCAGTCAGATGATTTATTTCATCCAAAACTGTGGCGGCTTGATAAATTTGTAAAAGTCAGCTATACTTACAATTAAATTCCAGTCGAAACTATTGGAACCTGATCTAGACAGAAATTCGCACAGAAATTCTATCCACACTCGCACAGCTCGCCCACAAAGAATTGTTTAAAATAATGAATTTCAGTTTCAAGTTTTCACACTCAACAACTCTAACATATAATAACATGTTTCAAACTTTCCTTTAACCCGGTTGGAAAGGAATCATATACTAAACAAAACTAACCAACGCAGCTTACTAAATACCACAAATCATAGAATAACAGCATGACTAAGAAAAGGAAACCAACGGTACCCAAACCGGATTAACCCAGTTTAAAACTGGATAATTTATTCTTTTGAAGACTATTATAAAGTCTAAGAAAGAAATAATAAAACACAAAAAAGTCGAAAGACAAACCCATACCACGAACAATTTGCTTTTTGGAAAAAGGACATAACCAACAAGACATAAGAAAAACCACAACAAACCCAACATAAAACGTTGTCACATAACAGGACCCCTCACAAAAACCGCATGAAATCATACTCCCACTCCTGGCCTAACCCACCAGGAAGGACGTCCTGAGCATGCTCTATAGCCGGCCTAACCCACCGTGCTACATCCACGCTTTGTGACCACACCTCTATTTTTAATAAGAGCTACTCAAGTGTGAGTAACTCTTCAAAATAACCGAACTAAAACAAAAAGCTTTTGTGAAAACAACTAACTAGAATCATAATTAAAAAATATTAAACTAATAAATGTTTTATAAAATGTAAATTACATTATGCAATACATAGATCAGAATACAACACCAAGAACGAACATCTAAAGACAAAACGACCCCACTACACTCGAGAGAGAATGGCCAACCACAATCGATATGCCACTCACAATCACAACTCAAAGGATTTAGAGTACGACTTGACTTCGCAGAAAAGGACTTCATTGAACTAGACCAATGACCACCTCGATGTTCAAGTATACGTACAGATCCGAGTAACCAGGCATCCCCTCCACGCACAATCTCCACGCCATTCCCAAATTAGATCAGACACAAAAGAAGTTCTCCACGCAGAACAGAAAAACCTGACATAGCAAACCATTCTGAAATCAGATTTGAGTTTGTTGCAAAGACTTAGTCGTTGTCACTAGAAGACACAACGTCTTATGTCTCTAACTCCAGCTTCCTGGAACTTCTTTAACAAAGAGGAAACAGAAGAAATAAGATGTTCGCCAAACACCAACGTCCATCATCCATCCTTCGAATTGCAGAAGAACTATTCTAAAAAACTCTGTAAAACCCGGATGGGTGGAACCTGATCTAGACTACATTTTATGATTGGATAATTTAGATATTTTACCAATGTAAAGTATTTAATATTAACCAATCATGATCCATCTAACTAACAACCCACTTATTTGTAAGTGCTGAAGTTACTTGTAATTTCAGCACCAGAGAGATTTGAATTTAACTTAGAAATTAGTTGGACTCTCCCGAGCACTTCAGCAGCCGCAATAAACCAGTATACCCTAGATCTATTGAGCCTAGCAGAGACTAGTTAAACAACCTGAGACTAGATAGTATAAGAGTAAGATTAGGATCGGTATTAGACTAAGAAGTTGCACGAATCTATCCGGCCGAAAATAAGATAGCGTGACGAGCAGACGGTGTACCCTATCCGAAATTACTCTATGAGTTAACCAACTCGGACCTAACTCACTATGACACTACGTAAGGTGTTGATCAATTCTTAACACATATCTTAAACATGTCTTGAAACAGGCCGGCAGTAGATCTGATAATTTTCTACTTAACAATCCGGATCAACTTAACAATCTCCCCCCTTTCCCGAAAGGGGGATTGTTAAATAGTTCAAAAGGCTCAATTTTTCAAGCAATCAAAATGCAGCAAAAAACGAATTCTCAATACAAGCTCTAGTGCTAATTTAATTTATTTTTTTATAGGGGTGGAGACTCTTTAGTAGATACAATTGGGGAGATTGTTAAGTAGATCACATACACCTATCAGATCTGATCCAGATTTGAATCAGAAAACTATTTCAGTCCAAAATTAGACTGCTCGTATAACAGGGCAAAACCCTGAACTTTCCAACTGCCGTTTTATCCATATCGAATAGTTTTTGGGAAATATATTGAAAAATTAAAAATTTTAGACAATATCAAAGATCAAGTGTTAAAATTTGAGTCGTGCGAATTTGAGTCGTGCGAAATAAGCAAAAACAAGTGTTTAAATTTATTTTTGTTTTTTTTTCAGCCAATCGGAACTGAGTATTCAAAAATCTCGCGGAAGTCGCGAAAATCTCAAAGTAAGCAAATAAATACAGGCCAGTAGAATAATATTGACCGATTAGATAAAAAGCATATGGATTAAAAGAATATCGATCGAAGGCCGATTGAAACGAATAGAATATTTTAAGGATACCGATTTACAAAAAAAACTACCTTTGTTATATCTGCACCTATTATATCTGCATCTATTACATTTTCTGTTAATATTGACTTCGTTTTGTGAGAAAAAGCATTTAGCCAATAGGAACGCTTGGCTATTTTGATTGGTTGCTTTTTTCAAGCATCGGTCCCGCCAGCATAAGAACCCTCCCGGTGAGAATTAATACGTCTGATTAGCTAACCTCATTTAAATATGGAAAAATTTTTATGTGCGGGATAATTCAATACGCATATTTGATTCGTGTTACGTTTTCAGGGTTACGGATAAAATATACAAAGCGCGGATTATTTAGTCCAAGCAAAGCCAAAATGGCATTTTTTAAATTCATAAACTTTGCAAGAAATAACAAGAGGTAAAATAATTGTATAAATTTGATTTCAGCGAGTCCATTTTTTCAATGGGGCTTGAAAACTTTTTGCTAAAAACTATTATTTCGATCCCCAAAAATTGTCTGAACAATAAAACAAAACGTTAAAGGTCTATAGAGCACCAATAACTTGAAAAAATTAAATGTGATAAAATCGAACGAAATTTTTTTTTAAAATTGAGATTTTTTTGCAAAACTCATCACCCCACACGCCATAAAAATAAAAAAAATGATAACTTCTGCTCCTAATAACAAATCAATTATGGCAAACAAACTTCCTTCAACCAATTTGTATCGATTTCTAAGACGGGTTGGATCGCAGCTTAGGCGTTATTAGCGCAAAATAAATCTTTGGTCGCTACCACAGTATTTATTTTTCCTTTGGTTGCGCTCAACGGGTGAAAATTCCTCCGATCGCGCCCATCGCGGTTAAGTTTCCTTCGGTCGCGCTGATCATGGTTAAAGTTGTTTCGGTCGCGCCCACCGCGGTCAAGTTTCCTTCATTGGCGCCCATCGCGGTTAAGTTTCCTTCGGTCGCTCTGATCGTGGTTAAATTTGTTTCGGTCGCGCCCGTGCAGGCCGAAAATCCTTCCGGTTAAAGTTTCTTCGGTCGCTACCATCGCGGTTATTCTTCCTTTGGTTGCGTTCATCGGAGTGAAGTTTCGTTCGATCGCACCCATCGCGGTTAAATTTGTTCTCGGTCAGGCCCATTGCGGTGAATTTGCCTTCAGTCGGGCTCATCGCGCATAAATTTCCTTCGGTCGCGCCACTTGCGCTAAAACTTTCGGTCGCGCCCATCGCGGTTATTTTTTTTCGGTCGCGCACATCGCAGTTAATTTTTTTCGGTCGCGCACATCGCAGTTAAGTTTCCTTCGGTCGCTCTGATCATGGTTAAATTTGTTTCGGTCGCACCCATATTGGTCAAATTTCTTTCGGTCGCGCACATCTCGGTTAAATTTTCCTCGGTAGCGCCCATCGCGGTCAAAACTTCTTTGGCCGCGTCCATTGCGATTAATTTTCCTTTCTTCGTTCCCATCGCGGTCAAAATTTTTTCGGTCGCGTTAATCGCGGTTGGGTTCTCTTCAGTGGCGCCCATCGCGGTTAAATTTCTTTCGGTCGCGCTGATCATGGCTAAGTTTGTTTCGGTCGCGCACATCTAGGTCAAATTTCTCTCGGTAGCGCATATCACGGTTAAATTTTCCTCAGTCGCGCCCACCGCAATTTTTTTTTCTCCGGTCGCGCCGATTGCGGTTTAATTTTATTTGCTGGCGCCCATTGCAATTTCATTTCCTTCAGCAGCGCTCATCGCGGTCAAAATTTTTTTGGCCGCGTCCATTGCGATTAATTTTCCTTCGGGCGCGCCCATTGCGGTTAAACTTTGTTGTGTCACGCCCATCGCAATTAATTTTCCTTCGGTGGCGCCCATTGCCGTTAAACTTCCTTCGGTCGCCCAGGTCAAAATTCTTTCGGTCGCCCCCATCGCGCTTAATTTTCCTTTAGTCGCGCCTATTGCTTTTAAAATTTCTTCGGTCGCGCCCTTAGCGGTTATTTTTACTTTGGTCGCGCCCATCGTGGTTAAATTTTCGTCGGTTGCGCCCTACGCTGTTTTTTTTTCTTTTGGTCGCGCCCATGGTGGTCAATTTTCATTGGTCGCGCCCATCGCGGTTAAATTTCCTGCGGTCGCGCCCTTCGCGGTTATTTTTCATTTGGTCGCGCCCATCGCGGTTAAATTTTCCTTTGGTCGCGCCCTTAGCGGTTAAAATTCCCTCAGCCGCGTCCATCGCGGTTATTTTTCCTTTGGTTGCGCCCATCGTGGTGAAATTTCTTTCGATCGCGTCCATCGAGATAAATTTTCTTCGGTTGCGCCCATCGCGATTAAGTTTCCTTCGGTCGCGCCCTTCACAGTTATTTTTCCTTTTGTCGCGCCCATCGCGGTTAAATTTTCGTCGGTTGCGCCCTACGCTGTTTTTTTCTTTTGGTTGCGCCCATGGTGGTCAAATTTCATTGGTCGCGCCCATCGCAATTAATTTTCCTTCGGTCGCGCCCTTCACGGTTATTTTTCCTTTGGTCGCGCCCATCGCTGTTAAATTTCCTTCGGTCGCGCCCATCGTGGTTCAATTCCCTTCGGTCGCGTCCATCGCGGTAAATTTTCTTCGGTTGCGCCCATCGCGATTAAATTTCTTTCGGTCGCGCCCTTCACGGTTATTTTTTCTGCGGTCGCGCCCTTCGCGGTTAAGTTTTCGTCGGTTGCGCCCATCGTGGATAAATTCCCTTCGGTCGCGTCCATCGCGGTAAATTTTCTTCGGTTGCGCCCTTCACGGTTATTTTTCCTTTGGTCGCGCCCATCGCGGTTAAATTTTCGTCGGTTGCGCCCTAAGTTGTTTTTTTTTCTTTTGGTCGCGCCCATGGCGTTCAAATTTCCTTTGGTCGCGCCCATCGCGGTTAAATTTCCTTCGGTCGCGCCCTTAGCGGTTATTTTTACTCTGGTCGCGCCCATCGTGGTTAAATTTTTGTCGGTTGCGCCCTACGCTGTTTTTTTTCTTTTGATCACGCCCATGGCGGTCAAATTTCCTTTGGTCGCGCCCATGGCGGTCAAATTTCCTTCGGTCGCGCCCTTAGCGGTTATTTTTACTTTGGTCGCGCCCATCGTGGTTAAATTTTCGTCGGTTGCGCCCTAAGTTGTTTTTTTTTCTTTTGGTCGCGCCCATGGCGTTAAAATTTCCTTTGGTCGCGCCCATCGCGGTTAAATTTCCTTCGGTCGCGCCCTTAGCGGTTATTTTTACTCTGGTCGCGCCCATCGTGGTTAAATTTTTGTCGGTTGCGCCCTACGCTGTTTTTTTTCTTTTGATCACGCCCATGGCGGTCAAATTTCCTTTGGTCGCGCCCATCGCGGTTAAATTTCCTTCGGTCGCGCCCTTAGCGGTTATTTTTACTTTGGTCGCGCCCATCGTGGTTAAATTTTCGTCGGTTGCGCCCTAAGTTGTTTTTTTTTCTTTTGGTCGCGCCCATGGCGTTAAAATTTCCTTTGGTCGCGCCCATCGCGGTTAAATTTCCTTCGGTCGCGCCCTTAGCGGTTATTTTTACTCTGGTCGCGCCCATCGTGGTTAAATTTTTGTCGGTTGCGCCCTACGCTGTTTTTTTTTCTTTTGGTCGCGCCCATGGTGGTCAAATTTCATTGGTCACGCCAATCGCGGTTAAATTTCCTGCGGTCGCGCCCTTCGCGGTTATTTTTCATTTGGTCGCGCTCATCGCGGTTAATTTTTCGTCGGTTGCGCCCTACGCTGTTTTTTTTTTATTTTGGTCGCGCCCATGGCGGTCAAATTTCCTTTGGTCGCGCCGATCGCGGTCAAATTTCCTTTGGTCGCGCCGATCGCGGTTAAATTTCCTTTGGTCGCGCCGATCGCGGTTAAATTTCCTTTGGTCGCGCCGATCGCGGTTAAATTTCCTTCGGTCGCCCCGGTCGCGGACATATTGTCTCGGTCTGCAAAGTCTGGAAAAACTAAGTTTGCGTCGCGGCCGTCTGTTAAAAACCACCTTTGAATGCGTCAGTCTTGAAATAGCTAAACGAAGTCGCGATCGTCTGATCATAAAACCTCAACGTCGACCCAGGTTGTGATTTTTTTAGCCAGCAGGTATTCTCGTTTCAGTTTAAACAAATGGCAACTAAAAATTGCCAATACTGCTCAGAAGGCATATAATTAGTTTCTTCTTTTTGCTTTGCATAAATGCGTTATGATCGATTGGAAAGCAAACGGCCAAATCTTTCGATCTAGTTCTATTCATGTATCTAACACTTGAACCTCTTTGACTCAACTTGTGGTTCTAGGTCGCCCGAACGTTCTAATTGTCTGTCTACTTTCTGTAACTTTTCAAAATATTCAGATTGCCCTTTATTATCATTATCCAATTGACGTTTTTGCAATTGGTTAATAAAAGTATTTACACAAAATATCATCTTCAGAGTTGCGAAGTGGCAATTGCAACTTGTTGTGCATCGCATAGCCAAGGCTGTGCTTTGCAAATGACGTTGATTGTGAACCATTCAAAGGTCAAGACCTCCTGAAGGGTTTTTCTCGGGAAAATGTGGAGGTGGAGTGGCGGTATCCCATTGGCCGGAAGCATAAAGTCGGATGCGAAAGAGTCGGCAGACGTGCGACCTGCGATCTGGACATTCTCTTTCACTGTTGAAAAAGTGACTACCACCAGCACATTAATGCAGAGAAACCTGTCATAGCGAACCTAATAAGAAAAGATCGGAAATTAATGTAAATCTGTCAAATAATTAAATTCAGTTGGCATCATTTTTGCGCGCAGTAGTCTTTATTGTTTCAAATATTGATTGCAATTTTTAGTTTTTGATATTTCCTTAGCTACTTTTCTATCCCTATTACCTTTTTGCAAAGGGGGATTCGTTATTTGGTACAAATTTCAATTCTGCTTAACTGTTTCGTTGAGCTTTTGTTCCGACTTTCGAAGAAAGTGATGGAATGTTTTCGCCGCATTTCCCTTTTTGCAAAAGAGCGATTCGTTAATTGGTAAAATGTGTATTATGCTAACTGTTTCGTTGAGATCTTGTTCCGAATTTCGATGAAAATGGTGGAAGAATTGTGCTCGAGATGGATTTTTTCTCAAGGCAAAGTTCGACTTTTAACAAGCAATTTTTGATAGAATTTTTTCATTCTAACATTCAAATTCTTGGTCTCAATTTCTCAATTTTCAAAAAATATTTCACCTCTGATCATGTTTCGTGAACAATTGACGCGCAAGATGTTTGAGCTATTAACCTGTAGAGTTTTAATCCGTATTAGAATTTGTTCCGAAATGGATTAGGGGCTTGCTGTTCGTTCTGTTTAATTTTTCGAAAATTTCATCAATTATGTTAAAATCTAAAACGCAATCGAAACAATCAAAAATTTGCCGTGATTCGAGCAGTCTTGTTTCTTTATGGGAGACAGTTCGTTACTACGTACAATAAAACAAAATGATAACAGAGATCAGAATTTTGAGAAATGACTGTCGTTTTTACTTATGCGGCTGACATTCAAGAATGAAAATCAGTGTTTGGACCTGGTAGCTTTTTTTAAATTTGAGTTGTAAAAAACAAAAAAAAGAAACAAGGTCAATTTTTACGTTAAATATTTAATTTTAGTTACATAATTTTAGATTTGGCTTGGGCAAAATCGTTGGTTTTTGGGTTGCTCAAAACTACGCCAAACCGGTCTGCTCAAATTCTACATTTTATTATAGGCCATTCAGAAATTAGTCTTAGTTTCGGACAGTTTACTCGCTTTTTCAATTTCGCGTACTTGCCAGGCAACACCATCTGCCCGCATGGAAGCGAGAACAATCGCAAGCTTTATTGTCGGACGGGTGATGTCTCCATCAAAAATTTCTGTATGGCGGATCGGGCTGCTCGGGTTTTTTCCGAAGTTAAGCTTTCTAATGCGGACTAAAAGGTAGTTACCTCGGGGGTTATGTTTCTCTACTATCCAAACTAAATAGCCTGTCTCAAGGTCCCAATCTGAGCGGAGTGCCAATTGGCTTGTTGGATGAGACCGGGCACTTACTCGCCCAGCCATCGTGACCATGTTGTATTTGAGTAAACGTGCGCTCGCACAAACCGTTTCCTATTGTTGATTTTTTTCCTCAAAGCTCAAAGACGGGAATGCCGCACTTGGCTGCCGAAGCAGGAAATTATTAGGCGTTTTAGCCTTCAAGTTTTCCGGATCATTGTTTACTGCAGTCAATGGTCGCGGAAAAACAGATAGCTACCATGACGTGAATCTCCAGGTGTATTTCCTTTTCATGGCTTTGTGTACAAAGTGGCTGGGAGTCTGCTAGTTCTAAGGATCAATGCACGCCATCCATTTTTTCACGGCGCCCTTGAACTGCTGTCCATATTCCAACGAGATGACAGACGGAGTTCCTCGTTGGGCAACTAGCCTCTGAAAACTCATGACGCCCGAATTGCCATTCCGAAAAATTAAGTTTTCATTTGGTCCGCAAAGGTTTCAAAACCTTTGCCATATGGTCCGCTCGTGTCGTCATGCAAGTAAAGAGAAAACGCCAGCGCTTCTCTGAGCTCCTATGGAAAATTACAAAAAGCGTTAGATTCGATTCCGCAAAACTTAAATTGAAGAGCGAGATCAGACATGATGGGGTTGTCATGTTGAACTTTCAAATGAAGCGCATCATTTTTCGGCTCCTGGAGGGGCTGATTTCAGTTTTAAGGATGCGAATCAAGATTAAATGATGGCGTGCATGCAATCAAACGGTTGATGAGAATACTTGAGATGAAGATGCAAACAAAAAACTTAACTCAATCGTGACGACCATCAAGTATCCTAAGTTGTTTTGCTTCATAATTGGTTTCAACAAAACTCCGAAAGAACCGGTTTGAGCGTTAAAGATGTTTTAGTCCAACAAATAAGAATATATGGCATTTCGACTCAATTTACTATTGGACGGATTAGACGCTGCAGAGCAGTTTGATTTCTGCAGGGGAAATGGAGAGCTGAAAGAGTTTTCACTCGACTCACTCAAAATCCATAGAACTGCTTGAATTTCTATCAGATGAACCTAAACGAGCGTATCTAGGGATATTTAAGGATTGTTTTTTTTTCTGAATTATAAACAAATAGGGAAACCCACCCACATCAGCAGTTGCCTCTTTGAAATATATTTTATTTACAACATCTAAACATCTTTAAAATGGCTGATGTTTTCATGAAACTCGGTCCGATGATAAAACAATTTTTACAAAAAATTTGGATGCAACCTAATCCACGTATACCTGTGTCTGCGTTTTTATCACAATTTTCTACGCAGTGCAACTCATAAACCCTTGTTGATCTTAAGATATCGCAAAATTTTTTGGCTGCGAAGTTAGGTTTCTTATCATTGTTATGGAACACTGTAAAACAGTTGTACTGTCAGACCATATGAGTTTATGGGATATCTGAGAGTTCAAGGCCTTTTTAATGTCTTTTTTAAAAACGATTCGCCAATAGACCACGAAAAAACCCAACCGAGCCAAAGACTTCAAGCGAAATGTCGCCAAACATGTGTAGTTCTGTTAAACCTACAGGCGCACTGAAGTAAGTGCAATGGATGGTAACTTTTCTCAGCAAGGTACCCGCATTGAAGTTCCATGAACAAAAATTGATTATAAATGAGTTTCCTTGTCAGTGTCTACAAAAGTGAAAACAAATCAATTATAATCAATTAAAAATGGATTTTATAATATTACTATTTTTCGAGGCTACAAAAAATTCTTTTTTCATCCATTATAATCGATTTTTTTTTCTTTTTTGTGGATACTGACAATGAAACTAAGTTAAAATAGTTTTTTTTCACTTTACTGAGATTTGAAATTCAACGCACATAAAGTCTTTTCTACGTTTTAAATTAAAGTTGGTTACGTTGGTTAATTGTTGATATCTTTGTTACTTTTTTATAATACTCAACATTACCCCCCCCCCCTAGTGTTTGCCTATTTACAATAAACCCCCCTCCCCCCCCCAACGTAACGTGTTCAGGTGGGGGTGGGTTCAGGTGGGGG